>NC_044981.1:65447149-65769872 GCF_008728515.1 Papio anubis
TGGGTAGAGACACAGAGCCAAATCAGATCAACAACACCTCATCTATAAATTCCAAAACCAAAGCCTCTGAAAACCCTGGAAATGTTTCCCAAGTTTGGCTTTGTTTCCCAAGCAAATTCATTTGGCAGCCGAATCTGGCCTAACTCACACAGAGCTCGTCTATCCCACTCTGTCAGAATATCGTGTTTTGCCACAGAAATATGTGTGTGTTTATTAGAGGGCACTGCTTCAGGCACCACTGCAGTGTTACATAATATTCAGTATGTATATCATGTTACCTGTGAAATGAAGTGATAATCCAGAATTCTAAAACACACATCTAACACTAAAGTTTCTGATAAAACTTTTATCTATTTGTCATGATAAAATAATAAAAGCCTGTATGTATCATTCCTATCTTTTAGGAAGTACATTTAAAATTGTTTAAAAATGTAGACCCTCTGCTATATAAGATTTGTGACTTGTATTTTTGCATGTTTTCTAACTTTTTTAAAACATGATTTTAATAATTGCAAAATATTTCATGTTATAAATTGTATGTAATTTATTTAACAATATTCAAAACTAATTACATAAGTTAGCTAATCTTGCCAGTTCTTCCTTGATATATAAATGTATCAGCATCCTAAATCCTATCCAGTATAATTGGTGCTATTCTACAAATCTGAGGAGGGGAGGGAGGGGAAATCTATCCATTATTATGCTTAAGCCGTGAAAGGGTTCCAAATTTAAATTCACCAATGAGCCAAATTTCTCCTTGTAATAAACTGATGAGCTAAAATAAATATTATATCATAAAACATATTCCATTTTTCCCAAGCTGAATGGAGCTGTAGTGTAATCATGTGTTTCTTCAATGGCATTCTGCCAATCTGAAATTTGTATTTCCATGTTTTACCAGTACGAGATTCTTAGATAGTACTGCTGACAGAATGGCTCTATAAAATAAGAAATGCTCTATGAATCACCAGATTAAGTTATGTTTGCTTCAGATTCCATGTCATGGCATTTTATCTCACCCTTCTTACTGTTTAAAACTGAGTATTTGCACATATTCTTACTTAAAACTGGAGGCTAAGCTATGAGTAGGCAAAAGCATACAGAGTGATATGATGGATGCTGGAGTCCCAGAAGTGAGGAGTACAGGCAAGGAGTGAAGGATGAAAAACTACCTGTTGGGTACAGTGTACACTACTTGGGTGATGGGTGCACTAAAATCACAGACTTCACCATTATACAATTTATCCACGTAACTGAAAATCACTTGCACCCCTAAGGAAAAAGTTATATTTTTGAAATTAGAAAATTAGAATTAAAAAAGGATATTTGCATATGACATACATTATGTTTCTCAATGAGCTAAATAAGTGTTTAATGTTCAATGGTCAAAATATTTGATTAACTAAAATGCCTTATTCCCAATGATATAACAGATTTTATGGTAGGAACTATCTTTTCCAGGGTCTTCAAGGAATTCCAGGCATTCCAGGTGCTCCAGGCCCAACGGGACCCCCTGTAAGTATTTGTTAAAATGATTGCACTCACAGTTTACATCTGCTGGGATGATGCAAAGTGAATTAATTTTCTTCATTGCATTTTGTTCTCTGTGCCTCTATGTAGATTGTCCAGCTATTGCCTGGAAAAGTAGCCTCATCCAAGCTCTCAGATTTTCATTTAGTAATTACTTAAGACTGCTCAGTGTCCTGGGGGCTTGCATCAGAATTCCACCAGACCAGAAAGCAGTCTGCGATTAAGCTAGTCTGTTTGAAATAGAAATTGCATATAAAAGAGCATTCTATTTTTTATTTATAATTTTTTGGCACTAACCTTTAGAAGAGATAGTCAAATGGCAGCACAAACTGAGAATTTATTTTCTAAAGGAAAAAAAAGTGGGCTAAGGATTATTGGATTTCATTTATTGTTATTCCTGTGTATAAATTAAAATACCTCTATTTTAGTCAAGGCTTTCACTGACCCTCAAACACACCATCAAAGCCTTCGTGTCTTTCACTGTCTTGTTTTCCTAGAACACAATCTCTTTTCCTTTATACTTGCCAAACCCAATCTCTCATTCAAACAGAGTTTAATTCTAGAGTCGCCAGATAAAATACAGTGCATGCAGTTAAATTTGAATTTCAGATAAACAAATAATTGTTTAGCATATGTTCATCCCAAATATTGTGTTTTTATTTGCTAAATCTGGCAACCCAGCACATGCTTCAGCTTCTCCACCTCATCCTTTCTTAGAGTTCCTATGCCGACAGAGTCTTTACCACACCAGTACGAATGTAATTATATATTTTTAATGTTCTGAAATAAGGATTTTCCATAATTAAAGTTGTGTCATTTATGCTTTCACCAGTTATATAGAACAAACCTGGCTTTAAATTGTTCACTAAAATTAAAAACGATGACAAAGAGTTGTGAAAGAAACCATGAAAATTATAGCTAACTCTGTTCCCAAAGGATTAAAATTAAATTTTATTTTTCAGTGGTAAAATGCAGATCATATAACTCAATGTGCACACTGTTAATTCTGCCGCCTTGCAGTATTTAAAATGTTGATCCCTACCAAAACTATAGCTCATTTAGGAAGGCATAATGTTATATAAATTGCCATTTAAACAGCAAGACTTTAAGTGTATCAAAAGGTTCCAATTAAGGTCATTAAATGTGGTTGACCAAGGTGAAAAAGCAACCACAAATACAAATTTTACCCTTCCAAGGGCTTATCAGCAGGATACAGCTGCTGTATCAGCCGGAAGAAATATAAGCTTCTAGGGCTTATTTAATTAGGATCAAATGACCTTCAAAATGTGTAAGTTTTAGTAACCAACTTCCAATACCCTTCAGCCATTTAATTGTTGTTTCTGTAACAAACTTAGTTTTGTGTTTTACAGGGCTTACTGGGAAGAACTGGACATCCTGGTCCCACAGGAGCAAAAGGTGAAAAGGTACAAAGGAAAAGCCTCACTTACCATCCAAACTGGGGCTTGGAGTGGGAGCATGATGAGACTCTTCACAGAGAGAGCCATAAAATCAAGCAAAGCCTGAAAGTAGAAATGATGGCAGAGAGTAGCTATTCTTGTAGTGGACTTGGAAGAACATCGGTCCAAAGGTTATTCTCAACATGGGAGATATTTTCCTAGGATAAAGGATAAATAGAACATTGGAACCATAAAACAAAAGTTCAGGCTGGATTCAGGATCCTGGGCAACCATCTATGTGGAAGGATTGGGTGGGGGAGCCTCCTGAAAGGATGCAAGTAATGTGATGTGTACCAGGGAGTTCCAGCCACAGGGGCAGTCAGTTTTCTATGACAAAATACCATAGACAGAGCGGCTTATAAACAACAAACATTTATGCATATTTCTCTCAGTTCTGGAGTGTGGGAAGTCCAAGATCAAGGTGCTGGCAGAATCGGTATCTGACAGAGTCTGCCTTCTTGTTCATAGATGTCTCCTACTAGCTGTGTCCTCACATAGTAGAAGGGTGACCAAGCTCCCTTGGACCTCCTTTATAAGGGCACTAATCCTATTCATGAAGGCTCCACCCTCATGACCTAATCACTTCCCAAAGGCCTCACCTCCAAAAGCTCCAGACAGCGGGCTGGCTCTCAGGACCAAGATTCTAGTAATCAAAGAGCTTGCAGAGACGGTCTAGAAGTTCTGTCTCTAGACGGTCATGGGGGAAATGTACTGAAGAGCCAGGATAGCTTGTTTCCTGGGGAGATCAGTTATTGGACAGATGGGTTGCCATAGTCAGAAAGGAGGACCAGCAATAGATGAGTCTCAGACAGGACACCACAGAGTTTCACATGTTTACTCCATTTAGGATCTAAACAGGCCCTATTGCCCTAGTCCAGGCAGATCCAGCAAGTAAGTGGAATAAGCCTAGCTATTTAGATTGGGGAAGTAAGAATCAAGAGTCCACATGAGCCACTCAAGCAGCTTCCACCCACTCGTCAGGACACGAGTTCCCTGACCAACGTGAAGCATAATGACATCAAGGAGCAAAGGAATCTCAACACATTTTGAAGGAAACAATGCCTTTATTCTAGATAGTCTCCACACATTTTTTTCTGATTTTATCCCAAGGAGCTTGCCCAACTCCACCAGCCTTTTTTCTCTGTTCTCTATGGAAATTATTCAGTCATAGACTTGCCTTTGAAGTTAATGGGAATCCCACACTGAGATGAGCTTTGGGGCACAAATGAGAGTGAAGATATGACTTTTAATGGTGCCAGAGGCGGAAAAAAAGGCTTTTCAATAGGCACATATTTTTCCTTGTTTGTTGACTCATTAGAACTATGACATAATTCTTTGAAGGACACTGCCAGTTGTCAGCAGAATATGACATGTCTTAGAGAGATAGCCACCATCAAAGCAGTTTGAGCAAAGAAACTATATGCTTGTTCTTTGTTATATATTCTCAGGCAGAAGCAGTGCAAGAAGAACTTTACAGTTTATTTTTATTGATAAACATACAAACAAAACATTTTATGATACTTTCGTTACCAAAAATTGGGAGGGTATTGGAATGAAGTCCTTGATTACATTTGTGGGAATGGACTAAAATCCCTCAAAATTCTTGGACATTGTGAGTAGAAATTTTACTCTATCTGAATTCTTTTTTAATTAACCATGTCTTGCCATTTCCTCTGCTACAGAGGGACTTAAAAGATTTTATGAGGCTACTATTTTAAAAGAAAAGCAGAGTTATAGGAAGAACTGCTGAGAGACACCAGAGGGACTTCAATAGCTCTGCTTATTATGGACCGATAAACATCTATGGTTTGTAAAAATAAAAGTGAAATACATTTTTCAACTTTCAACTTGAATTCATTCTCACAAATTCTATTTTCAGTCTGCTTCTCCTGTAAGACTAAGACTGTTTATATCGTAGTGACCATTTGCTTTAAACAGTGCCATACCACAGTTGCTTCTGTTCAGGGAGATGTGTCTGACTATGGCGTAAAGTCAGATATTAATGTAGGAAATGGAGATGAAGTTTCCCTTCTGCAGACACAACACAGGTTGTGATTTTTTCACTTTCATCAAATTATGTTCATGTCCCCTCTGGTTTCCAAAAGATGAAGGTGGTAGAAATGAGGCTCAAAGTTAGGGCTGACTCAGAGCCACAATCCCAGAGCCCACTGCCTGCTTGTAGGAGAGTTCCACATTGGGAGAGTTCCCCCAGCTACACTGGAAGTCCAGAACATAAGCTCCTGGGTTCTCTGGCTCCATCTAAAAACAAGCTTCATTTCTAGAGCTCACACTGTGAGAATCTGAATGGGTACGGGAAAAGGCCTTTACCTGTCCTGCGGTCTAGAAATGTATTTCCTTGGTAAAGGAGAGAGCCCAGCTGTATGAGACTACAAGGCTGAAACCTCATGGCAAGTCATATTGATTTCAGAAGACGGCTCTATGATTAATTTCAGAAGATAGTTTGTAAACCTGGGGTAGAAACGTCTACGCCACTGATATTAGTCTACATATCCCTTGCAGGGCAGCGACGGACCCCCCGGGAAACCCGGACCACCTGGACCACCTGTGAGTTGTTCTAGGCTTAAAACTTAAAATTCATATGTTTACTTAAGACTTTTATAACTCAGAGGTAAGACTACATTTAGATGTTTTCAAAGATAAAAGTCTTCTGAATTTTGTGTATAAATACAAATGATAGCCAATGTAGCTTTAAAGAGACCTGATTTGTTCCCCCTTTGGTTCAGCCTCAATGTGCAATGCTCAGATTTGCATACTGCGTATCTCCCCATCTTGGATTTAGGAACCTGAGTTTGTGCTCCGACTCTCCAATTCCTGCCTCGGGGCCCCTGGGAAAGTCATTTCATCTCAGTGTGCTCCATTCACAGAAAAGAGAAGGGCCAGAAAAATAGATCCTTTCCGCTGATGCGAGTTGGTAGAAAATCTGATATTATGCTATATGTGTTCATTCCCATTCATGATGTCTGAGATGCAAGGAGACTCTATTTATGTAGCTCCTAGTGAACAAAAAGTACAAGAGGCATCGATGTTTTTATTATTGTGATTGAGACAGATGCACGCCCGTCAGGGAAACGGTGGAGCGGAGAGGAGCCTCTCTCCGTGGCAAGTCTGCCCTCATGCGGGGCCACGCTCGAATCGCAGCCGAGCCGAGCTGAGATTCACGCCAAACACCCTTTCCTACCCCACGTCACTGGAATACTTTCATAAACCAAGCTCACCATAGAAAGGGCAGAATTGACCGTGACTTTCTGAAGACAATGAGGATTATTATCAGTCTGTATGCAGTTGCATGCTTTGTACACGTAAATGAAGAGATTAGCACTCTATTTCCTGAACTTGTTTCCTAAATCTGTTCATCTGTGTTACTGACCTTTTCACTTGACAAGAAAGCAGGACAGAAAGTATTTAGGGTTCAAATCCTAAAATTCAGTCCTTCTCCAGTGGGCAGAACAGCAAATATAACATGAGTTCATGAAAGGGACCTATAATTTTATAATGCGCCTAAGATATCTTTGTCTTCCCTCTGAATTCTCCAAAACCATCCATCCTTCAAAACACTGATTAAATGTTTTCTTCCCTGGGAAACCTCCTTTGCAAATCTCAGATAAAAATATCCTTTGTCTGTTCAGGACGTAGCACACTAAAATATAGTAGACATTCAGTCACTGTCAGATGAATGAGTTAAATAATGAAGTAATAAAGGGATGGAGCGTTTTTCTTCCATCACTAGTGTTTGGAAGATGCATGCAAATTGTCTTCACAGAACACCACTGGCCACCATCATAAAGAAACAATGAAACAGTGACTTCTTCAACTCTTCAACTAATAAGTGAAAACTGCAGAAAGGAAAAGACAGATTTGACTATGATTCTATACAAATGTTTAAAAGGAAAGACAAAAGATCCTAACTAAAATTTTCATATGCAAATTTTTCCTAATGCTAAAATGTATGATTTTTTTAAACTATAGAATAAGTTCTCCTTTAAGTGTTGGTTACTCTAGGACATGTCAATTTTTTTCAAGATGTTCTTATTCTCTTTTGTCCTAAAGAATTTATTTTTGTAGAAACATCCGCACAGCATTGTGGATAACATCATCTCCTCATTTACCTTAATTTTCTATTTGGTATGAAGAGACTGTGGAAAAAAATTACTTTTCAGTAGCCAAATTGTTCCCTATTCACATCTTCATCAGCACTACGGCATTATAGCCTGCAGGTCAGCAGGCTGTAAACAGTTAGTCTAAATTGGCAATTCAGAAACTGAATTTTAATAAGCAAATATTTTCCTCCGAATGCATTAGTGTCTCATCTGTCAAACCTGAACATTAATCAAACCCCAACCGAAAGTGTCTATCTGCTTCAGGTGTAGCTCACACTCCCTTTTCATTTCTTTCCCTGCATTTGCTTTGGAAAAGCTAAAAATTAAAACGTTGTATTATTTTACTTAGAGTATTAAACTCCCTTTGTAAAACAGAATAGAAAAAAAGTAAAAAATAGAATAGGAATAGTATCATTTGGTAAAATGATAAAATGTAGAGATGCAAAGTACTAACTTTCAAGAATAATTCTGTATCTCACCTCTTTCCTCAGGGTATTCCATTTAATGAAGGAAATGGCATGAGCAGTTTATATAAAATTAAGGTATTTATATTATATTTGTAATTATTTAAAATCCAGTTATAGACTGCTGTAAATTCTTCTCATCTTTCTCCTTTTCTTTTCTTTTCATTTTCTTTTGAAGGGAGGTGTGAATGTTCCCAGTTACCCAGGGCCACCCGGTCCTCCTGTAAGTATAGTTGTTTATCGTCAAACACACTTTAGCTGAACGACCACAATGAAAAACAAACAATAAAAACCTCTTAAGTTCACTGAAAACTTCATGTTACAAATATAGCCCAATTTTACAGCAGAAGAAAATAAGTAAAACCAATTATAATAAAATTGAGAAAATGTAAATAGCATTTTTCATGGTGCTGTCACTTTTTTCATTGCAAATCTAAGAACTAAATCAATGTCCAAGCAATCACTTTTATGAAATTTCCATCAAGTTATATTTTTCATCTTATTCTTCAAATTCAAACTGTAATTAAAGGAAAACTTGCTAATGTTTGTATATGTATTAAAGCAGATTGGCCAATGGTGTTTCTTATTCTGTAACTTTGCTTTGGTCATTATTTGAAAAATGACTTTCCATGTTTCTCTTACAGGGCCCAAAAGGCGATCCTGGCCCAGTGGTATGAATGTTCCCATGTTTTGTGTCATTTAGAATATTGGTCTTTGTTAAATTTTGAAAGAAAAGCATCAGGCAAAATGGCCTGCCTTCTTAGGTGTTCATCAATTAACATGGTGGTGGTGACAAGCAGGCCACAAAAGGAATGCCAGCAATGTGTTCTTTATTTCTGAGATGCATTAGTTCTGATGTTGTCCCTGCCCTTGAGGTTTGTCTCTTTCCATCAGTATGTTTTTAAAATCATCCTGTGATGGAGGAAGACACATATAAAGCTCTGATAAATGGGACACTTTCTTCTAATAGCCCTCTTCTGATGATTGATTCAATTTTAAGTAGATTGTGGAAGAGAAATACTTACTGGAAAGAAATCCCTTAATATATCTGCCATCTCCCCAACAAAAAAGGAAGGAACTGTTTATTTGCTTTAAATGTCTTAGGCAATTATTCTGCAGGAGATGTGTTTTGTCATAAACCTGCTTATTAGGAGGAATGTATCAGGAGGTTACGCTCAGCATGGAAGGAGATCATGTCCTCCCCCGCCTAAAGGACGATAATTGTTCTCAGCATCTTTCTCAACCACGGAGCCTCACTGTAAAAGTTCTGCCAAATTCAATTAGATGCCCTTTATTGCTGGGCATTTTTTCCTGTCATGTCCTTTTCAAGCATATCCTTCATGTTTCATTTGTGTATCTTTTAACCTTTGGGTATATACTTGAAACTCAAATGTACCTAACGCTGAAATAAATGTTCAAACCACTTTCCATTGCCATGTGAAAAAAATTTAAAGCCTTTTCATTATAGTACAGTTTGTTAAAACCCAATGAATAAATTTTAAATCAGCAAAGAGACAAGTCATAACAAGTAATGTTTTTCTGTCTAAAAACATATTTTAAAGAGATGCATTAAAGAGCTGTTTGATTTTATTATTGGGAAATATATATTAAAAGCCAAATTGTTGTCCCCTGAAAGCATTATTTCAACTAGTTAGGATCATATTCTGTAATTCAGAGTGTCCTTTGTTTTACTATTCATGCACTCTGTCTACCCTGTCTTTACCTGAAACCAACTATATGCTTCATTCTAATTTTAATTTTCTTACATCTTGTTGATAAAAAATGTCCTCCTGGTCTTTCCCTCTCATACTCATATGCACAAAACAGCTTCTCTGAGTCATTTAAGAGTACTTAGGCTTCTCACTGACTTTTTGGGAACATTATTTGAAGTTCTTGCATTAATAACTGCAGATTAAGATAAGAACTTTTTAAGTATTATAATAAAGGATAAATTAAAATTTACTGGCATTGACAAGGGGCTGGCAACAAAAATGTAGACCTATTTGAGTAGAATTTGAAGATTAGTCTTCAAATTTCTTAGCTGCAACAAAGGATAAAGAAAACTGATGGAAGTGTGTTCCTTGCTTTTAGAGATGTGAATTAAGAGAGTGAAGCACAAAAACAGAAAACTGCAATCATGAAATTAAATACACGTTTAGTGTACACATTCAGGCTTATCCTAGATAAAATTTTGAAGTTACTCTTTTGGGTTCTCTGTCAGCACCATCCTGCAACTCTCACCTTCTCCCACCATCTGTCCTGTAGGGAAAAATAATAGTTCATGCCAGAGAAATAATCCAGGAATGATAGAACTGTAGATCACAGAGCAAAAACTTGAGAAGTCTTTTTAAGGTGGGAAATTTGCTCTTCCAACATTCTTCAAATCCCGTGACAATAGATCTGTCTCACTATTTCTAATCTTCTCCATAAACCTTTCTAGAGGAATATTACCCTTAATTGAATTTGTTATCTTCTGAGATGCTCCATTTCGTTCCTTTAGTATTCAGTTTATAAGTGATCTTTAATTAAATATTTAATTATTAGCTACTTTCAAGCAATTATTGATTGATTGAGCACCTCCTCTGTCTTAAGGACTGTTGAGAATGTAAACAAAGAGAATCAAAGAGTGTGTTTCCTTTGTCAGCAACCTAGGGACTCTTCTACAGAACTTTATGCAGAACAGAATCTGAACTTTTTTTTTTAACCAATTATGAAGTTATATATTAGGGGGCATTTTAAAAGATTTCTGAAACGTAGAAAGCATATCAATTCATATGCTCACTCATTAAGTATTCTGTAATAAGGGCAATGTTGTAAATAATAATGAAGTTATATCCTTGGTAATATTTTTGAAGCAGATTAGAATTATGTATGTGAAAATACACTTACATAGAATACAATTTGAAAGCTTCTGTTTCTTCGTGATTATGTCTAAAGCATCCAGTGTCCTAAGAAAATATTTGCAGTGAACATTAGTTTATTAACAAGCAGGCATCAAACAACTCCCCACTTTATCTCTTTTTTAACTTAAAGCCCTAGTGCAAGCTTGTCCAACCCATGGCCCGTGGGCCACATGCAGCTCAGGAAAGCTTTGAATATGGCCCAACACAAATTTGTAAACTTTCTTAAAACATTAGGAAATTTTTTTTGTGATTACTTTAGCTCATCAGCTATCATTAGTGTTAGTGTATTTTATTGGAAGACAATTATTTTTCTTCCATTGTGGCCCAGGGAAGCCAAAATATTGAACACTCCTTCCCTAATGCTTTTTTTGTTAAAAGTTAGCAACTTCTTTCACCACAGTTTCTCCCAATGTGTTCCTTGAGGGTCTACAGGCTCCAGTTAGCCTGGGATCATACACTAGAACATGTAAAGATTTTTTAAAATAGAAAACACTAATCTACCCCCTTCCAGTGACTCATCAACTTGAGCAATAACTTTTAGTGTTATTGGAGATAATGATCCTGGGGTCAACTTCTTAAGCATTCACAATTCTTGTCCAGCTGCAGAGATTACTTAAAGATGATAAACACTGCTTTGAGTGTTCCATCTTCATCTACTCTTAAACAGTTTATTCTTATTCTCTGAAAATCTAGCAGCACCAGGTAGCTCACAAATTGGCAAACTTTATTAAAGCCCCGTCTTTCATTCTAGTTCTTACTGAAATTGGAGTTATCACTGAGCAGAGGGATTCATTCTGATTAGGTTCTCAATCAGAATAAAAATGATTAATCAGAAAATATACCTCTCCGGAGAATAGCTTTCACTCTCAAACTATTTTCAAACACCAAATGCAGTAATACGTTGCTTAAAAACAGGGCATATCATTTCCTTGCTAAATTACACATCAATGTTTGGGGTGGGAAGGTTAAGCAAAAAATATCTTTGCTTTGGAAACCAATGCTTAAAAACATTTTGATTATTGCTCCTGCATTTCTTATGTTCATATTTAACAGGGAGAGCCTGGTGCAATGGGGTTGCCAGGATTAGAAGGATTTCCAGGTGTAAAGGTAAGCACAGAAGTTAGAAATGTGTTCATTTATTCAACATTCAAAATTGTTTACTGAGCACCTAATGTGCCAAAAACTGTTTTAGGTTAGGAATATATAAAGGAACAAAACAGACAAAAATGTATGTACTCATGGGACTTACATTCTAGCAAAAGGATATAGAAACTAAAAGAATAAACATTTTAAAATTACATCTTATTGTTGGGGCTATGGAAAAAAACAAAAAGTAGATTGGGTTAAGGAGGATCAGGAGTGCTGAGGGGGTAGGAGGGCAGTATCTGAGCAAAGACCTGAAGGAGGTGAGAGGGAAAGCCAAGTCCCCTCCAGTCTGGAAGAATAATGTTCCAGGAAGAGGAAACAGCAGGTCTAAAGAGCCCGAGACATAAGATTTCCTGATGTGTATCCAAAGAGACCAGGGGAGGGAGTGAGGGGATAGTCGTAGAAGATGAGGTCAGAGCGGCGGGGGTGGAGGTGAGAAGTGGACTCCTCGTGTAGAGCAGTGCTACTCAATGTACAGCCAGTGGAGAACCAGTGCCAGTCTGCAGACCCTTTGTTATGGGTTCGGTGGCAAGGTTAGTACAGAGACCGAGAGTAAAGCACCTAAAAACATGTCCAGTAATTAGTCTAAAATGTCTAGCAAGCATGTGATGGTAGAATTATCTTTGTTCATGATATATTAGAAAATAAATAAGAGATTGCTCTTTTACCACAGGAAGTTTGAGAAACACTAATAAAAAGGCTTAACAGTCATTGCAAGGCCTTTATCTTTCACTCTGTGTAAAATGCACTCATCAGTGATTTCTGAATAGTGGCATGAGGGAGCTTGCAGCCAGAGGGTGTGCAAGAGTGGAAGTACGGAAGCCAGTTAAAAGATATCCAGTAATCCAGGTGCCAGTTGATGTTGGCTCAGATCAGAGAAGAAACAGTGGAGACAGTGAGAATGCCTCGATATGGATATATTTTGAAGGTAGCACTGATGGGATTTTCAGATTGATTGGATTATTACAGAATGAAGAGGAGTCAAAGAGGACCCTCAGTTTTATGACCTGAGCAGTTTGCAAAATAGGGCAGACATCATCTGAAATGAGGACAGCTATGAGCAAAGCCTATTTTGAAGGGGTGGAATTATCAGGAGTTTAATTTTGTACATGAGACCAAATTTGGAGATATCCGTTAGACAGCAAAGTGAAGGTATTGAGTAGGCAGTATGATATAAAAGTATGGAGTGTGGAAAAGAAGTCTAAGTGGAGATATAAATTTGGCTGTTCTAAGCATAGAGATGCTGTCATAAAGCCGGAAGACTAGATAAGATTACCAAGGGAATGACAATAGAGTTTTTAGAAAGGAAAAAGAGTCAAGGATTGAGCCCCGAGGCCCTCCAGTATTAGGAGATCAAGAAGAAAAGGAGGAAGGAGCAAGGAAGACTAAGAAGTAACCAGGGAGGTAGGAGAAAAACTTGGTATCCTATAATCCAAGAGAGAATAATGAATCAAGGGCAAAGGAGTGATCACCTGTCTCAAATACTGCAGATAGGTCAAGTAGAATGGGGATGGGGCCAGGTAGAAAGGTCAAGTATTGAACATTGGATTTAGCAATGTAGAGGTCATGGATGACCTTGACCAGAGAAATTATTATTTCACTATATTGTAGGAGCAACTGTGGACTTGAATGGATTTAAGAGAGAACAAGGAAAGAAAATAGAGACAGCAAGTCAGTATAAATAATGCTCACAGAGTTTTGCTACAAAGGCTAGCAAATAAATAGGCCAGAGGCTACTAGAGGAAGTAGGGTCATGGTTTTATCAGATAGATTTTGAAGATAATAGAAATATCAGACTGCTTATATGCTAAAGGAATGACTCAGTAGAGGGGAAGATGGGGATGATGATGCTGGAGAGAGAGGAGAGAGTGTGCGACCAATGTCTTTAAGTAGCCTAGAGGGGAGGGGACCTAGTGCATATATGGAGGGTTTGGCTTCAGAGAGAATAGTTTATCTACAGTGAAAGGGGAGAAAGCAGAGTATGGGGGCAGAGGCTGATAGGTGGGAAGATGTATTGGATGGAGTCTACAAAAGTTGTTTTCTGATTGCTTAAATTTTCTAAGATAAAGAGGAAGCAAGACCATTATCCGAGAGCAAAGTAGGGAAAGAGGTTGGGGATTTAGGGAGAAGGTCCTCTAGGAAAGAGAGAGGGTTCAGGGACCGCAGAAGTGTGATTAGTGCTCAGCCCTAAGGACCCTCTTGAGGTTCATGGTCATGAACAGAAGTGAGACTTCTCAACAAGACTACGTGTGCTGGCAGGGCACAGTGGCTCACGCCTGTAATCCCAACACTCTGGGAGGCCAGGCGGGCAGATCACCTGAGGTCAGGAGTTCAAGACCAGCCTGGCCAACATGGTGAAACCCCATCTCTACCAAAAATTAGCCAAGCATGGTGGCAGGCACCTGTAATCCTGGCTACTCAGGAAACTGAGGCAGGAGAATTGCTTGAACCCAGGAGGCAGAGGTTGCAGTGAGCCAAGATCTTGCCATCACACTCTAGCCTAGGCAACAGAGCGAGACTCCACCTCAAAAAAAAAAAAAAAAAAAAACAGGACTACATGTGCTTTTCCAGCCATGTTCAGACATTCAGGTAAAGACACAGAATAGGAGGGGAGTTGGATTTAAACAATGTTCTGCTTTTGACAGGTGAGTACTGGAAGGAATAATGGGACAAGACCCTTATTGGCTTATTGGCATGCACAAGGGATTGATTATAACAAGTAACCATGGAATTTTAACTAGGCAAAAAAGAGAGAGGCCATCCAGGGAGTGAAAGATAACAAAGGTGTACCATCAATGGATTAGGGTTTAGGGGTTCAAGGTACTCAAAGAGTGAGTTAGAATAATGTGGAATGGTGGTCCAAAGTTGGAACGCATGAAATTGAGATTATGGATGGGCAAAAAATATTTTTATTGACAAAATGCCAGGTGTAACTATGAAAATGAGAGGCAAGTTTGTTCAAGGGTAGTGGTTAAGGAATGAGAGGCGTGAGGCATGCAACTATTTCATTTAATGGAAAGTTCTAATATATTAATTTTAAAAATGAAAATTTCATAATTCAAAAGGAACAGAGGGAAATTGATGTGTATTGCCTGTTTATGTCCTTTACCCAATTTTTCTATTAGTTATTTTTTTCTTTTTGAGGATGGGTATGCTTCATATCTTAAAGACATTAATTCTATCTTATGTGTTGGAGTTTTCATCCTAGTTGGTCTTTGCCTTTCATTTTTATGTTGAATCTTATTGTAAATATAACCTTAATGTGATCAAATCTAACACTATTTTTCTTTATGATTTCTTGTTTTGCTTTTATGCACAAAATGACTTTTACTTTTATTTTCAACCAAGATCAGAGTGTCACTAATATATTCTTTGAACTTTTATAGTTTATATTATTTTATTTTTATATAAATCTATGTGGAATTCATATGGGATATAATATAAAGAGAAGAATCAAACTTTTTTCAAAGAAATTATCCAATTATTAGAACTATTTGTTAAATAAAATCCTGTTATAAATGCTAGTCTGTTTCTGATATTTCTGTTATAGTATATTGATATGCTACTTAATTTTATGCCAATATTCCATTATAGCTTTATTTATTATATCTTTAAATGTTGATATTACTAGTATCTCTTTATTATTCTTTTTTTAATTTTTTTATCCTCTCAAGTTATTATCCCAAGTAAACTTTAGTATCATTTGATCAAACTGCAATTTTGTAAGAATTGCATTAAATTTATAAATTAGTTTAGTTAGCAATGACACCTTTACAACATTGTCTTGCTCTCCAAGAACAAAGCATATCTCTTCATTAAATCAAGCCTTTTATGTCCCTGAGTAAAGTTATGAAGTTTTTTAAATTCAATTTCTGCCCAATGAAATTGCCATTTTATTATCCCATATATATATAGTCGTTAGTATTTTTAGCATTGTCAGCTTTATCTAAAATATCACATCGGCTCTTAAAAGGAGTTGAGTCACTCTGTTGTTCAGAGCAGTTCAAAGGATCTTCTAATTGGCCAAATGAGAACTACAAATCATTAGCTGTAGATCATTTTATTCTAACTCTACATCCAATGAGACAAGGATAGGAAAAGCTTGTTGGAAGACACTCAAAGTGCTTAATCTTTTAAGTAACAGTAATTATCTTTTGAACATGTGGAATAAAAATATTGACTGATTTTAGCTATAAGTATGTAAAGGGACATTAAAATAGGTCACAGAAATGATAACATCTATGCTTGCTTTCATTAAAACTATTATTTAGTTTAGTTTTATGGAAAATAAAAAAGCTGTAACAAGTTCAGCTGGCAATTAGCCACTCAGTTTGCTATTTTTCCATCTACACACTAGCTTCACCCCAGCTAATATCAGTAACACTTATCAGATCCGAAGGAAAGCTTTACCAAATCCAAATTATTATTTGAGAATTAATTTCATAACTAAAGACTTCATTGATGTCATTAAAGTAGTAATATTTTTAAATCCCAACAGGGAGATCGAGGCCCAGCAGGTCCCCCAGGAATAGCAGGGATGTCGGTGAGTTCAGATTATTTCACATAACTTTCACAGGTAAACGGTTCTATCTCCATGATACACCTGTGGCCAGGGATCGAGACGGGCAGGCGAGCATACCATAATTCCCATGGCATTAGGTTCCTAACAATTCTAGTTTCATAAATAATGCCACCTGTATTTTCCACCTCCAGAATCCTCTATTTCTTAATTTTTTGTTTGTTTGTTTTTTGTCCTCTTTTATTTTCTTCTCAAGTCACTTTCATGGAGGGGAGAGGAAACCCAGTTACTATACATTAATTTATGAGCACAGCTTTGGAGAGTTTATTGTGTTTCTCTATTCTTGTCATATTTCAAGGTTTCTCAGTCTTCAAAAGACAGAGTTCTTATCCTCAGGCATGTACTTCAAGTTCCTTGTATTAAGTTGCAATCTGCCTGAGTTATTCCTTAGCCCAGTGTTATTAGCAGAGCTTTATTGCTGCTAATGTTTCCTCGTAAACTAGCCCTTCAATCCTCTCAATCATTTTTGTTGCTCTCTAGTGTCAAACGTTTTAATCTCATCAAGGTCTTTTCAAATGAATAGGAAGTGCTCCAGGAAAGGCTGAAATTATTTCTCTGAACCCTAGAGATCATTCTGATCTTCATTCATGATGCTTTAATTAAAATTTTGTGGTCATGCTTTATGAATAAGAGGCCATTTATCCTCTTGCTAGGTGCTCCTGCAGGGCAGGTCCAGGATAACATTACAGGAAAGTCAATGGAAACCATGGGCTTGTATCACAAGAAAATAAGAAGATAAGATAAGGGTCCTAACATCACCACCCACAGTCACCCACTGAGATCTACTGACACCCAACACCACCCAAAGCCCTGCTCATCACCCACTGCCATCCCACAAAGTACTCAGAGCCACTTTGCTTCACTCCATTAACTTCTAAGTCTAACAACACAAAATAGAGCCTCATCCATCATCTGCATCCTTTGTAGATGATGACATTCCCTTACGTAGCCATTATAGATCAAGTCAAATATGTGTATGACTGTAAAAGTAGCATGAAAATATCTTCTTTAAAAAGCCCTTCCAAATTTTTTATAAAAGGAAGTATTCTTGAAAGTTGACTACACACTTAATTCTATTCCCTCACCACTGCCCCACTCACAGCCATTCCCAGCAACATATTTGGAAATCAGTTTCTGGAAGTGTCCTTAGAGAACCCTTACAACCTGTTCCTCTTAGACTCACATCCTGTGATTTGAATTTTTGTTTCCTTGTGACAAAATAAAGCTTAATTTTTTCATTGTATTCACCCCGGTGTGTCTACAAATTACATTTTGCTATTACCCTAAATTAAGCTTATCTTCTAGGAAAAAATACTGGCCACCATTGAAAGTATTTAAAAGACGTGCAACAGTGGCAACAGGCAATTCAAATGAGAAATTCCAAATATGTTTTTCAAAGAGGCAGCATTATTGAGATAAGAGGCTAGCCTGCCTCTTAGTTGGATGTCTAAGATCTGATATATTTACTTAAAAAGCAGTTTTCATATGTCATAATTAAAAACATAAACTGACTAGGCACAGTGGACTCACACATGTAATCCCAGCAGTCTGGGAGGCCAAGCTGGGCAGAACACTTGAGCCCAGGAGTTAGAGACCAACCTGGGCAACATGGCAAAACTCTGTCTCTGCAAAAAGTGCAGAAATTAGCTGGGCACCTTTAATCCCACTGCTTGGAGGCTGAGGTGGGAGGATCACTTGAGCATGGGAGGCAAAGATTGCAGTGAGCTAAGATCGTGTCACTGCACTCCAGCCTGGGCAAAAGAGCAAGACCCTGTCTCAAAAAATAATATAAAATAAAAGCATTGACTGACAATTACATAAATAGGAAAGGGTAAAAATTTTACATGCTACAAATACGTTCAGTTAAAGATGCATATTTGATTTTTATAACTGGCCCTTCTGTGACTCAGAAGATAAAATCGTTAAAAGAATCTAGAAATAGACTATGGTGATGGCTAGATGACAGTGTGAATGTACTTAGTGCCACTTAAGTGTACACTTAAAAATGGTTTAGAGGGTAAACTTTAGGTTATGTATATTTTACCATGATAAAAAATTTTTTTGAAAAATGGTGATTGTTCTAGTTGAAGCAAGGCTGGGGCCTGCCCACGCAGACGTCACTCAGCTGATTACCAAGGGGACCCAATCCTGCTCTTCTAGAACAGACCAGTCTATCCCTTTCCAGTATTTTCAGGGTTAACCAGGGATTTTCCCTAGAGCTTCTTTCTTTGCCTTTCTTTGAGGATGGCATGTGGGTTTGCAGGAGGAAGTGCCTGTGAGTGCTGGTGGTGGGGTGGTGGGGCTTCCAGTCAGCACGTTCTCCCCTGGATGCTCTGAGTTCTCCGCTGGTCCTACCTGACCTTAGGGATGACTTCCATCAATGTCCCTGATCTCTTCGTCTCAGATCCCAATGCCCGAGCCCTCCATACCCACCATGTCCCACAGTAAGAATCTTCAGGACATTGGCCTTCTCAGCTCTAACACATCTTCCCACTCAGGCCCCCAACAACTTCAGCACACACAAGCTATGAGGACCCAGGGATGCTCTCTCTAACTCTCTGTCTGCCTAGCTTTGCCACTCAGCACTGTATCTGTACCTATGGAGGGATCTTCTTCCAGAATTCTAAGCAGCAAGTCGGAAAAAGCCCATTTCTTTTCATATTTCTCCAAAACCTACTTGGCTTTCTCAGGTCTCAGCCCCACACCTACATCCCACGTCGTCTGTCTTTCCCAGCCACATTAGGTCCAAGGGACAGGAGGTGGTTCCTTCTCAGAGGCAACCCCACAAGCCTCACCTGCACACTTGGGCCTTGTGTGCTTTCAGTCTCCACTGGACCATCTGCCCCTCTCATCCCTTCCTGTGGTCTGTCTGCTCCAGGATCAGTCGTCCAAGCCACGGTGTAGTGACACAAACTAATCTGTTTCTTTTCCTGCAAACAAAACATGGCTTTTCAAATCAAATATGATTTTTTCAGGTTGTCTTACTATGAACTTAAAAACTGTCTTGTGAAACTCAAAGCCTAGAAAAAAACTTCTTTGATGTTTTGTGCGCATTTCTCCACTCCCAAAGTAAAGAGGAGCTGCCAGGAAAATAAGCACAAGAGGGATTTCCAATAGTGATGATACTTTGGGCTAATATTTTCAAAAGTATTCTCCTCTCCTACTCTCTACCATCCACACAAATATGTATTCAAAGAACTGCACCCCAGTCTGAAACTTACAGCCTGTGGAGTTGACTGTATGTTCCCCAGACTCTGTCCCCTTAGAAATGCCACTTTATTTATTTATTTATGGAGATGGAGTCTCACTCTGTCACCCAGGCTGGAGTGCAATGGCATGATCTCAGTTCACTGCAACCTCCGCCTCCCAGGTTCAAGTGATTCTCCTGCCTCAGCCTCCCGAGTAGCTGGGATTACAGACACGTGCCCCCATGCCTGGGTAATTTTTGTAATATTTTTAGTAGAGACGGGGTTTCACCATGTTGACCAGGCTAGTCTCAAACTCCTGACCTCAAGTGATCCACTCACCTCGGCATCCCAAAGTGCTGGGATTCCAGACGTGAGCCACCACACCTAGCTAGAGATGCCACTGGAGAGCATCATCCTTGGGAGCACTTTAAACTCAATTGGGGTTGGGGGAAGAGAAGCATATGGTGTCGTTCAGCAATTTGGCTCCTAACATTTCTCTTCAATTGCCTTGCCAGGGGAAACCTGGAGCCCCAGGGCCTCCAGGAGTTCCAGGGGAACCGGTGAGTTGGCAGTTACTTTCGTGACAGTTGTACTTGTGTTGTACTTGCATGCAGTTTTAAAACATTTCTTGGCAATTAATTTTTGTCTGTGGATGTGTTTATAGGGTGAGAGAGGACCTGTTGGAGATATAGGTTTCCCTGGACCAGAAGGACCCTCAGGAAAGCCAGTAAGTACTTCATACTACTTGAAATATGCTACTTAGAGAAATGCTCTAACATTATCTGCTCATCTACCACCTCAGAAATTCTGAGATTTGAATAAGCAGTTTCCAAGAACTAAGAAGATTGTGCAGATGGATTTTTGATGGCATGGGCGGAAGTTCTCATTGAGTTCCCTAGATCTGTGTGTGGTATCTTTATGTCTTAAACAGTGTTGAAAACGGTGAGAGTTTTAAGTGTCAGGAAATCTGACTCATTTTTTTTTTTTTTTTTTTTTTTTTTGAGACGGAGTCTTGCTCTGTGCTCCAGGCTGGAGTGCAGTGGCGCGATCTCGGCTCACTGCAAGCTCTGCCCCCCTGGGTTCACGCCATTCTCCTGCCTCAGCCTCCCGAGTAGCTGGGACTACAGGCGCCCACCACCTCGCCCGGCTAATTTTCTTGTATTTTTTTAGTAGAGACGGGGTTTCACCGTGTTAGCCAGGATGGTCTCGATCTCCTGACCTCGTGATTCGCCCGTCTCGGCCTCCCAAAGTGCTGGGATTACAGGCTTGAGCCACCGCGCCCGGCCTGACTCATTATTTTTTAAGCCTAATGTTTTCAACAGACTTAAAGAAAATATAATGGCCTGTCACGTCCTAAAGTATAAAGAAAGCAAAGACTTATAGATATAATACCTGTATATTAAGCCAAATCCTAAAGTAGAAGTTATTTTATCAAATTTCCTCCTTTGTATATAGGCCTTGTTTTCTTACACTTTCCTAAATCACTACTGGTGAATGTCTCATCCCCTTGTGTCCTAAAAGAGCTCTTGGTTACTGATCTGTGGTGTTGATGTGACATTGTAATAATCATTCTGACTAATTCAGTCCCACATAAATTCATCTAGTCACTGCTGTTTGCTGAGAATGTGTGGGCCCTTAGCAAGGGGATCTAAGATGAATAAGACACACCTCACTCTCAGAGTTATGCTTTATAGAAGGTCACTGCTGATTTATTTGCTGTGGTGTGTACGGGAAAGAAGGCGAGGTGAACAAGCAGCACAGAATTCAGGAGGTCAGTTCGGCACCTCTGTGAAACCTTCAGGGTTGGTGGCCACCATTTCCCCACAGAAGACAACATGAAGAAAATGCAACTTAGAGTCAGGAAGATCTGGGTCTGAATTATGGCTCAAAGGATTTTATGAGTCACTTAAGTGCCATGACATATGGAAAGCATTTCCAGTGCCTGGCTATGGGAGGTACTCAATAATATTAGTTTAATTCACTGCCCCCTCTTACCTCATCATTCCCATCCCCTGCAAAGCGCATCATTAAAGCCTACCATTGAGTCCCCAGGAGATTATGCAAAAAGCAATTCGTTCATCACCAGATATTTCTTGAACACCTCCTACATGCTAGGTACTGATCTAGGTGCTAACAACTCATAGCTTTTGCATTCTAGTATAGGAAAACGGATAAAAACAACACACACACACACACACACACACACACACACAGTTTCAAGTAGAGGAGGGTATAAGTAAAGTAAAGCTCTGGAATATTGTTCAAATAGTGGGCTCAGAGAATATTTGCCTGCAATTTGAACAGAAACCTGCATAAAGTGAGAAGTCAAGCCATGGGAAGGTCAGGGGACCATTGTCTCAGGAAAAAGAAATGGCTGGGAGAGAAACGAGCCTGATGAGGTCAAGAACCTCATCAAAAGGCATGAAGTCAGGAATGAACGAAGTGAAGGAAGAGTGGGAAACATACGGAGGGAGATGTAGGCAGTGGCCAGACCATGAAGAACTTCCAAGCCAGGGAATGAAGTTGGGATTTCATTTGAAATATGATGGAAATCCACTGGAGCTTTTGTAGCAAAGAATGAAAATGATTGAACATTTTCAGGATCACTCTGACATTGTGTGGAGAGTAGGCTGTAGGGAGCAGGGTAGAGGAAGACAGAGCAGTAAGGAAACATCTCCATCGTCTCCACGAGAAGTAATGACAGTGGGAACAGCCATGAGTAGAGGAATTTAGGATGTACATTGAAGGGAGAGACAGCAAGCAAGAAAACTTGCTGGTAGACTGATCTAGCAAAGTGTGAGGGAAAGAGACCAATCACAGCTGTGGTGTAGGGTCTGAGCAACAGTGTGAGAGTGCTGCTGTTTGGTGAAATGGGGCAGACTGAAGGTAAGTAGGTGGGATTGGGAGGGAGAGCCGAGAGTTCTGTTTTGGATGTGTTCATGTTGAAGCACTAGTAGATATTCAGGTGGAGATGTCAAGTACACAATGAATATTTAGGAGAGGCCAGGATTGGTGAGACCAATTAGGGTATCTAAACCTGAGCCTGGAAAAGTGGAGTCACTGTGGATAGTAAGGGAAGAGAGCACTTCAACTGTTAGGAAGAGGACCCAACAAAGAAGGCTAAGAAACTGCAGCCAGAGAGACCGGAAGAAAATCAGGCAAGTGAGGTTTCCTGGATGTCAAGTGAACTGTTTTAAGAGAAAGGAGAAAGGAGTGATCAACAAACAGATAAGTAACATGAGGGCTGACAATTCTCTACTGCATTAGAAATGTGGAGGTCATTGGTGGGAGAGATCACCGCATTTTAGTATCTTGGTAAGAATGATCCAGTTGAGAGAGAAAAATTTGATGACACAGGAGAGTGAAGACTACTTTGAGTAGAACTGGTATACTCACAAGTGGGAATGGTCTTAACTGGAAACAGGGGCATGTCACCCTTCCTAACTGTGGGGTGTGGGGGTGCCAAAGTTGGGGTGCAAATCCATGAAGATTGATACAACTGGTGGAGGGATGGTGAGAGGGGTCTCTTTTGTTTATTAGTGAACGAAGAATGGAGGTCGTCCAAGTGTGAGGAGTGGGGAGGTGATGATGGAGGTTGGAAGAGACAGGAAAATGTGTGAAAGAGTACTTTTGGAAAGATAGAAGGGGAGTCAAATTGAGAAATACAGTAGGATGACCTGGTAATGCTGAGGGGGCTGCTTGCAATCTGCTGTCGTACATTTAGGTTGGAACAAGCGAGCAAAGATACGTGGTTTTCTTCAGCCAGTCCACTGCTCAGATGCAGACGTGAGGTAGGCAGAAAGTTGGATGTACTCAGGAATGGGGCTCTGCCAGATGAATGAGATGAGGGTAGAGAGGAGCAAATACATATGAGTTATTGTAAAAATCTCTGACAGCAGGGCTTCCCTGCGGATAGAAAGTAACACCTTCCTATACAAAAGAGAACACTCATGATAGTCTTTGATAAATTACTGGAGACAAAAAACAGGTTATAGGGTTACTTCTTTTCTTATATTGTTACCAAAAACATGGACTACATTTTTACACTAGATTTATCTTCTTTTATTCAAGTGACACAGCTGTTTCTTTCACATCCTCTCCTTAATCAGCTTTATCTTTGTTCCTCGTGTGTCTGAATGTAATAAATTCTTTGAACCATACACTTCAGGTAACATGTTCTTAGTTAACGTACTCTCAATAATTCCCAGGATGGTTCAGAAAGGTTGGCGAACTATGGTTGGGTTGTCAACTGTGACAGATTTCAGCATAATTTATAGCAGTGAAAACACGCAGTTCTTTACAGTTCCATCCCACAGAATCCATTCCAGCACAATAAAAGTCCCTCGGGCTTTTAGAGGAGCTTGTCCATGCAATTGCCTGCTGGCTAAGAAATCATATTCCTCACCTTGATCTTCCTCTTCAAATCAGATCTCAAAAACACACCTGCTGTTGGGTCCTGGGTATTTGATTTGACCTCAAATACTTTTCCTTCTTATATCTCCCAGCCAATAGTTCTCTCAGTCTTAAAATCTTTAAGCAGGACTAGGCTTCATTATGACTTCTAGAACTCCCTATTAAAGTTCAAGAAACTTCCAGTTTTCTAATAAAAAGTAACTATTTAATACTGCCAAAAACCATGATTATACATTTCTTGCTTTTCTTTCATATTTCTGACTGAAAAATAACAATTGTTCTCTGACAGTTTATTTCATAGTAGGATCATACTCTGGCCATGTTATGAAATTTCCCCAGCAGCAACTGAGACCATTTACTGAGAATGATACTCTGTGCTGGAAAACCTGTTAAAAGGTAACAAAAATGTCATACTCCAGCCATCTGTGCCATGAGGCACCTTCTTACTTCTCAGGATGACCTAACAGAAGAATAAAAAAGGAAAATAATCTTTGTTCACTATTTATAGAGGACCATGCATTTTTCATGTTATTTCACTTAATTCTTAGTTTTAAGGTTATTTATTTTCCTCACTAGTGAAGAGGCTGATGCTATTGAGGTTAAGTAAATGGCCCAAAAAGGTTAATGGGACTAGTAAGTGACAGAGTCAGAATCTGAACTCAGGACTCTCTGATTCTGTTTATTTGTTTTCCATTTTACCACCTTGCTTTACCAAGCTCTCAGTAGAAATATGATTAAGGAACTGTCCTTGAAACTTTACTCTTTTGTTGTGTTTAACTATGTTAATGCAGAATTAGAAATATTAATCCTTTTTTTCTTTATAGGGAATAAATGGAAAAGATGGAATACCAGGTGCTCAGGTATGGGAAATATAATTTAAAATAAAAATTATGATGGATACTGCATCCAGAATACCTACCAACATTTAGATTAATCAGACTGATGAAAAATCTTGGCAAGCAGTGATTTTCATGTTGGTATCTCTTTTTCAGGGCATCATGGGTAAGCCTGGAGACAGAGGCCCCAAAGGAGAACGTGTATGTATATTACTATTGTGATTTTTATTCAAGTCTGTTACAACTGTCCCATCATTTGAGTTACACAATTATGTGTGTAGACCCCTGCAAATCACCAAATCTATAAAGGCTAGGGTGTAGGTGATCCAAGATCTCTACTAGATATTAAATATGACAAAGGACCCAGAGCTAGTTATGTGGTTACATCTATGTAGTTGGCCTTTGTACACAGCCAAGTATACTTTGCTATTTAAATTTGGAAAGCTTTTATTATCCTCGTGTCTCAGATATATATCTCTACTATAACCATCACCCATATTCTTTTTATAGGTTTCTCAACCTCAGCACTGTGATTATTCAGGGGCAGATAATTGTTGTGGTTGGTTCTTTTGGAACTGTAAAATGCTTAGCAGCATCCATGGCCTTCATCCACTAGATGCAGTAGCACTACCATCCCTCCAATTGTGACAACCAAAAGTGTCTCCGGACATCACCAAATGCCTCCTGGGAAGCAAAATCAGTGCAATTGAGAGCTGCTGACATTCAGAAAAACTAAGTAAAGAAGGTGGTGTGAGGGGTTAGAGAAATGGAAAGGGTGACTGAAAGTATAGTAAAGTTACTAGTAATGCCAATTATGTTATGTGTTTTTGTGTTGTTTGGAACGTTAATGTCATTATTGCAATTTCTCTTTATTTCCTTTAATGAACCTCAACATTTTCTAGTAGAATTAATTTCTACTAGAATTAATTTCCACTAGAATTAATAGAATTAATTTCTAGTGGAGTCATGCCACTGCAAGAAGTTACTCAAACATTGTTACTCAGTGTAATTCTATTAAGGGTTGCTATTGTATGTGAGTGTGGGCACATATATTTGTATACTGGTGTCTAGTTTGCTAACTTTTATTTATTATTATACAAGTCATCCGTAATAACTGAAGGAAATGTGAAAATATAGATGATGTAAATTTAAAAGGAAATTTTAAAAGGCTGGGCACAGTGGCTCACGCCTGTAATCCCAGCACTTTGGGAGGCCGAGGCGGGTGGATCATGAGGTCAGGAGATCGAGACCATCCTGGCTAACACAGTGAAACCCTGTCTCTACTAAAAATACAAAAAATTAGCCAGGCGCGGTGGCGGGCACCTGTAGTCCCAGCTACTTGGGAGGCTGAGGCAGGAGAATGGTGTGAACCCTGGAGGCAGAGCTTGCAGTGAGCCGAAATTGTGCCACTGCACTCCAGCCTGGGCGACAGAGCGAGACTCTGCCTCAAAAAAAATAAAATAAAATAAATTTAAAAATAAATAAATAAAAGGAAATTTTAAAAATCTACCTTATCCCACTACACAGAGATAAGCCCTGTGATATTTGGACATATTTCCATCTCTCTCACTCTAATACATAATATACACATATATTTATATGTATTAATAGAAACATATACTTTTCCAAAAAGGAGCTTCTGCTGTCTTGTATATGACTTTTTTCACCTAATAATATATATTGATTATCTTGTCTATAAATATAAATCTGTATCTGCCTTTTAATTGCTGTATGTTATTCTACTCTTTGACCATACCTTATTTCACTTACCTAGTCTGCTGGGCATTTGGATTCCTTCTAGTTGTCATAATAATAAACATCACTACAACGAATATCTTTGTACCTAACCTATAAAATAATTTTAATATGGTAAAGATTGCATTTATCTTGCACATGATCAGAATATTAATCATTGATCAAAGTGTGCTAATATTTTTTCTAGTCATCTCAGAAATGTCTCCAAATGTGAGCTGGAGTGAGACCTGTGTGCAGATATATTTTTATAACTAAGACAGTAGCATTGATACTGGGCCCAACTGCTTTTATTTCTTTCTACATGGCTTCTTTCTATATCAGAGTCTATGATCACATAAATCTCTGTAACTGTTCATTTATTTTTATTTTTTAAGTCAAGAGAAATAGAGTTTGGCCTTCTGCAGAGTAGTCACAGTTAAAAGAATAATATAATGAGATATAGGGCAGCTTCAAGCATCATTCCATCATATTTGGTGTGAGGATCACCTCCTGGAGTTATGCAACTGAATATTTGAAAATTTATTACTGAAGCAACTGCCATGATCCATCTCTCTCTCTCTCTCTCTCTCATTCTCTCTTGCACAAACACATACAGTAGTAGACACATTCCAGGATAAAAAACAGCATCAAGCAAGCTTCATATCAGATTTAGGCACATCTAATATAATATTTTACTAATTATGACATCTTGTTCAACTGATTCTTGTTTTTTGTTTTTTGTTTTTAAGACAGAGTTTTGCTCTTGTTGCCCAGGCTGGAGTGCAATGGTGTGATCTCGGCTCACTGCAACCTCCACCTCCTGGGTTCAAGCGATTCTCCTGCCTCAGCCTCCTGAGTAGCTGGGATTACAGACATGTGCCACCACGCCTGGCTAATTTTTTTGTATTTTTAGTAGAGACGGGATTTCTCCATGTTGGTCAGGCTGGTCTCGAACTCCTGACCTCAGGTGATTTGTCCGCCTCAGCCTCCCAAAGTGCTGTGATTATAGGCGTGAGCCACCGTGCCCAGCCCAACTGATTCTTCTATAGTTCATTTATACTATCAAGTAAATGATCTCAGTGACATCCTCCCCCCAGTCACCTGCTTTGATCTTTTCAATGGCTCTCCCTTCTCACCTTCCTGTGGGTATATATTTAGGGCACAGGGATCACACTCACGTGCACACACACACAAACATGCACACACATGCACATGCATACAAGTGTAAAGCACAAATACAGAAAACAAACCTGAAGCGTCTAATAAAGACCAAACAAACGGGAAAGCCACAGGTGGGAGAGCACATGATTTAGGAGAGATTTTGAGTGTCCTGAAGTTTTTTTAAGTGAAAAGTCTCAGTAATGAGATCCTCTTGGCAATATTCCTTTATCATTGCAAAGGAGACCCAGACCTCAAGTGATAGCTGGTATTGACTCTCAAAACTGCCGTCATCCTAGACGGGCAACCAAGTACAACTAACATTCTCACTATCTTTTGTATATTAAGTACTGCCAAGGTGCCAGGCATTGTTCTGAGCACTTTACTTGGGTGAATTCATTTAGTTCTGAAAATAGCCCTATTTAATGGATACTATTAATATGCCCCTTTGTAGGAGGGGAGGCTAGGACACAGAGAGTTTAAGTTATTTATCCAAGGCCCAACAGCTAATAAGTGCCAGTATGAATCCAGAACTTTTGCTCTCAACTATAGCTAATGCTAGAAGAGATTATTCTTTATTATTATTTTTTCCTTAACAGGGTGATCAGGGGATTCCAGGAGACAGAGGCCCACAAGGTGAACGGGGAAAACCAGGCCTTACAGGCATGAAGGGGGCCATCGGTCCTATCGGTCCACCAGGAAACAAGGGCTCAATGGGATCCCCTGGCCACCAAGGCCCTCCAGGCTCTCCTGGCATCCCTGGCATTCCGGTAAGTGGTGCTAAGAGCCTAGGGCTCCTGACTTGTACTGACCATGTATCCCTTTTACAATGAAAGCAATGATAATGCCTTTCAAATAAATAAAACAAACCTAAACTGGTCCCTGTGAGGGCAACAATAGCTGTCATTTAAAGTTATGTGCCAGATCCTCTACTAAGCACTTACTATACATTACCTCATTTGATCTTCATAATCATTCTGGAAGGATTGGTATCCTTTTCAGCCGACTTTTATAAACGCATAAAATGAGTATTGACTTGCCCAAGGTCACAGATTTATTAAGTGGATCAGACCCAGGTCTGGATGGCTTCAAAACCGTGCTTTTAAAATACAGGTACTATCTCTAATGTCTCTACACTACACAGAAACCACATATGCCTGTTTCATACTGCTATGAAACGTGTCCGTTTCATACTCTATTTTGTTGACTATCAGAACAACAAATCTGCCATGAGTAGTGCTTTGAAGTAGAAACCACTTAGGCCAAGAGTGTTTAGTGAAGGAAGCCCATATCTTTATTAATCCTCAAGAGGAGTGGTGAGTGGCTATTCTGCAGAGGAATTTAATCTGAAAATATCCATGTTAGGAAGAAAGGAGGGTCCTGAAGTGAAGTAGGGCAGTTAAAGACACATTCTCCTCAGATAATCAACCAATACCAGATATAAAGCAAAACTGAGTTTTCACACAATTTTCATACTTTATTTCTGCCCACTCTCCTGAAACTCCACTTCCATAAAGCCTGTGTAACTTCAGCTCTCGGCGTTGTGTCAGTAATTGGTATTAGATGCATTAACTAAAGTTCATTAATGAAATAGAACATTCTTGGAATTATTCTGTCCTACAGGAATCATCACTTTATAAGCCCGTCACATTGGATTGTTTTTATTTTTATTTTTTGGCTTTCTAAGTCAGTTTGTTGTTACAAATGAACTAGCACCATTGTGTTAGGGAACCCCACAACAATATTGTTATCACATATCTACACACAGACAGGATAGAGGAATTTTCAGTGAAGAGTGATGAGGAACCTACCCAGGAATGTTTATAAATTAAGGCTCACTATCTAATTAGGCTCTGCTTCATTCTTAAATTTATATTGCGTGGTGATTTTCCATACAGCTTCCAACTCTCTCATCTGACCATCTTCTGTTAGGGTCTTTGTTCATGTATATATCTCAAAGTGGATAGTTGGCAGTGGGGCTTATTGCCTTTGTCACAACCTCCAATCTTCAACATATTGTCTTTAATGCCACACATACACCCCTGGATAATAATCACCAACTATGAAGAGTAATAAAATACTTTGAAATTCTAACCATCAAGAAAAAAATAATAACTCTTTTAAAAATATCAAGGTATTATAATAAAACCTTACTGTTATAAATGTTAGATTCTTTGTCAAATGCATGTGGATTTACTTCAACAGGTGGAAAATTCAGCTGACATTATTTGCCTGCTTCCTTTTACCAGATCCCAATTAAGAAAAGAAAATTACTTAATACCTATATACTTGCAATGTGTAAGTTACAGAATAAACTTTATGATGAAATGGGTAAAACTTGCTTTTGTCCCATGAATACAACATTTTTGAAAATAATCCAGCATACTTGCAGTTCTGTTCCAGGTTTTCTTCCTTTGAAAATACATTGTATCAGTTAGACATTGACTTTGCCATCCAGGGATTGGCTAGAAGTTAAATTGTGGTTAGACTACTAACATCATGATTACACTTTTTAGATTATTTAACCTTATAAAATGAAGTAGTAGGAATGTCTTCCCTAACTGTATAAAGCCATGTGTCTCCATTTAATAGGAAACCTGTTGATACCACTGATTATGATTCCAGCCCATAGCTTTTAAAGCAATTATGCACTTCAGCTTCTTCCCAGAATTTGGTCAAAGCAACACATATTTATTGCCCAATATAGTCAACTGCCAAAAGCATTTTTCTTGATAAATGGATCTCTACAGAAGTTCCAACCCAATATTTCTATTCTTTATTCATTTGTGCTATGCTCTATTTTAACAGACCTTTTTTCTTCCTTCTTCAGGCTGATGCAGTTTCATTTGAAGAAATAAAGAAGTATATTAATCAAGAGGTCCTAAGGATTTTTGAAGGTTAGATTTTCTTAATAACATTTTTGAATTTTTCACTGATTCCCACCTCCCATCTACCGTGGGGAATCCCTCCAGCAACATTCTCGAAAGATGGCCATGCCACAAAAACCTTAAGGGGCAGCCCATTTTATGATGGGACAGCTGTTTGATGAAAATTGTTCTTTACACAAAGTTAACTTTTGCCTCACTGGAACTTCCTTTCATTATACCTGCTCTGTAAAATAACACAGGTAAAGTACCTGCTTGTACTCACATGACAGCTCTTTGAGTATTTTTCCATATCCCTCATACTTATCCTTAGTTTTCTCTTTTATGAAGTAAATGTGTCTAGCTCCTCCACTATTATCACCCCTGGGAAACATTTAATTTATAAATGACTCTCATTTACCAAGGAATATTTTGACCAATGCAGAGTAGTGTCTTTTTATTTAGACCAAAGTCAGCAAACTGAACCCCCTAGCCAAAGCCATTGCCACCTGCTTTGTACAGCCTACAAACTGAGAATGGTTTTTGCTTTTTGGTCGGGAGCGGTGGGAATGAGTTATATTTTAAAATAGTTTTTAAAAATCAAAAGAATATTTCATGATATGTGAAAATTATCTGAAATTTGAATTTGTTTCCATAAATAAAGTATGCATATTCCTTTACCTCTTTTCTCTGGCTGCTATCCCACTACAGCAACAGGACTGAGCAACTGTGACAATATGGTCCATAAAGGCTTAAATATTTACTATCTGGCCCTTGCAGAGAAAGTTCTGACCCCTGCTCTAGATACTTCAATAATTCATCCTAAGATGTATTGGTTTTTTGAAAAAGGCATCCGTATTATTCTGTTGATGCATTTTGAGTTTTCAGTTAACTAACAGCCCTGGATCTTCCTTGTTAAAATATTTTTAAATGAGGTGTTTATCATTATGGACTGTGTGTTTATTTTTTAAATCTAAGTGTGTGATCTTATGTTTCCTCTTATTAATTTCAAATCATTTGTGTTCATATCTTGTTCCAACCTGAAGATGTCTTTTGGAAAGTTGTCTCTTGTAGAGCAGGTTGGCTGACCCTATGACTTTGTGTCATGCTAAATTTCATAAGCATGCCATCATTCTAGTTGTTGATAGAAATGTTGACTAAAAAAGCCAAGAGTCAAGGATTAGGTCTTTCTAAATGCCACAGGATTCTTTCTGTCCACTTGTAAATCATCATCTAATCTATTATTTAGTGAGCTCTGAATCCATTTCGTTGTCCTAAAACTCACCCTACATTTCTTTGTCTATTTGCAAGGAATTGACAGTATCACGTGATTTTGACAAATGGTTTGCTAAAATCAAAATCACTCTTCTGAACTGTAAGATTTAACAAATAAATCCATGTTAGCTCTCATGGTTCTTACTTCCTTTGCTTAGCATCCACAAGCCAAAAATAGATTGTTGAATTTTTTAAGGAATAAGATTATAAAATGCCCCAAGTCGATCTTGAGTTCATTGCTTCAAACATGGAATCAGCTCTTCTCCAAGGAGTCTTGATTATTTTAAATAATAATTGCAGTAGAGACTGAAATCTTGGTGCTTGGATGCACATTATCTTGTTTTATATGAGAACTGGAAATACAGTAGAGTAACACTGGGACTTGTAGCTACTTTAATGACAAAATAGAAAAAAAAAATGGTTTTTTGTTGTTATTTGTTTGTTTGTTTTTTGAGATGGAGTCTCATTCTGTCACCCAGGCTGGAGTGCATTGACGCGATCTCGGCCCACTTCAACCTCTGCCTCCTGGGTTCAAGCGATTCTCCTGCCTCAGCCTCCTGAATAGCTGGGATTACAGGCACCCGTCACCAAACCCGGCTAATTTTTGTATTTTTAGTAGAGACGGGGTTTCACCATGTTGGCAAAAAATGTTTTTTAAAGGTCAAGAACTTATGCTGTTGATTTTAATTTATCTTGATCTTTACTAAGTATCTTTATCATGCTCTGATATGACAGTTTACTAATACATTTGTCCACTCTTTTGTTGAGCTACCAGTAATTTTAATGTTGCCCTTATATTTGGAAGTCTTTTCTCCCTTCTCTTCCTTCCTTCCTTCCTTCCTTCCTTCCTTCCTTCCTTCCTCTTTCTTTCTTTCTTTCTTTCTTTCTTTCTTTCTTTCTTTCTTTCTTTCTCTTTCTTTCTTTCTTTCTTTCTTTCTCTCTTTCTCTCTTTCTCTCTTTCTCTCTTTCTCTCTTTCTTTCTTTCTTTCTTCTTTCTTTTTACCCTTGAATCAAACATTATGGACTATACTCTAAACTTTGCGATCCAAACACTCATTTCCCCCTCAGTAAGTTTGAAAAAAGACAACTGTTTGAAAAAAGACATCTCAGGCTCTTCAGGGGAATACTGAAGAACATACTCATGGCTACATAATTTGCAGTGTTCAGTGCACAGTGAAAATGCTGGTGCACTTGTTAAAAAATGATTAAGAATTTTAAGACAGCAACAGTAAAGCCATAAACTAAACATGGGGCCCTATGTGACTGCATGGGTAGCATGTCCATGAAAGGCAGTCCTGGGGAGAGGACATCTAGGATCTCAGATAGTATCCATGCGTTTAGTTGACCTCAACCATGAAAAGAGAAATGCCAGCATATATGTGTTTTTGAATTGCAATCTAAAGTTTTCCTTTAACTCTTAATCTCTATGGGCTCTAGTGTCTTTATTGATCTTTTATCTCAGGGAGCTTTAATCCTGAACTTCAATCTCTTCAGAGGCTTTAGATAAAATCATATATTTAATAGTCAGTAATTAACCCATTTTTTGGAAGCTGATTAAGAATGTCAGAAAATAGGCCGGGCGCGGTGGCTCATGCCTGTTATCCCAGCACTTTGGGAGGCCGAGGCAGGCGGATTACAAGGTCAGGAGATCGAGACCACGGTGAAACCCTGTCTCTACTAAAAATACCAAAAATTAGCCGGGCGCGGTGGCAGGCGCCTGTAGTCCCAGCTACTCAGGAGGCTGAGGCAGGAGAATGGCGAGAACCTGGGAGGCGGAGCTTGCAGTGAGCCGAGATCGCGCCACTGCACTCCAGCCAGGGGGACAGAGCAAGACTCTGCCTCAAAAAAGTAAAAAAATTAAAAAAAAGAATGTCAGAAAATATAACCAAGCATTTTCAGAAAAAAAAAAGGGGGGGGCCTTTTGAGATATAGAAGGTGTTCGTTTTACAAGTCCATCAGACACTGGATGAAGGTGTGGCTCCTGGCAGCCTGCCCTGTGCATTCAGCAGAAGAGACACTTCTACTTCCTCCTGGGGAAGGCTCCCAGGCCATTCTGTGGCTCCTCTCAAGAAGGGCTATCAGTCTTCTGAGGAGGCAGGTCAGTGGAGTTGGGCCACTCTCCATCTGTCTTGGGGCAGGCTCACCAGGCTTCTGCTTTCTGAGAAGCTCCTCCTCTGAGTCTGAATCCTTCCTCTCTGAGTTCCTGCCCCTCCTTCCTCTGTCAGAGCCCACCTGCCTGGAAGCTGACAGGTGCAGCGTCCTCCCCAGGTCTCTGGCTTCACACCCATCTCTCCTACTGCCTCTCTGTCTCTTCCAGCCTGGCCAGGTCCAGGCGAGTGGCTGGACCCCCACCAGAGCTAGTAGTCCCTCAGAAATCACAGGTGTCTTAGCCTCAAGACAATATTTTAAAGTGACCCATAAGGAAACTATTTTCTGAGACTTCTAAACTCTGAGACTCCCTGTGTGATATCCCTCTCCTTTTATCTCCCTTGACACTAGTCCAGCAAAACTGTCCTCCCAAACAAAACTGTGCCTGAAACCCAGAATTTAGTTATTTAGCATTTAAGTTAATTTGTCCCAAGATCATTTCAATTTACTCCATTTAATTTTCCACTTAGAAATCACCTTTTCCATGGCTTCTGAACACCATTTACAAAAAAGAAAAAAGAAAACTCCATTTTCACAAATCATAGAGCCCCAAGGTCACAGTTACCATTTTCAGAAGGCTTTTTCTCTAAAAGCAAAGATAATTTTCACATGTTAAAGCAGTTAAAGTAGTACAGACAGCTAACTGCTACACTTAAGTAGCACCCAGCTCCCTCCCTTTTTCTTAGTGGTTTCACAAGAGACAGTGTCAACAACAGCTAATGCTATCTCTGCTCCACGCACCCCTGCACATCTGCAGCCTTGAGAGCCATTCTCTCCGAGCGGCAAGTCGCAGACTGTCAGCCCGGGCTTGAGGGAGTCCTTGGAAGATCCTGCTCTCCAACTTTATCATCCCAAGTGTCCAGATTACACCCTCTAGTGAAACCCTAGACCAGGATGACCCAAACTTTGAACCCTCCTCTTGTGGCTTTTTAACCCCCTTTGGGGCTTCCCAGGTGACGCCACTGATACAACACCCTGCAAATCTCACACCTTGAGCTATTTTCCAGACCACCTAACCTCCCTTGAACTTCCTGGTGCCCCTTCCCAAACCTAACTGTGGCGGAAAGAGATGTCTTTTCACCAATCCCATGTCTAGGTTCCAGATTGATCACTATGCACGAATATATATCCTTTCTGAAGTTCAATTAAATCCCCAATTTGATTGTCCAACAAGTCAAGTCCTTTTGCTAGTAAAGTGACCACACAGGACAAGGACAGATATCATCCATGTGTCTCAGCTTAGTATTTGGCTTTAGGAGGGCTTTCTAGCTGCCAGTGATGCTGCCCACACAATGGAGGGTCTTGCCAGATCTGAGAAGTTTAATTCTTGCTATTACACTGTCCTATTATGCTTGGGAATTTACATCGACATGCAGGAAGAATTTACCAACCTATGCAAAAATGTGTACTAACATCTGGCTCTCTCGGTTCTTGAGTCAGACATGGGGCCAGCAAGCCCACACCTCCAGCTGTGGGAGAAAAGAAAGATTAAGGCTAAGTATTCCTAAACAATGTTTCTGCCTCTAGATTTTCAGTGTTCAGAAAATCCCCTTACCTATGTTTTCTTGATTTTTCATATATATATTTCATATATATATGAATGTGTGTAAATATGTGTGATCCTGTTTTCTTATTCCAAGGTTGTAACATCTTTTCTTACCTCTCTACAAGTAAGATATTCATTTATATATACATATTTGTATATGTACTTATTTATATACACATCATCTGATAAATATACATCATTGATGAGATTTTATATATATATATATATATAGAGAGAGAGAGAGAGAGAGTTAAAAAACATATTTTCCACTACATAGTCTCCGTTTCTTCCAATTTGCTGCTTTCTGTTTTTTTGGTTGCAACTCTGTTGTTCAGTTTATAGGATTTCCTCAGTGTCCAGTAATCCTTGGATGTCTGCATACATAAGAGCAGGGTTTTAAAAACCGACTGAAAGCTGTGAGTGAACAGTGGGGCTTGCCAACCTCGAGTTTCACTCAGGGTAGCCCAGTTGGACTTTTTAAGTGAAGGACCCTTAATTTCAGTGTCTTTAACTCTTTCCTCTCAGTCTGGTCAGATTCCCCCGCGGAGACATTTCACTTCCTGCCTGGCTGCGAGCTCAGCTGCTTCAGATTTTCAGTTTGGAAGCCTGAGTCTCAATGGAGCCTGGGCTCCTCAGTGCAGAGGCAGACTACTGCCCTTTTCAGATAATAATAAACCTTCAGCATCTTGCTAGGGATGGGGACAGGCACCTGCCTAGCTTTATAGAGAAAGGAATTTCAACAACTACTAAAACAGGCTTTCAATCCGTGCTCCTTATTTTAGTTCCCCTCTCTCACCCCCACTTCCAGAGGTAACTTGTACTGCCAATTCTAAGCCTTCTGAGGATTTTGTAGTTTAGATCAAGTTATTCCTCTACTTCTAGTCTAAGAGTTTAGTTGTCTTGAGTTTGCTACGTAATGTATCACTCAACCATCTGGTTCTCACCTCCCAAAATTGTGCTGATATTGTCTCCTTTCATATGCTCCCCCATTCTTGTCTGTTTATGCCTTTAAGAGGATTGTTTTGCTAGGATTCAGGAGGTAGTTAAAGCAGATCCATGTGTTTAATCCACCATCTTTACCCATGATAGTTCAAAGCAACATACTCATAAAGGTGGCGAATGATTCAGACAGAGACAAATGAAGTAGTAACCACCTTTGGGTCATAATGAACCACAAAATAAATATGAATCCACCAAATGATACTGTTGAATTAACAGTTAAAAATGAAACTAGAATATCATTATAAAAATATCACAGGAAATTACTCTTCTGATATTTTTGCCCTTTAGGAGAGAACTGTATTTAATTTTGATTTCCACATTTAGGAGACATTTATGGAAAAGCCCTGAAATAATGGAACCAAAAAGAGATTTACAAAATAGATTGTGAAGCCTATGAGTAAAAGTTATTTAACCTGAATGCTGATATGTAACAATATGACTGATTTCCCAAGGGAAATACTCATTAACTGCTCTCTGTTTCTATAATGGGGTAGCAAAATGAAATAAATTGAAGTTATCCCAAGAAAATGGATAATCAGACATTTCCATGGGCATTCGGAGAAGATTAATTTCTGTCTTTGAAATATTTACAAATTTTATCTGTGAAATAGTAGACACGGGCCAGATGACATGTGTGTGTTCCTTCCTCCTCTAAAACACGTAGTTTATCATCACATTAATATTAATGTCTATATTATAGTAAGGAGCCCATTCTCCAAAGAAGCCAAGCTTTGGTCTCATTTGTTAGAGTGACTGCTGTGGCTTTGCCTTGGCAGATGGCAAATGTGTGTTTGGTTTATGCATGCTTATATCTGAACTCTTCAATTTCCTGCCTCATTAGAAAGCATAGCCAAAAACAGTTTAATTGACTGAAGATCCCTGAAAACAGAGGAAAAGCAATTAAGAATAAAGGCCTTTACAATTCATTTGGATGCTCTGAAACATATTATTGTAAATTATAGAGCATTAGGGTAGGGTTCAGAAGAGGTAATTACCCTTATGCTAAATGACTGTTTCTGAGTGTATCTCAAAGCCAGATAATTTACAGCTAGAAGTAGTAAAAATAATTTTCTGTTTTGCTAAAAATATTAAAAACCACCAAAGTACTTCTAAATTCAATTCATATATTAAAGAAGAAAAATTAGTACTGTGAATATTTGTGTTTCAACATTGAAGGTATTTAAAGAGACATGTTTCAAATTAAGAAAAATTGTACTGAAATACATCTCTCCTTTGAAGTGCAGAACAACAAATATTATGCAAAGTTTCAAACTGTGATTATTGAATTTCATATTTATTATAAGGCCCCAAGTTCATAATTTGATGTAATAAAGATATTATATGTACATTCAATATGATGATTTGTAAAACTAAAACTATATATTAATTACCTATTTGTTTTATCTATTCGTTACTAGAATAAGATGTATTAATATCAACCAAACATCCCAGGTAGATAGTGAGGTAGTAATACTGGAGGGCAGGTGATTTCATATCACTCCTTGGGACCAGCATCCATTAGATCCCTGTTGGCCTCCCATTCATCCTTCAGTCTACAGCCAGAGATTCTAGTCCTGTGCAGGTTGTGGTATGTTTCCATTCTGCTTGCTTTGTGACATGAGAATGTGAATGTAGGTGATTGCTTTTTGGATAATGACAGTCAATGCTTTATATCTATTGGGGCTTTTCCCTTAATAATTCGATATGAAAAAATAATTCTTTTTCTTTCTTAACCAGTGTGGGCCTACATTGTTTTTAAAGGATTGTTTTAATTGAAAACTCATGGGAAAACAGATTTTCCTCAGAAGTGATTTACTCTTTATTTTAAAATTTACATAAAATAAAAGATACATATCTGTTTAAGTATGCCTTTGCAATTCAATTAAATCAACTAAAGTGAGTGAAAAGACTGGAGAACGTGGAAGTAACTCTTTACAAGATCTATATGATTTGGGCTTCGTGTTTTCTAACCGACGGCTATAGTTTCTACTATGTTGTGGTCTGTCATTTGGTCTTTACTTACAAAATAAATACTAATTTCCTCAGTAAAAAAAACTTTTCTGGAAGATTTGTCTGCACCAAACCCAGAGTGAAGTTTTTAAATTAAATATTCAGTCCTTACGACACACATGTATCTTTGAAAAACTATGTGTAAATTATTTCAAAATAAAACCATTTAAATTACTAAGAGATTTTTGAAGAAGTTATGCAAAAAGAAAAAGAAAAAACAATGTGGCTAACTTCTTATCATGGCAAGGATAGAGCCTCCTCAAGTTTTCTGTTTGAAATCTAGTTGTTCATATATTAGATTTTTTTAATGTGAGGTATACCAAATATAAACAAACCAAGCAATTTTAAGAAAGACTCCAATGATAGATCATATTTATAATGGCCCTGGAATGAGTTAATGATTTTACCAAAATTAATTTTATATGGTAGTAAAATATTCCATATGGTTTTTTTTTAGTTATCTGTTGCTGCATAAGAAAATACCTCCAAATGTTGGTGGCTTAAAACATTTATCTTAGATTTCACATTATAAACGTTTATTATCTCACATTTTTTATGGGTCAGGGGCTTGAAGTGTTGCTTAATTGTATGGATCTGGTTAGGATCTCTCATGAAATTGCAGTCAGGATGTCATTCAGAGCTACAGTCATTTGAAGGCTTGACTAGGGCTGGATGATCTGCTTCCAAGTTCATGCACGTGGCCACTGGCAAGTAGCATCAGTTCTTCCCCACGTGGGCCTCTCCACAGGACTTCTTGGGTGCTCTCACTCCATGTCAGCTGCCTTCCTGCAATGAGTGATCTAAGAGAGAAAGCAACTAGGAAGCCACGATGTCTTTTATGACCTCATCTCTCTAGTTGCCCACTGTTAATTCGGCCTTTTTCTTTTCACTAGAAATGAAAAGTCTAGCCCCCATTCAAAAATAGAATTAAACTCCAACTTTGGAAGACAGTGTCAAAGAATTCATGAATATATTTTAAATTACCACACATACGTTCACAACCTTGCTGGAAAGTGCCTTAAAGTTATTAGGAAATCATTTTTTAATGTGAACCTAAACTCTCTCCACATGCCATTACCACAGGTTAGATTCCATGCTAGTGTTCTGTCCGCTAGATGGTTACATCTCAGAAGCACTGAAAATTCTCAGACTTTCTGAGTGACACAGCTGGTCTGCATCTATACACAAACAACTTTGTGCAATTGATTTTATTTGTGTAATCAAAAAACTCAGCAGTCAGACCAGTTGGTAAATTAGATGTGCTCAAATTAAAAATTAAATCTTTTTGTTTGTTTGATTTCATGTATCTTGAAATTTTTTGACATAAAATATTTCTGTTCCATGATATATTATTTTTTCTTCTATACATGAAGAGAGGATGGCTGTATTCCTATCCCAGCTTAAGCTGCCGGCAGCAATGTTGGCTGCCCAAGCTCATGGGAGGCCTGGGCCACCAGGAAAGGATGGGTTGCCTGGGCCACCAGGAGATCCTGGACCCCAAGGTAAGTCTTCAAATGTAATATTGGCTTATTGATTTTTAATCTTCTGTATTTATAACATGTTAGTCACAGTTAAGGAAAAAAGTATGTATGTATATATGTACTTTATATGTTATATATACATATATGTAATATATAAAATGGTTTCATATGTAATCTCTTTATAATATTTGACATTCTAGAAGTAGATGTTTAACTATTACTACTTCAGATTTAAAACCAAATGAGAACTCCGTCTCAAAAAAAAAAAAAAAAAAAAAAAACACAAATGAGAGTTACCTGGTATTCTAAATGTATTGTAATAATAATATTTGTTATAACAATAACAGCAATAATGTGTGTTTATATATCATTATTATCTAGGAATCTTAGAATTTTTTAGGCCTCCCCTTTTGGTGTAAGTTAAACAAGTCTCCATCATCTTAGGATCTTAAATAAACTGGGGAAAGAGTTTTAGGAGACTCAACTACAAATAGTTATTTGGTTCTAAAATATATTTTTAAGAAATTTTAGAATCTTTCTGCTTTGGATAAAGCTTGTGGGTGGTAACTTGAATGTTAAAGAATTTTTTGCATGATTTCTAAAGTTCTTAAAACCCAACTTATATTGGCAAAAAATTTTGTTCCACTTATGACAACTTGACAAGAGACATTATCTTAAGTATAGCTTAACTAAATTAATCTGACAAAGCCATTTTCTAGAAGCACGATTAGCAATCCAGCCAAGTGGCCAAATAGGCCCAGGCTTAGAAGAGTCAACAATTCTGAAAGGGAAATATTAAATTCAGTGAGTACATATCATGAAAGATAAGACCCCAGGAAAACTGCTTCTTATTGTTAACAATGGAGGATCTCAGGTTCCTTCCTTGAAATAATCAAAAGCAACTTGTATAAAGAAAAGAGGAAATTAACACTAAAATAAGAATGCAGTCCAAAATAATATATACACAAAGAAGTGTTTTTCTGTCACCAGTTTCCTTCCTACTGCTATTCTGTAATATTGAGCCTTGTTTTCTGAAGTGTCCCCAAGTGACTGATGTGCCCTTCCTCTTCTGAAGGAGCAACACCTGTTCAGTTCCCAGTAGCAGTGCCTGTTAGTATCCTAATATAACCTTATAACCTATAACCATGATTGCCAAGTCTTTGCGTTTAATTAGCACAATATAAAACAGGAACAGTTAAAATCTCTCTAGTTTTTTTAAAACCATACATATATTCCACCATTATCTTTAGATTATAGTGAAGTTTGGCAGATTGATGAAGGAAAGAGAAAATAGGATGAGGAGTAGCCCTCTTGTATACACTATTGTGTAGAGGGGGCTAATTATTATCTTTTGCTAGTTGGGTCTGTTCTGAAGTCAGAGTATATGAGACTGGCATGCAGATCTCGAAAGCTCATCTGAAAATGTGTAATGCCACAAGTCACATGAAGAATAAGCAGCGTTAACACCAATAGGAAGAAAACTTTGGATAGATCCTTCAAACAGTGGTAGTTTGAGAGGACAATAACAGTGGAAAATTGAGATGATCAAGGAAAACAGCTCTGGAACTGGAGTCTCCTGTTCCACTCAAACACCTGGCTTCAGACACCTCACAGGTGCTGTGAAGGCCCATCTGGAAGGCTGTCAGTCAGAGGCAGTTCTAAACCCAGAGTATCAGTGAAACTTTTGGAAACAAGCCCTCTGTTCACCACTCCACTTGCCCTTCCTTTTGCAAAGGATTTCTATGGATTTTATCTGCTGTTGTGCCTCAAAGATTTAGACTACTTCTACTCCTGATAGGGCGTCTGGATGCAATTCTTGAATTTGGAAGATATCCCCACGTGATTTCCAGTTTCTTTGTGAACAAAGGTTTACTAAAATTGTCAAAACTTTTGTCTCCCCATTGGGTTTCTGACAACAGACATATCTTGACTACAATTTAGTAGATGTCTCCTTAACCTTTCCATAGTACTTCCTTTTCAGTATTTGTTAGATTTGCCTAAAATTTAGCAACAAAAATAAATAAAACTTGCAAAACATAGAATTCATTTTTAAGGAATATTTGTTTCTTAAAAATATTTGTTTTTAAGGAATGTAAGTACAGTAGGCATGCTGTACTGATAATCCTGTTTAAAGGCACAGAAATCTCACTGAAAAGACAGAGAATGAGAGGCTGCTGTTTAATTTTTGGTGCCTCTACAGAAGTGCACAAGAAATTGAAGGATTTTTCTCTAGTAGATAAATAGGTGTGACGCGCTCAGAAGATGAAGTTATACATGTAACTTACAAGCTTTGCTGTGCTCGATTTAAGTGTTTTTTTTTTTTTTTCAAAAAGGAAAGAAAAAAATGCATTTAAAATCACCAGTGACCATGTAAACCTCAGGTGCTATTGTCTGAATTAGTCCTCTTAATGACACAGCATGATTGAGTTTAAAAAAGAGTTGAAGTCAGAAATGCAACATAGGTTGGGAAGAAAAGGTGGCTTCTGAATATGACACAGTGTGTTCTGCCACTCATCCATCCTGTCTGATGGTGGCTCCTCTGAAATATCTAGAAGAGACATTTTGTTTTGTTTTGTTTTGTTTTGTTTTCAGTGATTGTCAGGGAAGAAATCCATTTGGTTCCGAAATATATTTTTAAAAAATTTTAGAACCTTTCTGCTAATAGAGCTCATGGATGGTAACTTTTGAACTTTAAATAATTTTTCATGTGTCTTCTAAAGTTTTTGAAACCAAACGTTGCTTATATTGGCAAAAAACTTTGTTCCACTTATGACAATTTGACAATATTTATTATCTTAAATATAGCTTGACTAAATTAATCTGAAATTTAAAATTAAAATTAAGTGGTTGGTTTGAAATATGCACTATGGAGGCATGGGCAAGGACTTCATGTCTAAAACACCAAAAGCAATGGCAACAAAAGGCAAAATTGACAAATGGGATCTAATTATACTAAAGAGCTTCTGCACAGCAAAAGAAACTACCGTCAGAGTGAACAGGCAACCTATAGAATGGGAGAAAATTTTTGCAATCTACTCATCTGACAAAGGGCTAATATCCAGAACCTATAAAGAACTCAATCAAATTTACAAGAAAAAAACAAACAACCCCATCAAAACATGGGCAAAGGATATGAACAGACACTTCTCAAAAGAAGACATTCATACAGCCAACAGACACATGAAAAAATGCTCATCATCACTCGCCATCAGAGAAATGCAAATCAAAACCACAATGAGATACCATCTCACACTAGTTAGAATGGCAGTCATTAAAAAATCAGGAAACAACAGGTGCTGGAGAGGATGTGGAGAAATAGGAACACTTTTACACTGTTGGTGGGATTGTAAACTAGTTCAACCATTGTGGAAAACAGTGTGGCGATTCCTCAAGGATCTAGAACTAGAAGTACCATTTGACTCAGCCATCCCATTACTGGGGATACACCCAAAGGATTATAAGTCATGCTGCTATAAAGACACATGCACACGTATGTTTATTGCGGCACTATTCACAATATCAAAGACTTGGAATCAACCCAAATGTCCATCAGTGACAGACTGGATTAAGAAAATGTGGCACATATACACCATGGAATACTATGCAGCCATAAAAAAGGATGAGTTCATGTCCTTTGTAGGGACATGGATGCAGCTGGAAACCATCATTCTCAGCAAACTATCGCAAGAACAAAAAAACCAAATACCGCATGTTCTCACTTATAGGTGGGAATTGAACAATGAGATCGCTTGGACACAGGAAGGGGAACATCACACACCGGGGCCTATTGTGGGGAGGGGGTAGGAGGGAGGGATAGCATTAGGAGATATACCTAATGTAAATGATGAGTTAATGGGTGCAGCACACCAACAAGGCACATGTATACATATGTAACAAACCTGCACGTTGTGCACATGTACCCTAGAACTTAAAGTATAATAGAAAAAAAAAAGTAAAAAAAAAAAACAAAAAAAGAAATATGCACTATGGAATGAGTCCTTTATTTTATCTTTAGGAAAGGACAAAAGTATAAAGGGGTTTTGTAAAGTTTCCTGTGTTTATTCTGAGAAGCAGGAGACATATAGACAGCAGTGAGAAAATCGACGTGAAACTGTGAGAAGTACAAAATTCATGTTGAAAAAAGGAAGAGCCACTCCTACCGAGATTCTGATCATGAAAGCTTGAGGATCCGCCTTCAGCACCCTGATCTCCACCTTCAGCACCCTGATCTTCTTAAAGTGAAAAGAAAAACCATTCGGATTCTGAGTTGCATTGCCTCATTTGCCGTTTTTCTAAGTTTCCAAAGGGGTGGTTGTTGATGTCTTTTTTAAATTGAAAACACTTCCAAACAGCTTTTAAATTTTAGCCATCCCATGGGGTTCTGAGTATTGGCTTCCTGCTGCCTTGAGAGGACTTTCCTTGGTGTCCATTCCCACCTGGGGCTTGCAGCACAGGGCCTCATGGCTGGTTCTCCTGGTTATGAGCTAAAATGTGCCACATCAGAATAAAAGAGACCCCAAGAAGCATGATTCAGCTGAGTTCCCCTATATAAACAGGAGAGGCGAATTTTCCTAACAGACCTTATTCTTTCAAGTGAGTTTTATGAGAAAAGACTTCACTTAAACTTTTTCTCAAACACAGCTGATTCTCCATCACCTCTTCCATTCAAGGAATAGATACCACACCTAAAGCCCTACTCATTTCAGAAGGAACCTCACATGTGGGGTCAGTAGGAAAAAAACAGCTACATTCATTCCCTGCACCCTGCATCAGTTCCAAAAGGACAGTAGTGGGAGTAGTTGTTCTTTCTTGTGCACTTTTAAAGTAATTGATCATACATACTGTTTATAGGAAGCACTTGTGATGTATAGATTCGACCTTTCAAATTTATTAGCATTAGGGGCTTTGGATATGGGAGGACATGTGAGTGTGTGTCAGAATGACTGAAGGGCACTGCTATCAACTGGTGGACCAGAAGCAGCGAGGCTAAACAACTTGTAAGGCACGAGGCAACCCCTAACCCCACCCCCACCATGCCCACCGTAAACAACTATCCCTCCTAAAATGCCAATAGCATCCATTTTCTGGCCTTTTTCCGGTATGTATACAGGTGCACAGATTTACAACTTTAGAAGTAAATCTCTGGAGTCAAAACTGAAATCTTCCTACTAGAAATAAACACAGTCTACCACCTGAAAAACTACACCAAGCACCAGGTTTCATCAATGACAAGTACCTCTAGATGCTTTCAATTAGGACACTGCTGGTGTTTTGTTTTCCTACATGAGCTACAGTTATATCAAGCTGTCCTCCTGTAGACTTTTTTTTTTTTTTTTTTTTGAGTCAGAGTTTCACTCTTGTTGCCCAGGCTGGAGTGCAATGGCCACAATCTCAGCTCACTGCAACCTCCGCCTCCTGAGTTCAAGCAATTCTCCTGCCTCAGCCTCCCAAGTAGCTGGGATTACAGGTGCCTGCCACTACGCCCAGCTAATTTTTGTATTTTTAGTAGAGATGGGGTTTCACCATCTCTGGTCTTGAACTCCTGACCTCAGGTGATCCGCCCACCTCCGCCTCCCAAAGTGCTGGGATTACAAGTGTGAGCCACTGTGCCTGGCCCATCCTGTAGACTTATTGTCTATGGAAATACATGTCTCTTTGCAGATACACCTGCCTCTTCCAAATTTAAAGACAGGCCCACGCTGAAGAGATGAAAACCTTAATTCTATAAATGGGGAAAGCTGTTATTGACCTTGTTAGCATTCCTACCAGGAGTTTGTTATGAAGTAATAAAAAAAAAAAAAAAAAAGGCCCTACGGCTTTATGGCAGCCCTCATAATGAATGAGCTTGGGACCTTAACAGGAAATTCAAGAGTAGAAAGTTCTGCTGTACTTGTGCAATTCAGTCGCTTTATCTATTAATAAAAAGTAATTATTAACCTAATGAACTGAGAAATTTGTGCAAAGAAATTGTTACATTTGACAGGAGAAGGGTAAATGTTACCTTATACAAATACACAAATTACAGTTTCTTAATTTGTAATACCACATGAACTGAAATGCATGTGGAATAATATATTTCTGCATTATATTGCAAATCCGAGAGCTGCATTTAAATGAAATAGGTAAGTTTTAGCAAATATATTCTCCATTTGGAATTGTGTTACAGTCTTGCTAATCCTCTTACTAATCAAAAGTTCATGTATCTTAAATTATTATTCTTTATTCCTCATATTTTTAACCTGTAATCTTAAGTACTTACTGAGATAGCCAAGGGTCAACTTTATAACTTTTCTGTAATAGTGGGACCTGAGTTAAATTATCAAATATACCTCAGGTAATAAATATTATTTTACTCCAGAAATGTTTAAGTAATGGATTTGGGAGGGTGCTTTCAAATGACCCTAAGTATACACATTTTTTCCTGCTGTTCACATACGTTAAATGAAGGTCACTTATATCAAAGAAATCCTGGAAACATTTTAAATTTGAATATAGATCAACTAAGGCTGTTATGTCACATGTCAAAGCCACTGTTCTCTCTAGGGTCTAGGATTGTATTGATATCTTTAACACAATTTTCAAATATAAATATGTGAAGGTTTCCTGCTGGTGGGTGTATTTCTGCTATATACTTCAAAATATTTTTAACATATATTCTTTTTTCCACTAGTTTCACGTTTTTGATCAGGTCATACATAAAAAGCAAATAAATACGCGTATGGTGATTCCATTGCCAATGTTGTTCAGATAATAATGTGCACATTGTATGGCCTAGTCAAAGTGAAAATGATAATCCTAAAAACTGCTATCTAATTCTCAACAATAATGGGAAATAATTGATCATACATACTGTTCACAGGGAGCATTACATTTTCTCCTCCTGCCATGTTCTACTGTAACAGCACACCTTTATGAAAAGGCACAACTAAGTCACAGCCTACTGTTTCCTACTGAGATGCTCTCCTACTGGTATCTTTGCTGTGTGTCCACATGAGTCTGCACGGCTGCTCTGTCCATTTGGGACAAGGAGTGATCTTTAAGGGGCTGTTTAAGTGTGAAAAAGTTGGAAATAAAAACTCTATTTGCCGTCACTGTGAAACTCTTACAGCATGGAACATTTCATTCAGACAAAGTATTACATGGGTGCCAATGTATAAAACACAGATAAAAATGCTTTATGCTTTTTATAAGCAGGGATAATGACTTCTGGAGGCACAGATTTCTCTGTACTCTTGTGGCTCAGCCAATAGCAAGCATATTAAATAGTAAGAATAATTTTGTTTTAAAATATAGACAGATCTTAAACCTAATTCATTTTTGTTGAAATATCTTAAGCTGATGGAGTGCATTTGGGAGACTCTCAGTCTCCTCTTGTTTCCTAGCTTTCTGAAGCTCCTTTGCAGTTATACACTGCCACATTCAAACATGGGGTGGATGTTTAAACGTTACTTAGAGCAGATATAATGTTTATAGTCGATCATTTGAACACAGACCTGACTTTTTAGATAAGTTAACCCACATATATTCATGCTCTTGTTATCATTTATTAGAATCTTGAATTATTTGTTCCTTTCATTTCCTTTAATTCTTGGAATAAGGTCCATAATCCTATTATATTATCTTGTTCTCATTTTAAGAAAGACTCTTTCAGTATACTTCTTTCATTTAGCCTATACCTCGCCTTCAATCAGAATTCCTACTGAAGAGGGCTCACACAGCTTGTCATAGCTATTTGCAAGATTGATTTATTTAGGTATCATTTTCAGAGCCAAAATCTCGCTATCAAGAGTTTGACTAGGCTGGGCGCGGTGGCTCACGCTTGTAATCCCGGCACTTTGGGAGGCCGAGGTAGGCGGATCACGAGGTCAGGAGATTGAGACCACCCTGGCTAACACGGTGAAACCCCATCTCTACTAAAAATACAAAAAATTAGCCGGTCGTGGTGGCGGGCGCCTGTAGTCCCAGCTATACTCGGGAGGCTGAGGCAGGAGAATGGCGTGAACCCGGGAGGCGGAGCTTGCAGTGAGCTGAGATCCGGCCACTGCACTCCAGGCTGGGCGACAGAGCCAGACTCCGTCTCAAAACAAAAAACAAAAAAACAAAAAAAAAAGAGTGACTAGTTGGGGCCGGGCGCGGTGGCTCACACCTGTAATCCCAGCATTTTGGGAGGCCAAGGCGGGCAGATCCCCTGAGGTCAGGAGTTCGAGAGTAGCCTGGCCAACATGGCGAAACCCTGTCTCTACTAAAAATACAAAACAATTAGGCAGGAGTGGTGGTGAGTGCCCGTAATCCCAGCGACTCAGGAGGCTGAGGCAGGAGAATCACTTGAACCCAGGAGGTGGAGGTTGCCGTGAGCCAAGATAATAGTGCCACTGCACTCCAGCCTGGGTGACAGAGCAAGACTCTGTCTCAAAAAAAAAAAAAAAAAAAAAAAAAAAAGTTTGACTAGTTGGAACTTTTTATAGCAATTGCATGTTTTTTAAGATCCTCATTGCCCTATTATACCTAATCTATTTGATATGTAAGTTTAATGTGTGGTTAATGCAAAACAGTTAGCTAATCTACTATTTATGTTAAGCAAATGTATCACATAATTATCACAGACTCAGAAAATGGTTCTTGTGTGTGCTGTGTTGCCATAGAACCCTTTTGGTGTGCCTCTTTTTTGTGTATTTCTCACTTAGGCTACAGAGGACAGAAGGGAGAAAGAGGTGAACCTGGAATTGGGCTGCCAGGGAGTCCAGGTCTTCCTGGGACTTCGGGTAAGAGTGATATTATCTTCACAACACAAGCAAGCCTTTAAAAATGAGAACCATGCTTCCCCCTAGGGTGCTTATATGTCAAGTCGAGTGATCCATGTTGGCTAGAGGGTGGGAGAGAGGAAGGGCCATATGTGATCTGCATTGTGATTTTTTTTTAATGTCATTAGCTCTGGGTTTGCCAGGCTCACCAGGTGCCCCAGGCCCCCAGGGCCCCCCAGGACCCAGTGGAAGATGTAACCCAGAAGACTGCCTCTATCCTGTGTCTCAGGCCCATCAGCGGACAGGTGGGAAATGAACACACCTGAAGAAGACGTGGTTCCTGGTGACACCTCCTTGCCATTGGAGCTATCTTAATACCATCAAACCCTCATCATCTGTGGGTTGCCTTTTTTTTTTTTTTTTTTTGGAGTAAGCCAGACATTAAAAGCAACCATTTGAATCCTATTCCTATAGCAATTGCAAATCAGCATTTTTTGATTTTTCCCAAATTCATTCCATATGTTTTGCTTTACAATTGCTATGATTTTTACTCAGAGTTTTATATGAAATATGCAAGTAAATCTTATCGTTAGTTCTTCTTCAAAAGGAAATTGCATCTTGTGACTTAGTAGACTGATGATGATATCCATTTTGTAGACTCATCAACATGTGGTTGGCCTTTGATTTCTGAATTTTAAAGTTTCAGACTTTAAGTTTTCTTGGTGTTTAAATTTACTATCATTGCTAAACTTTTTGTCAACTTTTTTGATATAGTGCATTGCTCCTGTTGAATGTTTTTTGACTACTTTTTATAACTTAAGAATTTTTGTACCATCTACATCTATCCTACTTATGCAGAAAAATAGGCAATAAGAACTTCATTTTACAACGTATGTTGTCAAAAAAAAAAAAAAAAAAAAGAAACACCGCAGGAAACTGTTTTATCAGGGAGCCCAAACACCCAGCATAGCCAACTACTGAGATGATTTTGTTAATTCTGTATAATGATCTCAATTCAAAGCAATCAGCGCTGGCATGAATAAGTGGTGCATGAAAAGGGAGTATCAAATTCCAGTTGTGTATGAGTTCTGCAAAGAAAGCCTAATACTCTGTGGTCCCCTCACTCAGTTTCTCATTTTGGTAAACAGAAAGCTGTTTTCCCTACAAGGTGCTTGGTGGTGAAGCCACCAAGCTGTCTTCGGTACTCTTAAAGCTTCAATGGCCTAGCAAGATCTTTGGGCCCTTGTATCCATCATCCTTATGACCTCATCACCCTCAGACTTTAAGACAAGAAGCCACCATCAGAACAAAGGATGGGATACGTAACGAATGGACTCACTTGTCCTAGAAGATGGATGTGTAGTGTCAGCAAATGCATATTAAGAAGGTGAAACCCAAAAGCTCTTAAGGAGAATTATATTTCTCCAGAAGCTGCAGCAAGAGGTACAGCTCAACAAAGGAAAACCATAGGACCGCATATGCAACTAGTGCTCAGACCAAAGAGTTCACACCCACTCCAAAACCGTGTCCTCTGAAAAGAAGCAAAAATACAGTGATCATCAAATGACTAAACAGTCTTTCTATTGATTAGCTGTACATTCATTGAGGAACTATTGGTTGGCAGGCACTGATTCTCCAGAATAACTGGGCATGAGGATGTTGCAGAAGTTAGACAGTGGGTCCCACAGATGTGAGAACATGCCACGAGAGCCTGCCGGCCACAGCAATCAGGACTCACTCCTCTTCAGGGAGCAGTGCAGATTTCAATTTGGCTAAAACAGGATGGGATGATTGCTTTTGTCTGTTTACTGAAAAATGAGTTTAGAAAGGCTAGCCCACTGAAGTTGGAAAAAGCTGTGAACAGAGTTGTGTCTGAGGAACATGCCTAATTTAAGGCAGGGTTTGTTCCAATGCATCCGTGATTTGAACCGGTTTTTCATTATAGATTAATGAACTGCTGGTCAGGTACTGTCTACAATGGCTGTGCATACCTACAACATTTTAGGTATTTCATATTGAATTATACTGTATATTTCAATTCCAAGTTTATTTTATTTTCCAAGGTTATTTTATTTATTGTAAGCGTTTTGACATTTTTTTTTCATTTTCTTTCTTGTGCAATACCTACAATGGTGCTGTGTTTTAAACTTACACAATTGGAACATACATATGTGTTTTCTTAGTAAAATGGTAATTTATCCCGAAAAAGTGTACATAGATCTAAAATTCGGTGCTATGTGTATATCTTGAGCTTTTAATTTGTTGAATTTCTAAACGCTTACAACTTATCTGCCACTCATATTAATTTACTTGAATTTGTCATAAAGCTAAACATTGTATATGTTTTCAAAGATTATTTTTTCATATTAGTTAATAGGTTGTTTATCTTTTTGCCTCTATGCTAATTTAAAAATATTTATTTTATCATTTTAATGTTTTCATGGACTTTTTTGCTGATGGTAATCAACTTTTTTTGTTTTTTGGTTTTTGAGTTGTTCCTTTCATAGACATAAAAAGACAATTCATTTTCTTGTTTTATTAACTGTTCATTTTTATTCTACGAAATATGTCATGCATTCTTTCTTACAAATTGTATATTTAGAAATCTTTCTAAATACATTAATGCTTGACTCATTAATTCTTATTTCAAGGATTTGGATTTATTCAGGTAATTTGATGGGATGGGTGATGCATATTACAAAGTGGACTTGTCACAATGACACAAACTCATTTTTTTGTAACTGGGAAATATGACTAAATTTGACATAACTAGAGAAACAGGACATAGCCCTGTTTCTCTAGTTATGTCATGGTACATGGTACAAGCCTTTCTCACCCTACTCTATTATTTACCTTCAGATACTTTTTCCTGCCTCAGCTCTGTACACATGATATGCAACAAAGGGCAGCAAGAAGTGCTGGATCCACCTAATTTAACACCAAATGAAGTTGAGATTTGGCAATTGCCCAATTCCTTTAATAAAAAAAAAGTAAATTATTTGGGCTCCAAAGTAGGGTGGGAAATTTTCCTCTAAATGACTTAATGGTTGCCAAATCCCTTGTACCATTTTATTCCATTCCAAAACGTGTTTATTTCCACATAGATGTTAATGATGTTCAAAGCAGGGGAGAATTATTCAATTTCATGAATTATCTCGTTTGCACTCCAGAAAACAACATATGTGTTTAAATACAAAATAATTATGGCTCATGACGACGATTAATATTAAAACTGTGATTTCCATATACAAGTATGTTTGAATTCCAATCTTACATTTTATACCAAGCTCAAAACACTTCCAGATAGAAGTCTTTCTATGCCAAGATTAAAGTATGACTTCAATTAATATTTATGGCCTTTGGAATCCAAAGAAAAACAGAAGAATAATTCATGAATTTGTTCATTGTTCTTTCCAACTGAAGACATTAACCATTACTTCTAACCATAACACAAACACAGCAAGTTTTAACCTTTTAAACTTTTCACTTTGTGATCAAAGTAACCCCGTAAGTTTATTTCCCTATTTCGTGATATTGTTTAAACTTTAAAATTTTAGTCACTTAAAGAACTTAAGCAATTATATTAAAATATGTTGTCTGTGAAAATTATCACTTGATATTTGGCTTATAAAGTAATTTTTATGAATCTGTTTTATGAGTTAGGTAAGATTTAGCCTTTCTGCAGTCTCTCTCATCTGTTGGGAACCTGTGATATACCTCCATTTGTCCACAAGATGGTGTTTAAAGCAATTTGTTCAGAAGAACTGAACAAACTAACAGAAATACAAGGCTACGAACAGTTTAGTGGACAACTAAATCAGACTCTTGCCTTTGCACTTTTTTTTTTTAAATATAATTTTTGTAGGTAATTTTTGTTAATTTGTTTTGTTAATTTATGTTTTTCCTCATATTAAGCATCTTTATGAAACAGGCACAGTACCCTTTGGTTTGTTGACTGTTTTGATTTTATTTCTTTAGTGGATATATATGTACTTATACACTTAGTTAACATGCAGATTAACTATTCATAACTGTTTATACACCACTTTCATATTTTAGTGATCAATATGAAGACAACTAAATAATTATCCTACCTTTTAGACAGGACAGATACTCTTTCAACAGACAAGAAAAAAGATTTAGCTTATCACAAGAAGTAGACAATTTATAAAACTACACAATGTCTAAACTCTATATTGTTCAGTGTACTTAAAATTTTACAATTAGATTGGTATAATGTTTATATTTTTCTAGAATACATCACTATTTACAAAAGTACGATTAGGAATACCTTTTTTTTTTTTTTTTAAAGTACCATTTTTATTTTCCTAAGACTAATAATACACTGGGATTGGGAATTTCTCAGTTAAGTGTTTTGCTGAAGTTGTTTTAATGGATACTCAGAAGAGTTTTGCAGATTTGTCCATTGCTTTTGTTCTTAAGTTATTTTTCACATTTGTCTGTATCCACCTTCTGAAGACACACAAGTGTTTACTGTCACAGTTTCCCAGCGTTGTTTCTTAATATTTGAGTGTTGACGCATTTTTGTACCATCCCCCTTTTGTACCATCTCTGCTCACATAGATTATGCAGGCTTTGAAGAGGAGGAGATGCAGAAGAGAATTGAATTTGTATCTTGTATGCCTACATAATTCAAAGTGTCTTAGAACGTTGAATAGTGTTGATTTATTAGTTGGCTGGTAAAGGTAGCATTAATTATGTTAAATTTGTTCAACTACTAAAAGTCTCAGGCAATAGGACAAATGAGTGTCATCATTTTTATTGTGTGGCATACCTAGAGCTAAAATTCAAACGTTTTACTCAACAAAATCATGCTAGAGTAACTGATCAATTTGGTTAAATTGGATGAAGAACCAAGTGAACACAGAGAAAACTCATCCAGACAAGTAGACCCAGCACAGCAAAACTTTGCCTGAAAGATAAGACAAGCTTTTAAGACCAAAGCTAAGTCTAAGAAAATCTAAGTGGAAAAAAAAACTGCAAGTTCAGATCCAGTAGTGAGTGATGTGGTACAACTGGAGGAGTTAGTTATTTGCTTCATGAATTTGTCAAAAGTGAATACTAATAAAGTGGGAGGCTTCACTAAATGAGGGGGTAAATAAGATTTAAGTTCATCAGAAGTGTGTGTATTGTGTGACCATACTAAGCTTCTGGGTGTAAGTAAAGATGCTGGCTATTTTACAACTTTTTATTTTATTGTGTTAGGTAAAGTACATTTTGGGGATAAATGTTTCTCAGCGCATTAATGTCTTTAAATTCAGGTTGTATTGGGCATATTTTACAACTATTTATTTTTAAATAACATTTAGGGTGTGTTTTCCCCCATTTTGTTTGCTCTGTATCTTACCTCATCACACTCTTTAAGGTTTAATTGAATATACTCATGTTAAGTGCAATGGCACTAGTTTTATTCAAAATCCCACATGGGCGTAATGCTTTGAGGCCTTGATTCCTACGTGTTCATTATGCATAATGAGCTTGTCACCTGTCTCAGCAATAAAGGATCTGACCCTATGTCAAGGAAATCTAAGGTGCAATTATTAAGGCCATATCTACTCTTCATCACTTGCCATGGCTGAAGCTCCACACTTCAGTCCGTTCTGTTTGGTGTCAACCATGGGGATGCTCCAGAAGCACTCTTGGCTAACCATGAGCCCCACAGGTGTCCAAGGAACCTTAATTGGTCTATTGCAGGGTTCATGTTTATACCATCATTACAGTTTTCTTTGTCACATGAATAAGCTTTCAAGGTCAGCTTGAAATAATCAAGTTTGTCACCCATCTCCCTGGGTTTATAAAAGCCTAGTTCATAAAAACCCTAGTCTAATTATTTCAGATGAGAATTATAAACAGAAACAAAAGCCAGAAAACAGGCAGTCCTTTGGGACTTTTGACCCCCAGAGTGATCATCTCACTAAAATCATGAGAGACTTTTTGCTATAGAGGTCCCTGAGGGAGATAAGAAATAACACGATTAACTTTTCTCATCCATAGAAGCTTTTACACCATGAGTGATAAGGCAATAGGCAATAAGTAGTTAAATACATAGCAGGTTTTCTTAACAGAAATTAATTACATCAAAACGTGCCAGAGGATTTATATGTTTACTTATACCGGGTAATAACTTACATAGTTCTTAACTATTCCTATCTTCAGGCCCCCTTTGGATAAATTAACTAGGTGCTCTAAAGAATATTGTTGTCTTTTCACACACATATTTTCAACTTAGAGACAAAATGAAATTTCAAATATATCTCAGAAAGAGAGGTAGTTTGTTGGAGACAGTTTCCCTCACTTGTTCTCTCTCCAGCTATGTTTTGATAACTTGGAGTCAAGAGTAATTTGTGAAGGCATGTTAAGCAGAGAATTAGCATGAATTACCATTTATTAAAACTAAAAGTAATTTTCAGTTAGCAGCATCCTCTTCCTGATAGCCAGATCAATCAAATATGTTACACTTCCTCTCGTTGATCATTCAAAGAGCACTTGAGCATGTGTATTTACAGACAGGCATTACTACAGTCAGCCCATTTTGATTTAATAGTTCCTCAGTCATAGGTACTTTATACTGTCATGCCCTGGATCACAACTCACTAAAGAAGACTGCACAATTGAAAAGTATTTATTTTACTTTGTACAAAATGACTTGACCTATGTTTATTGAACACAAGTATTCTTTTTAAAAAAGATAATTAAAATCATTTATGTCAGTCACCCCTCTATAAACAGCAAGATTGCAAGTTTGCTAGTATTTTTTCCTTAATACTGAGTTTCCACTTCTTTTGTCAGGCTACCAGCAAATATTTTAAAGCAATTTTCTTGATATTTGGAAATCAGTATTTCTATTGGTTTTCCACCTATGTTGATTTACTTAGTTTTTTTAGAGACAGAGTCTTGTTCTGTCGCCCAGGCTAGAGTGCAGTGGCGTGATCATAGCTAACCATGGCTTCAAACTCCTGGTCTCAAGCGATCCTCCAACCTCAGCCTCCCAAGTAGTTGGGACTTCAGGTGCTCACTACCATGCCTGGCTAATGTTTTAATTTGTTTTTATTTTTGTAGAGATAGGAGACTCACCATCTTGCCCAGGCTGGTCTGGAACTCCTGGGTTCAAGCTATCCTCCCACCTTGGCCTTTCAAAGTGTTGGGATTACGGGTGTGAGCCACCATGCCCGGCCTTGGTTTACTTTTAAACTCAAGAGACTATATCTCAGAAACACTATAATCACCAAAAAATTTAAAAAATACAATACCGGTGATCTTCTAAAGCAAGAATTTATATTAAGCTTATTTCAGGTGGCAAATCAGATTTTACTAATGATGTTCAAGAACAACAATCTTGGTTCAGTCAGCTTGAAATATAAAGTATCTAAATAATCAAATCAATCACCTATCCTGATATGACTACTCATTCATACTCTTCTGCTGTGCAGAAGCCAATTACCCAAAACCATGCCAGTGAATTTATGTGCTCAATCAGCCTAGGAAGTGATTTGCATAGTTCTTAACCAACATGTCAGATATTTGGGTTGAAAATCATATCATACTGCCATAGAAGCACTGGCTAGAAATAAATCAGGAATCATTTGCCCTTAATTAACATGCCAGGTTCGAACCAACTTTATTTATTTACACTCTCCTCTCTCAGTGAATGCTCTAGTTGCCACGTCGTCCAACTTTCAAAAATATCTCAGAGAGGATTTGAGATTTCTATTTTGCTAGAGAGACATACTTGGTCAGATTCAACATTTATCAACTCTCTTTCATGGAGAGAATTTGCTGGGGGCTTTTCCTTACAATTTCTAAGTATCTTCTGCTTCTGTAAACTACTTCACTTAACTGAAATTTATAACGAATCATTCCTGCCATTTGGAATGTGGTAGTTTTGCATCATCTGTTTCTAAGTGGTTGTTTCCAATGTTGCTGACTGTATCTGTGGAGCTTGTTGTACAACCTTTACATAACCAGGTTTGTAGAACAGCTGAGTGAACTGTTCTTTGACATTTTATTTTTTTAATTGTCTTATGAATATTATAAAACTTAGAAACGTTTGATTATCTAATTTTTCTTTTATTGTATTTGATTATGTCACTCTATTTAAAATAAAAGCACTTTGGTGAAAGGATAATTGCTATGCATTTATTTCATTATGTGTCACAGCTCCTGAAAAAGTTTGCCTTTTTTTGTATTGTTTTAGGGAGCTATAACAGAGACCTTTATTTTCAAAAATAATGTTTGAAAAAAGGGAAAGAACATTCTTTCAGTCTATGTAAATAGCACTGATCTATATGGCAAAGAATCTTCTTAAGCAAAATTCATGCTAGAAGCATAAAACTAGATGCTGTAAGCAGTTTTAAAGAAATTCGAATACAGATTACATAATGATTGATTTAACCAAACAACTAGGACTAGAATTTTTAAATGTATAAAATACACATGAGAAAAAAATATAAGTATTATATTAGGGCTCACTCTCCTTTGACTTGACAGAATTTAGTTCCATAAACTAAAGATACTATGTTAAGCTATTGTTCTATGCCCCAGCACAGGTTACTCATAGGCTCTGTGATATAAAATGAATATATTAAGTCTGTTGGATAGTTAAGTAGATGTTAATGAAACAGCAAGTCAATATGATTACATAAATAATAACAAAGTGCTTAAGTGGTCAGGAAATACTTGTTAAGAATACAGTGCTTTAGCTGAGCTGCCTTTATAAAATTTACAAGAAATGGTGAAACATAAATCATGTTTGCAATAAAGTTCTGAGTAGGAGGGAGCTAACAAACCATTGGAATGAACACAGTGATTCTTAACCTAGAAATAAAGCAAAGCTAGACTTAAAAGAGTCCACGAAATCTCTGAACTACTATACAAAAATATAGATGCATATGCAGCTGCACATCTTGCTAGGGAATTAACATTTCAAAAAGGTCCATGGAGCTCTCCACATACACACTAAAACACACACACACACACACACACACACATCTCTCACAGGGTAACACCCTCTGTGGAACAGCTTTTTAAATTATTCTATGTGGAAAAAAACACTAATATTATAAAATACACCTATAGAACCAGTAGTTAAGTAATGTTTAATGTATCTAAATAAGCTCAGTAGCTTCTTTTCATTGAACATGATTATTTATAAGAAAACATGCAAGAGATTAAGAAACCATATTTATTTCTTCTTTGGTACAACCAGAGATGTTACCTCAAACCTTTAAAATAAATAATCTCATCAATAAAATTTGTGAATGCCAGAGTATTAAAATTATTTCTTTGCTTTCACATAGAAGCAGTCAAAATATTAACAGGTTTGGGGTACAGTACATACAGTTCAACAAAAGTTCAGGCTGAAGAAGAAAACCAATACGTGACATAAGGAAATCATTTTGGGCGATGTAGCCCTTTCTTACTCCAGAGACAGCACATGGATGGGATTTTAAGCACCAATTCTATTGAATGTAGTGGGGTTTTTTTCATAACTAGTCTAGTAATCCTCTATATAACTGAAACAATAATCTGAGAACAACATCTAAATGAAAATAACTACTGCAACTGAGGTAAACCAAACAGTTGTTTTTGTTTATTGGCACAGTGGCCCACGTAAGACACATAGGTATAGCACACTAAAGCTCAAGATCCTGGGAACAGGAGTATAAATTTACTCAAGGGAGGTGTTTGGTTTTCTTTCTTTTTTTTTTTTTTTTTTTTTTAACTGATGACTCTGCTGTCTTCCCTCCAAGGGAAAGGAAAGAGAACTTACTGAATAGCACCGTTCTTCTAAATGTGATTGTCAAGTAGGACTTCCGTAATCATGCTGAAGGTAATACATTGTAATCATGCTGAAGGTAATCATCTTTGCCCCAGCTTTGGGTGGTGTTTCTCCCCCAAGCTCCTTCACCAGGCGTGGTTCATGCAGAGAGTCATGCGGCACAAGGCCTTTCACGGGTCAGGCCCTTTGATAAATGCTCGCTGACCAGCCTGCATGGTGCAGGAGGCTGGCTCACAGAAACCGGGAAGCCCAGGAGGTCCCGGGGGTCCAGGCACGCCAGGAATTCCTGCCACCCCGGGGGGGCCTCGTTCACCGTCTCGGCCATTTCTCCCATAGCTGGCAGGGCCTGGGTCACCTGAAACACACAGAAGATTGCACATGTGAGCAGGAGAATCCTCATCAATGCAAACTGGCAGAGGGCACTGGACCCTCACAGCTCAGCAGTGCTCAGATAAGGGGCTTAACAAACGCTTTTGGAAACGATGGATGATGACTGGTGATGATTGGTGATGAAGATGATGATGATGATGATAATAAGATCCCTTCCTTGGACTTGGGTTTTCTTGGAAATAAAAAGTAGAAAGAGACCTTAGTGTCTCTAACCCACATTTCCATCAGTAGAGCGGCACTGTGCACCATGGTAGCCTCCAGCCATAGGTGTCTGTTGAGCGCTGAAATGTGATGAGGCCAAATGGAGATGAACTAAGTATCAAACACACCTGGATTTTAAAGACTTCATATGAAAAAAAATGGAAAATAGTTCATTAAAAAGTTTTGTGCCTATTACATGATGAAATGATCTTTTGCACACAGTGGGTTAAGTAAACTATATTGTTAAAACTAATGTCACCTGATTATTTTTACCTTTTTCATGTGGCCACTTGATTTAAAATCATACATGCAACTCACATTTGTGGCTCACATTGTATTTCTTTTGAATGCAAGTAGCAGTATTCCTTACTTCTAATAGTTGAGCAACATCTGGGCAGGGAGAAGTATAGTTTAGTGGTTAAAAACACAGGTTTTAGAGACAAATAGCTTTACATTCTAGCCCTATCATTTATGAATAATGTGACATTAGCAAGTCACTAATCTCTCAGTTTCTTCATCTACAAGATGCTATAATGTCTTCTTAATAATTAAATTCAGGCCAGGTGCAGTGGCTCACGCCTATAATCCCAGCACTTTGGGAGGCCAAGGTGGGCGGATCACCTGAGGTCAGGAGTTCGAGACCAGCCTGGCCAAAATGGTGAAACCTCATCTCTACTAAAAATATGAAAAAATTAGCCAGGCATGGTGGTGTATGCCTGTAGTCCCACCTACTTGGGAGGCTGAGGCAGGAGAATTACTTGCACCCGGGAGGCAGAGATTGCAGTGAGCCGAGATCACGCCACTGCACTCCAGCCTGGGCGACAGAACAAGACTTCATCTTAAAAATAAAAATAATAACAATAACAATTAAATTCTACAATTGAAAGCACCTGATAAGTAGGGGCTATTATTATAATTATTGAGATATTATTGATTAATATCTTTTAGAAGGCTGTGCCATGTGCCCTACAAAATTTCATGATATTTTTCTCATGAAGGGTGACCCCAACATGAACTTTGCCATAGCAGGTTCTTTGGGGGACATTTCTTGCTTGTCTTCCTTTTGTCGTGTTTAAGGGTTGTACGTTGCCCTCAATGGGGCACACTCTCTGAGGCACAGCACCCCATAACAAAGAGGAATGTCTGCTGAATGTTTACCCCAATGCACCAGCAGCACTTTCACACAATCATTGCAAAAGTGGTGATAAGAAATCGTGTAAAACAAATTGTGTATGCCAAAATAATGTAGGGATCTTCATTCCATCTCAGCCATCTTAACTTGGTCTTTCAGCCAAAAAGCTGGAAGCCAAATCCACATGTTCAACTACATATTTGCTTATATTTGGTTACTTTCCTTCTTTCTCTGTGGTTTTTACTTTTCTTTTTCTATTTGAGTAATCTTATTACATGTCTTTTGTTGGTCTTACTATAGTAATATGGTCTTATTCAGTGGTCTTATTACATATATCTCACATACTTTTAGAAAGAAGGTAGGTCAGAGATCTCGTTTTACGTAACATCTCATTCTTCCTCTGCTGCATACACTTCGATCCACACAAAGCAATGTCATAGGGCAATATATTAATAAGTTTTAAGGGGGAATAATTATCTTTGAATAATTATCCATCTCGAAGCTATAGATAAACAGAGATGTAAGTCATTTTCCCTAATTTACCCCATACACTTTCATTCAACTATACCTAGTTAGTATGAAGCAAACCATTATGTGTTTTCTTTTAATGATGAGGCCCCTGAGAAAGCGTCTCCCTAATCCCCAGCATCTGTAGATAAAGCTGTAGCAGAACGATGCCTTCAGCAGCACCTGTTAAGATCCTTAACACCAGATGCAGTTAAAGGTGAAGTTGGTTTTTTTTAAGGTTTAAACGATGAGCCAGATCTAAATCTGATTTTCATGCACCTTATCAGTAGGAATGTCCCCACTGAGACACACCAGGTGTGCCTTAAAATCAAATCAAGTTTAGGAGACGGAAATGCCCAGAGAAGAGGTAGAAAACCAAATGAGCACAGGGGCTGGGATGGTCACTTAGACCAGGGGTGGGCAAACTTCAGCTCATGAGCTAAATCCTGGTTTTGTAAATAGTTTTATTAGAACACCACCATGGCCATTTGTTTACATATTGTCTGTGGCTGCTTTGGCATACCAGGGCAGAGTTGAGTAGCTGCAATATGGTGCCCATAGCCAAATAATCTGATCCTTCACAAATAAAGTTTGCTGATCCCTGATGTGATAAAGAAATGAGCCTGGATTAAGAAATTCCCCCACTGTTTTTATGAGATGGAAACGTAAAGGACAAATGCAATGAAATTTGGCCACTAATATTCCACATAAGTGTTGGGGAGACCAAAGGGAGGAGTGAGGCCTGTGGTGAGCTGGAAAGTGGATGCAGGCAGCAGCTCTTCTCCAGCTAACAGCTGCCATCGGCGAATACAGGCCAGTGTTGCCAGAACTTCTGATAATTTTCAAGAGAAGCCAGGAAGCTGAGTTTTTAAATAAATATCTCCCAATGTTTAAATGTTAGCAACCAATTCAATTTTTTTTCAACATTTGTAGAGCCAACCAAAAACCTTAAGTTTAAGAGAATTCATTCTCTAATACACAAACAATATTAAAAAGCAGAAGGATAGCTTTTTAGATTTTCACATTTGGTTCCCCATCAACACACTCCAGGAGAAGTTTTTCTTTTTCTTTTTAACCTTGCTGAGTTTATTCCAAATTTCTGCTTATCCTCTGAGGGAAGGGTTGATGAAGCCATCCTGTCTACCCTTGATTTATTTTATGAAACGTGCATCTCATCCAATTCTGCCTTTGCCAAATGCAGCAATTTACCACTTTGGAGCTTTGGATGATGTCATCATCATCATCACCAACGCTTAATGAGAATGCTTTCTCGTTTCCATGTGCCATACACTATGCTCATTACTGAGCCCATTTTTCTCATGTATAAACTGAGAGTTAGGAAGATCAAATAATTGTCCATAGTCATATAGCTAGAAATGAAGACCCTTAGCCACTGCACTAATCTAACTGCATTTTTCCACCTATTGATTTTTTAACTCTGTGGAAGGGTGTGGAGGTGTGTGGCAGGGTGTGTGTGTGTGTTGTCATTGTTTTGTGTGTGTGTGTTTGTTTTTAATTCCTTGGGCCTGAGTTGACCAGGAAGTAGACAGAGGCACAAAAACAAAGAGCAGTATTGATTTTTGCAGAGCTCTAATGATCATAAGAAACTAAGATATTTTTCTGAGGTTTTGCCCTGTAGAAATACCAGAGAAAAAACCGCCTTAACATAGCAGATTGTCAGGCTCTGGAGAGTCCTGAATCAGGGCCTTTGCTCTCATGGATGTTCTGAACTATGTGGGAGCCTCAGTTGGGTGACACTATGTCCACAGTCCACATCACTCAAAAAGTGAAGCTGACTCATAACTGTTCACAAAATGGGCATAAATGGTTAGTCCAGCAGCTGCATTAATGAGTATCTACCAACTGCTTTGTAACTCTTTAGAAAGAGAAAGTGTGGATCTAAAGTGTTATTCTGCTCTGCCTGCCTCATGTGTGTGATACTTACACTAACTGCCTAATGATTACATGGTTTTCTGAAATGTCAAGGACCTATAAAAATGTTGAATGCTCCCAATACAAAGAAATGATAAATGTTTGAGATGATGGATAGACTAATTACCCTAATCTGGTCATTATATAATATTTCCATTGAAACATCACTATGTATCCCATAAATATGTGTAACTATTATATGTCAATTAAAATAAAATATTTAGAAATGTTATTGCCAAACATTTCATGGTTTTTAAAAAAATTATTATTATTTATTTAAGAAATGAGTATCTATATCATTCTCTATAAAACCACTAGAGGGTAGTCAAGTTACACTGACGGAAGCCAATCCTGGCTGGCTCATTCTGGAGGCAGCCCCTTACCTAATACATGCTATGGAATAAAAGGGACTGTGTATACAGCAAAAAAATAAAATAAAATAAAATAAAGTGAATAATTTTCATATTAAATAGGGTATTTCATAATTAATCTACTGGTTATGTAGACTTTTTGTATGTACCAGGACTTTCTTATATTTCTTGAGCTTAATGTTGTGGTATTTGACAAAGCAGTATATGTTTAAGGAATTGTAAATTGGTTTATGTAAGGCCCAGCAACCAAATAAAACAGCTGCAGCAATGGAAATTGAATAACTAGGTACTGAAAAACTTAGCCCAGAACTGAATGTGTGCGTGTGTATTTTTCCACTCAATAGTCTCAAGCAAAGCTCACCTTTCTGCAGACTTTGCACAAGAAAAACAAATATTCTTACAATCTAGTATAGCCCAGCACAAAGCCAGCTATAACTTCCATGTCCAAGAGGCAAAAAGCATCTCAGCTCACAAGTCACTTTCCTGGTGTTCACATTCAAATGATTTGTCATTTAATGTATGTTTTGCCCCAGTGAGTGCACAAAGAGGAAATCAGGACTCATTATTATTAATAAATATGTTCCTTTAAAATCCTCAGAGTGACAAGGAACTAGTCCCAAATGGGCAAGTTTGGTGGCAGCAGACAGAGAGAGACCTATAAGACAACCAACCAAGCAATAACACTGGCTGACCTGTGGCACAAAACTGAAGGTGGGGGAGACTAAAGTTCCAGGGATTGCTAATGTGATCCACGTAGCTCTGCAAGAGAGGCAGAGAAAGAAGCAAGACACCCAGCAGTTATGGGACATGCCCAATTCACATGTCTAGGTTACAAAGAAAAACTAATCGTATGATTGGACAGACAGCCAATCATTCTGTCCACTTTGTGAACACAGACTCAGGAAGCATGAATATGTCTTGTTATTACCTGAGAGACTTTTGTCAGGACATGAATTTAAGAGTCTGTATTTTCTCAAATATATTATGAAAAAGGAAGCAACAATAATAATAGTTAAATTTGCAGAGTGTCTGTTTGCCATATGCCAGGCTTTACATGTTCCAAGAGCTTTACATGTATTAACATGTGCATATATGCTCTAAATACAAGGTAGGCATGGTGATTTCCATTCACAGAAGAGGAAACTGAAGCACTTCGAGGTAAAATAATAGTGCATAAGCCCCTGGCAGCCTGGCTCCGTGTCTGCACTTCTTAAATATTTGCCCAGCCTACTCCTGGCTGTGAGAAACAAACTAGATTGTGTATGTGTACTTTTTAAACAACAAAGCACTGTAGCCAAAATAATCATCAATGTAATGGTTATAATAATAACCTGTGTTCCATAACAAGCAATGTAGCATTATGTCTCTACAGGGCATGTAATACTTAACACTGAACAAACAGAGATAGAGCATTGGAGAGGGGAGACAGGGAATTAAAACTGTCCAGAAAGAATACAGGAACTCTAACAACTGATAGAAAATGATGATATTAGTTACATCATAAAAAAATATGTTAAATGCCTTAGCACAAAGAATGATCCAACTATCTTTTTTTTATTCAGGAGGATTTGAGCCCCAAATCCAACAATAGAAACAACAAAGAAGGTTGCAGAATATGCTGTTCTGCAGGTTCTTTCTTTCTTTTTTTTTTTTTAGGCTCTTTCTTTTAGGTAAGATGTGTATTTATCTAGAAGGTTCCAGACAAATCCCTGCACAAAATCTGGTTGAAGGTCCCTCAGGCCTTAAAGTCGAATTAATAATATGTTTGTGAGAGATCAGAAATCACATTCCTAGACACATTCAAGCTCTACCAGGAAATAAAAAGCAGTCTAGCCTCAGTGGACAATTAACCAGTGAAATGATGTACTGCTACCCAGTACTTTGCATTTGTGATTTGGAGTTGAAGTAGACTTTCATGGAGAGAAAGTCTGAGGCATCGGGGCGGTGCTGATTTAGAGAAGAGTAATATATTACTGCTGATCAAGAGCAAGAGAAAAAAGCTGCAAGGGCTGAACTGGGGCCCAGCTTTGCCCTCAGCTCTCCTTGATCCACCTTAAAAAGCAAAAAGTGGGCTTGCTTTATTAATAATAGTACCAACAGCCAACATTTCTTGAGCGCCTACTGTAGCCAGGAACTGTCTTAAGCAATTTACATGGATTGAGTTTCTTTATTTCTCAGAAATACACTATCAGAGAGGTGTCCTTGTTATCACTGTTTTACAAATGGGAGAACTGAGGTGCAGAGAAATTAAGTAACATGCCCAATGTCATAAAGTTAGTTAGTGGCAGAGTCAAAATGTGAACCTGGGATGTCTGAATTGTAGAAGCCACTCTTCAAACAGCCCACTTTCGGGTACTAGCTTTAAGGGAGGAATGACCCAAAAAGCTCTTGTCAGGAACTTGACTGACTTGAGCATACGCACGGTGTCAACAAGAGAACATGGGCCGACCTTGAAACCCAAGCCCTCAGCTGGTGCTTTCACCTGCGAGCTACACGAGGACACTGCGCCAAAGCGCAGAAAACGACCCAGCAGCAGACCCCTCTTCTCTGGCATCTGTGCTTTTGAAAGTTAGCCTATATTCCTGAAAAATAATCTGGAACTCAGATTTTTCACTAAACAATGTCAGATATCCTCTCAATTAAAAGGTAGCAAAAGTCTAAAAAAGGAAGGCTACCGAGGTTGAGACATGAGTAACCATAACAAGGAAATCAAGAAAGAAGAGTAAGCTGGGAGGTGAGAAGGATGAGAGACAATCAGAGCTGATGGGGAGAGATCAGAGGAGGGCGACGATTTTGGAGGTGATCCTAGGAAAAGAGGGGCAAGGACCGACCAAAGGAAGAAAGGAAAAGGAAAACAGAAAGGACAGGTATTAAGAGTCCCCTGGAAAAGGGAGTGCACAAAATGTTTTAACAATTCAGATTTAAGATCAAATCCAAGATCAGCTGAAATTAATCATTTTGTTTATAAGTGATCCCAGGGAGGTCTGCAGATGATGATCTTGTCCTACCTCACAATTTGCTTACACGTGGATGGTCTGCTGTTCTAAAAAGCAATCAGGGAAGCCCCTCCGGCTGGGCACCCCGTTTGCGCCCCCATCAACTCGGCTCCTGAAAATGGTTTACTGCAGGTGGGAGATAATGTGCTCCTGACAGTCTGGGACACAGCACACATGGAGCTGATCTTCCTCCATCTTCTCATCTTTTCATTGAAAATGTGGCTTACCAATAGATTTTTTTCAAAGTAAGAATCCCTAGAAACCAGAATACTTTTTCAATAAAGGAAAATGTTGCCAATAGTGCAAGTCACTGGTTCAAGAACTGTTAAGTGATTTGTCAATAAAATGAGAAAAGAAGTTATTAGGCTATCTCATAAATATATAGATAGTTAAGTAAATTGTGATGATAATATGTTATCAGCCTCAAAACTTCCTATTCCTACCACTGGTGACAGAGACAAACACCGTTAGTAAATTCTATTTCCTTTTCCTCTCCTCTAAACACCAATCAATGAATCCAAGCTTTACCACATATTAAAATCTTCTCTAAATCCCATTTAAGCCAGATTTTCCCTTCATTTCTAATCATAAATCTTCCATTTCCAATTATAAAAATTTATCAATTTGTGAAAACATTTTGACGAGCCCATGAATCAGTTTTAGAAAGGCAGTGTTTGAGTTATCTCCACACATTCATGTTTTTTAAAAAAATATTTTAATGAGAACGCAATCCCCAGAAGCAATGAAATGGATAATTGGAAAGCAATGATGTTTTTGGCTACAATTATAGCTGCGATTAAATACATCAGCCTCTGGCAGAATTTGAAAATTGTAATTTCTTTTCCTAAACTTCCCTAAACCAAGTTTTCCCAAACCATTGTGGAAGCAAATATCATCTCAATTCTCCTCAGCAACAGACCCCTAGGGCTTTGGGGGCCTTCCTAAGCCACTGCCTCCACACAATAAGAGAGCGTTTGCTGGAAAGTTGAGCACCATTCATGCCCTTAAACTGAACTGGCTTTTGGCCCTGCTATGCTGCCTCTGTGCTTGGACTTGTAAGTCATTTCTCAAGGGATGAGTGTGTTCCAGCCTGGACTCTGGTGACAGGGTAGCCAGTGTATAAAGAGAACAGAAGGCCCAGTGACAGACTCTGGGCCCTTCACACAGGGGCTACCCTGTCACCTCAGTTGACGCAGCTGTGATGTGTGGCTTGCGTGTGGCTCTTAGTGGTTATGAGTAGGAATGTTCAGTTTTGTATTTTCTTTCTTTCTTTTTTTTTTTTTTTTTTTTGTGGATGTGGGGTTTTGGAGGGTGTTTGTAAGGGGAGCTTTTAAAATAAAATTTCGGTTACTTTTTGTGCAAGAGATTAAAAACTGGTTAATTTTCCTACTGCTCTGGCATTTTAGATTAAAAAAAAAAAAAAGGAAACTATCACCTGCTTTAGAAATAGATAGGATCCAATGTATTTAGAATTTTATAACAAGTGCATTGTGCCTGGACCTTGACACTATTTTTCTTGAAGCATTTAAGGAAATTAGTATTTCAAGTCCTGATACCTATTTTCTGACAAAGAATACAGATATGATTTACAGATCATTCTTTACTAAAGCTGGTCTTGAAAAATCTATGCTAGCCATTCTGAATAACTAATATGCTTAAGTGATCAAATAACAATTATTTTGAAAGTTTATTCAATTCAGGCCGTCGACTTGCTACCAATTTGGCTACCTCCTCTTCTCAGCTATACAGCACACTTACCTGGGAGACCTACAGCTCCAGGCAAACCTTTGGGACCTCTTCCTGGAGGGCCACGCTCCCCCTTTTCTCCCAAGTCACCTGCATTACATTAAAGAAATGTTATTTTTCTGCATATCTATAAAAATAAACTTCCGTATCTTTAAACTTTAAGCAAATCTAAAATTCAGAAACCAAAAGGTCATGAAATTGCCATAAACTAGATTGTAGTGAGTATGCAGCAAGGCAAACATCAAGTTCATCCTATTAATAGATCTAAGGGGGGAAAATCAAATTATTATATTCACAGATACTGGAATGACATTTGACTTAATTGAACACACATTCTTGATAAAACATTCAATAAAATAAGAACCAATGACCACTTCCTAAACATGAAAAATAAATCTATCTTAACCCAAAAGTTAGCATAATGCATAATGGAAAACACAAGAATTAGTTCCACTACAATCAGAACAGTATAAAGACACCTACTTTATCACTATTATATAACATTTGGTTTGAGGAATTAAAACTATCTCTATTTTCAGGAGATATGAATATATATCTTAAAACTTTAGAAAGTTAATAACTCAAAAACTACTACAAACAGTAGCATTCAGTCAACTAGCAGGGTACAAAATTAATATATGGAAATTATAACTTTATATATATTAACACAACCAGTAATAAGACATAGTAGAAAAGACACCATTTATAATAACAATTAAAATATTAAACAACGATGAATAAAACTAATCAGAAATAGGCAAGTCCAACATGACAAAAGGTTTAACATTTCTAAAGGACACCAGAAGACTTGAAAATCATTCTTAAATAGAAATGACATCATCATAAAATGTTGCCAGTTCTCCCCAAGCTGAATTTTCATCATGATCTTAATAAAAATACAAACCCATTTTTTATCAGAAAAGAAGATCCTGAAGTTTGTATAGAAAACACATAAGCCAGAGTAAGCCACAAAAACTCCATAAAGAAAAGCAACATGAAGGGAATTAATTTGACCAGATATTAAATCAACTAAAATGTGTGGTGTTGGTCTCTGAATACACAGACCAGTGAAACAGAATAGAAAGCCCAAAAAGTAGGCCCAAATACATACAGGATTTGGGTTTATAATGAAGGTGGTGTCTTAAAGTGGGAAAAAGTTGAACAATTCAGTAAATGGAACTGGAAGAAGTGAGTAAAGAAAAGTTAGATCTATACCTCACACCCTATTCCAGGATAAAATACAAATGGATCAAGTATTTAAGTGTAAGTTAAGAATCAAAAGATAACAAGGGAGAATTATGACCTCAGATTGGCCTTTTTATTAAGATGCAAAATATGTAAAGTTCCTAAAATCAATACAAAAAGGCCAACAACATAACAGCAAAAATAAATAAATAAATAAATAACCAAAATACATGAGCAGGCATGTCACTAAAAGGAAGTAAAAATGGCTCTTAAAAATATGAAAAATTCCCTGACTTCACTCTCATAACAAAATAAATGCAAATTGTTTAAAAAAAAAAAAAAAAGGATGCTATTTTAACCTATAAGATCGGCAAAAATTCCAAAGTTCAATTAAACATATACTAGCAAGTCTGTGGAAAATGCACTGTCATGAATTGCTGATAAGAGTATAAATTTGGACAATCCCATTGGAGGGTAATTTGACAATAGCTATCAAAATTTTTTACCCAGCAGTTCTACTTCTAGGAATTTATCATAGAGATAGAGATGGAATGTATGCTGCTATTTTATACAAAAATGAAATACCTACAATGGTGTTCACTGTGGCCCTGCTATAATAGCAGAAGGTTGGAAACAATCTCTGTCCATGAAAAGGTTAAATACATTACAGAACTTCCACACAATAGAACACTATGCAGCTGTGAAGAAATAGCCAGGAAGCTCTTTGGAATGGTCTCCATGTCATACTGTTCAGTGAAAAAGGCAAGTTCCAGAACACTTGCTAAAGAACAATATGATTCATTTTTAAAAGGATGTAGAAAAAATACATATTCATGTATCCTTATATAGAATTGCTTATAAGGATATGTAAGAAAAGAATAGTATTGATTCCCTAGTGGGAAGGAGAAAGGAAATTAGGCAGATAGGAGGCAGGGATGGGAGAGAAACTTCACTAAATACTGTTTTTACACGTTGTTAATTTTTGGAACTGTATAAATTTAGTATTATGAAATATAAATTAATCAATCTTAAAAACATAAAGTGTGTTGTCACAGTGTCTACATTTCACTACTGACTCATTGTTTATGGGGAACATACTTTGGATTGCAATGAACCATGTGAATTTGCAAGACATTTACAAGACAGTTGATTGAAATTGGGGATTTAGCGGGGACGGAACAAAGTCGCATTAATTATCCCAGCCCCTAAAGATACCAAACCCAGCAACTTGGCTCATTAACAAAATGCGTTGTTGCCTTAGTTAACTGGTCCTAAATGGTGTCTGCTGCTCTTTGCTGAAGGCATTATCCCATTATTCCGGTAGTACAGTAGTATATCATTATTCTACTATGCTGTTAGAAAATGCAATGGCACCTTGCAATAAATTCTATCCAGACCATTTTTTCCCAAACATTTGTATCAACTTAGCCTCACTCAACATTAAGTCAAATTTGTTCTAATTTTAAAAACAAAGTCATGTACACAACAAAAATAGAAAAAATATCTGTATAACTGTCTGCACTCAGATAGTCAAAGATCTCTAATTCTGAAGTGAATATTTAGTCACCATACTTTGATTTTAGCTGTGAATGTCTTTACGTGAATGTTTTTATGATCAACTACATTTCACCACATTTCAAAACAATTTAAATTTATATAAATACTATGAAGGATTGAACTCAGGTTGAACTCATATTTATATAAGCTAGTTTTTTTTAACACTCATCATCAATATGGAATATTAGGAAGATATGACAATTAACATCTTATAAACTAATGGCATAAGCATTCTTGTTAACTTGGTAATTCGAGTGTCGTATCACTATAATTCTGGAGGCTGGAAATGAGAACAGACTCTCTAAATGTGCCACATTTTCTGAAGATATGAGATGAACATTATAAATTAAAGTGTGGCTTTTACACTGATAGTAAAAGCTAAACTTGTTTGTACATTTTAGCACGAAGCCACACCAACTTTTAATGTTGCTTCAAGGAATAAGACCAGTGTCTTTCTTGTGATTATGTCTTTGGTTATCAGTCAGAGAAAAACAAGTTTTAAGATGAGCTCCAAAACAGAGCCCATTTGGCAAACTGCCACGCCACAGCAAACCCGGCATACAGGTTGGTTCCATCGACAAGGTTAATCTACTACTTCAAACCCTGGTCATGTCTTCTTTTGAGATGTACAAAAACCAGCTCAGCGAACTAAAGGTCCAGCTGTGTTATCCTCCTCAGTCAAAAAATATGCATAAAGAGCTTGTAAAATAAGCTTTAGATAATGTATAGAGAAAAATACACAGCTTGAGCAGAAAAACAGCTCATTATAAATGAGTGGAAATTCTCATTGCTCTATAGTTGCTATTTATTTCATTTATTCACGAGCTATCATTGATGCTCTATCTCCATGTAAACAGATTATCACTGAGAAAGGTGTTAGTCATAATCATGACACGTGTGTTTTCTCAGACTTTCATTTACATATTGCAGTGTCTGTTTGATTCACACTAAAATATCTAAAAATATACAGCCTTACTCAAAGGGACTTAAAATTAATCAAAACTGTGAATATTTTAAACTAATATTTATGACACAAAAGACCAATGTAATACCAAGCAAAGTGAACATAAGGCCAGTTAGATATCTCTCAGGTTTTGAGCCTGGGCCCTAACATTTTTGTATAGTATTGTATAAAGCATGTCAGTGAAAAACAGAAAAATTATAGACATAACCTAAGCTTTGACTATGATTTGAGGCATATTTCTACTAGCTCCTATTGAAAATGTTCTACTGTGTTCTTCAGAGTATTTTCTAGGAGAAAAACAGTGACTAAGACATAGGCTGAACTGTTCAAGCATTCATAATAAAACTTGTTTGTTATTTATGTAGCAGTTTCTCTGGAAAAAGGCTCTCAAAGTGGCTAGATGGTAGAGCAAGATTCGTACCATCCCTTCTTTACCAGGGATGGGGAAAAAAGCCAACAAGCAATACTGAAATACATCTCTCCTCTAACTGACTGAAAATTTAGGTTTCAAGATGGTGGAATGTTTATTCTCAGGGAAATTTCAGCTGTAACCCTTTGGATATTACAAAGCTATATGTTTTCTAATAAATACTACTATTAATGTATGTAGTGGGACAAGAAGAATCGAATCCAGCTGCCTAAAATCATACATTTCCAAAAGTATGACAGTGTTAATTGATTTTAAAAATTTAATTACCCCTCCCTGCCTCCACCCCAAATTCTCCAAAGTTAAACTGAGAGAAGACACTGCTTTAAAGGAATCTGATAACGAGAAAGGGATGGAGGAGGGTAGGGAGAAAAAAAATCCTTTGGAAAAGAGAAAAGAATTATATCACTTCATGTTATAGATTATGCCATGAATACTGAAGAAAAATTAAGCGGAAATACCTCATATGATCAAGCTATGCTTGACGAATGAACTTAGTGCTAGAGACATTTTCCAGGTTCCAAATATAGAAATTTAGTTTTCTTTCTTTCAAACTGAGGTTCATCTGCTAGAGCCAACCCAACCCAACCTAGCCAGAAGTCACTGTTGCTAAATCTTCCCCAAACAATTCACCATTGTTTCCAGTAGTTCTCAACCCTGGCTGCACAGTCAAATCACCTGGAGAATATTTTCAAATCCCAATGCCCAGGCCAACAAAATCAGAATCTCTGGGAACGGGATCCAGACATCAGTGGTTTTAAGCTCCTCAGGCAATTCCAGTGTGTAGGCAAGGCTGACAAAGGCAGCTTTAGACTGTCCTAGCTTAGCTAGTGACATTGGCATTTTCCTTTTTTAAAGAAGAGTTCTGTGACTGGCTCAAACACAGTTAAGCTCTGCCCCAAGGAGACTTCCTGTTAACCAAAGAAAATAGGGCTGTGATGTCTGTAGGCCCTATAACGCATTCCCTTTCAGTAGGAAAATGGGCAATTGCTCCACACCAGGTGCCGCAGAACCCCCAGGAGGGCCTGTTAAACTAGACAGCTAGACCTCAAGCCCAGAGTTTCTGATTCAGTGGACCCAGCATGGACCAGAGAATCTGCATTCCTAACAAGGTCCCTGGTGACACCACTGCTCCGGGGACAGCTCTTTCAGAACCACTACCCTAAAGTGAACTCAGGAAAGGCTGAGTCATCATGATCCAGCCACTTCAGCACAACAGATCCAACAAAGTCAACAATCTACCTAAGGCTGTAGCGTTTCTTAGAAATTATTTACAGAGTGAATTGAGACTAACCATAGAGAGAGCACCTAAGGCATGAGCTCCTGAACTAGTAAAGCAGGACAAACATGAATAGGTACATGACTCTTTCAAAGAAAGTGCTCAGTTCTCTTTAAGAAAAACTCTACCCTCAGTCTGCACTCTATTTGATTTTTGTCTAGCCTCCCAAAGCTTTGAAATCATGTCAGCCTTATAAGAGGTCTCAGTTAGACCCCATTTTTTTTTAACATGAAGCTCTGAACACACCAAAAAAAAATGTAATTAAATAAATTGTTCCAGCTGAAGGTCTAGTTAGCCAACTGCATCAGCAATTCATTTATAGATCCAAAAAGGCAGCTTGCTTGCCCTCTGACCATTCATACCATAATATTTATCCCTAATTGGAGCACCGCAGTACTTAAAAAAAGAAAACAAAAATCCCTCTCTTGTTTCTGATGCCATGTCTTTCTGAAGTTCCCCAGAAAGATGTCAGTCACTCATCATGACATAGAAACTACTCACTTTATTTAGTCCTCTCTGTAAATTATCTAGGGCATATACACTCCAAGCTGATGTACTTACTCCCCTCAACTAGGAGACTCCAAATGAGGCAGCCAGTTCTTCCACCAGTCCTGCTGAGTACCTAACATACTCATAGCCCCGTTCTTCTGCAAAATACTGGATGCAAGGGCTTAACTTGCTTTCAATAAAAATGGAAGGAACAAACTATCTTACGTACTAAAGAAGAAATTACCTTAGATTGTATTTCAGAGCTGAAAAAAATCCCATCAAAACTAAATATCCAATGTGATATTTTAAAAGAGGAAGCTCCAATTCATGTTTTTCTTATGTCCTATTAACACATTTTGTTAGTTTAAATAACAAATACAAACATCCTAAGGATGGTTGCCATGTTAGAGGAGCTCGACAATGACTTCAGGGTCTTAAAAAAAAAAAAAAAAAAAAAAAGCTGAATGATCGTTTACCAGATCCCATAATCTTTGTTTTGAACCATGATTGAGGTAGAGTGTAATCGAAAAAGATCAGTACTAAAAGACACAGGACTTTAATTCCAGTATTTGGTCTACTGTTGTGGTATAGCAGGGACAAGAGAATATTATATATAACAGTTTTTGAATCTTCACCATCCCTGTTGTAAAAGAGAATAATACATCTTATCTCACTGGATATTCAGAAATTGGTAAAACATAAATTCCTTGAGCTTGATACAGATTATACATCTGAAAAAGGTTGTATTCTTTGGTTCTATGTGGGCAAGATGACTTACCTTTAGGTCCCCTCAAACCAAGGGCACCAGGGGGCCCTTTAATGCCCGGAAGGCCACGCATTCCCATCTGGCCTGGGAACCCATTCTCTCCAGGAGGGCCAGGGGGACCAGGAGGACCAGGTCTTCCAGGGAGCCCAGAGGCACCCGAGTCTGGACGCTTAAGACTAGCAGCCATCTCAGCAAAATGCTCTGAAAGAGAATAAACAAAACAACCCAGAAGTGCCAGAAACATAAAAGTTATTCTAATGAAAAGAGAAGTATTCCAGATGCCTTTTTTCTAAATGTGTCACCAGATCTTCAAAACTGGTGGTAAGACATGAATAAAGTTGGATAATTTCTCTGTGGGCTTTCTGCCAGGAAGCTTTGCTGGTGCTGTTTGATGCAGCTCTCCCTGGATATATTTGGTCCTGTTGTTCTGAGACAGAGTCAGGGTGCAGGAATGGAGGTAGCAGGGACTGGCATTTACAAAAATCTTCAACTAAGGCTTTGGGGTGAATGGTGTTCTGGAAGGATGTCGTCTGAATACCAGCTGGGTATCTGAAAACCCAGGATGGGAAGACAAATGAGTTTCTTAACATAGGTGGAAGCAGATATCCAGACAGTTTTTAAAAGCCAAAGACATCGTCCAGAACTAATATTCAGACACCATTTGAGACCTCGCCTCATGTTCTTAGTTTGAAGATATTATATAAACTGAAATATCCCCAGGAGTCACAGCTTCTTATAAATCCTCCTTCTTAGAAGTTTTTTCCATGCTTGAAATAGACAGCAAACATTAAAAATAACTTGTTTCTTGGGAATGGTCAGAGTTAGTCTTAAAAATTAATAACTGTGTGGGCTTTTCCAGGAACCATTAAATAGATTCTGAATCACCCACGAAAGCCATGGCCTACAAGAAAATCTCCCCATGAAAACATTCTAAGGGAAATATTCTCATGTAATGTTTTTTAAACTTAGAGGGTAAAGGAGAAAATGAAATGGAAACAAATTTCTACCCAACATTTTTAAATTGTTTAAATGTGAGTATTCTAAATTTGCTTGTATAAGAAGAGTTCGCATCGAATCATAATTTTTTAGATATGTCATGTTTAAAACTAAAATAGACGTTCAGGACAAAATGTCTGCAATGAAGAGACCTATATTGCTTTTCAAATATAGAAGTGAACGTTTCGTTCCCATTTGGTTCTGGAAAACTTCTCAAGTCTCCTAGACAAACTAGACTGTCTAGTGAGCATACAGAAGAGTATCTCTTCATGACAAAGTTAGCTACACCAGAGTACTATCACGAACTGTAGGCTTCAATGTGACAGAACTCCTCAGCGATAGGGTGCTTTTGCACATCTTCATTTTCTGTGTGTTTTTGTAACTAGACCAATTCTGAAACAAATAACAATTGCCATAGCTACAGATACATTTTGACAAGGGTTAACAAGTATGAAAATGTGTCATAATTTTGGTAAATGCTGGTTATTGATTTTTTTTTTACATATGTGTACATGAATGGAGATAATGTCCTTATGCTTCTTATGGGCATGGAGTCTGTCATGTACTTCTCACAAAATGTAGAGAAAGCCTAGGTCAGTGCTAGGTACACACTAAGTGGTAGGGTCTTAAGGAAGGGAGAGACAACTAAGAATTTGTGTTCCAAAGGAAAAAAGCGTGTGTGTGTATGCGTGTGTGTGCACTTTGTTATAAATTAACCCCCATGGCAAAAAAAAAAAGGGCAGGATAACCAGAAGGGTAATATTTTACATTGAGGCTATGGACTATATACTATTGTGGATGCCAATAGTTGGATAAAACAGAATTGGCATTAATATTACCCTAAATATCCTGTATTTAAGGCATACCAAAAGTCACCCTTGTTTACCCTTGCATATCTACAAGAATAAAATCTTAAGAAACAAGAGTTGACGGTGGAAAAAGTCAAACCATTGTGATTTATTTACCTTGTATGACTCTCATGCAAACCTGCTTAATGTGCTGATCTGTCGGTGCTCTACCCTGTGACAGAAAAGAAAAAAAGGCAGATTATGCACGAAATCATAAAGAGAACATTGTTAAGCTGTAAACTGACAGACTCTGCAAGGAGCCAGGTGGCTGGATTTACAAGAGAACTTGCTGAGAAGCTGATGCCTAGAACAGCCCTGCTGCAGTGGGATGGAGCCTCCAAAGGGAAACCACAGAAGCTGCCCACCACTCACCGGAGGGCCCTGGACACCAGGCAGGCCGGTGGCACCCTGTTCTCCCTGCACGCCCCGGGGTCCAGGTGGTCCTCTTGGTCCTTCCACTCCAGGAAGCCCCCGACTTCCCTCAGGCCCTCTCAAGCCAGGCTCCCCAGGATTACCTGCCTGAAACACAATTGCACACTATCAAACCAGGGCTAAGCATAAAGAATGTGCCTGCTTCATACTCATACAAACACTTACATGAAATTTGGGGCTTCCTGCATTCTGCATCCTAAAAGGTGTTCTTTCAGAGGTTACAAAACCTTCACCGCAAGGTGAAGACACATAATGCCACACAACTTACACATCTTTAGAAATCTAGTTCAAGTTAACTTTCAATATATCTTTCTTTTGGCTGGGTGCGGTGGCTTACACTTATAATCCCAGCACTTGCGGCAGGCCGACGTGGGCAGATCACGAGGTCAGGAGTTTGAAACCAGGCAAGCCAATATGATGAAACCCCATCTCTACTAAAAATACAAAAATTAGCTGGGCATGGTGGTGCACACCTGTTGTCCCACCTACTTGGGAAGCTGAGGCAGGAGAATCGCTTCAACCCAGGAGATGGAGGTTGCAGGGAGCAGAGATTGTGACACTGCACTCCAGCCCGGGCGACCTAGTGAGACTCTGTCTCAAAATCATCATCATCATCATCATCATCATCTTTCTTTTGGGGATAGTTATTCTTGCAAAATGTTTATTGGAATACTACTTTTTTTAAAAAACTACATACTTTAAGTCACTTCATACTTTAAGTCACTCTCTAAGAGTAACTTAGTTTTCAATAAGCTTGTTAACATTTTCTGGCTACACAAAAGCCCCTGCATTCCTACAAAATATGTTACTTTGCGTATCACTAATGCAGCAAGCATAAAATAAAGATATTTCCAAGAACATAAGTTATTTAGCCCTTTTAACTGTTTTTAGAGAATATGAAGATGCCATGTATATCCAGGAATTACTAAATTAAATCAATGCATTTAAAATACCGCATTTAAAATGCTGCATTTAAAATATTTAACCAGGCCGAGCCCGGTGGCTCACACCTGTAATCCCAGCACTTTGGGATGCCGAGACGGGCAGATCATGAGGTCAGGAGATCGAGACCATCCTGGCTAAAGTGGTGAAACCCCGTCTCTACTAAAAATACAAAAAATTAGCAGGGCGTAGTGGTGGGTGCCTGTAGTCCCAGCTACTCGGGAGGCTGAGGCAGGAGAATGATGTGAACCTGGGAGGCGAGTTTGTAGTGAGCCCAGATCATGCCACTGCACTCCAGCCTGGGTGACAGAGCAAGACTCCGTCTCAAAAAAAAAAAAAAAATCTTGACTAAAGAAAGTTACAACTTATCTAAGTATCAAGGAAGTTAAAAAATCTAAATATTAAAGAAGTTAAAAGTAAACCATGTGTTTCCTTAGCATAAAAGCAAATACAAGTTAGATATTTTTTTCAGCTGAAAGCAGACCACTAAAAGCATTCAAAAGAATCATCTAAGATAAATGTTTTAAAAGAGACCAAATTAATTCACTTTTTGTTAAACTAAAAATTTGTTAAATTCTTCTGGTAGAATTTGTGGCAGAATAGCTCTAATGTACTGCTGCTGTTCAGAATAAGAATGAGAAGATAAAAGAACACGAGGCAACAAGGGAATGCTAGTGTTCAAGATATGAATGTTTGTAAAGCAATTTAATCCTGCTTCTTTTTCATATGCATCATTTATCTAGAAAACCTGGCTCTTTCAAATACTTTAAACTGAAGAAGGTGATGAAGCAATGCTTTTACTAGATACATCCAAATAAAGCTCAACAAATGTGCTTTTCCAATTTCTCTTTATGGAAAAGAAATTGATATTCATCTAAGTCAACTTGCCAAAGTAGTTTCTATGAAGAAATTATGGTTTAAAAGTCTTCCTGAAAGACTGTCAGCAGGACAAGGAAAAGGTATCCTATATAGAAGGCTGCAACATTGTCAGGTGCCTAGGGTGCAAAACTATAACAACCTCTTTTTTTTTTTTTTTTTTTTTTTGAGACGGAATTTTGCTCTTGTTGCCCAGGCTGGAGTGCAATAGCGCGATCTCGGCTCACTGCAACCTCCACCTCCTAGGTTCAAGCGATTCTCCTGCCTCAGCCTCCCGAGTAGCTAGGATTACAGGTGTGTGCCACCACACTTGGCTAATTTTTTGTATTTTTAGTAGAGATGAGGTTTCTCCATATTGGCCAGGCTGGTCTCAAACTCCTGACCTTGGATGATCCACCCATCTCGGCCTCCCAAAATGCTGGGATTACAGGCATGAGCCACCGTGCGTGGCCAACAACTTCTAAAAGAACCCGGAAGAGACGACAAAAATGAACTCAGAAATATACTGAAGAACTGACAGAAAACAAAGGAGACCACGACGGAGTGTATAATCCTGGTGGTAGTGACTGAAATACTGCTACAATAAGAGATGGGAACTTCCTAATGAAGAGATTAAGGGCCAATATGGCCAGGACCCTGGGTCTTTGGGAAAGAATTCCTCAACTGAGGAGTGGTATACTGAACCAGAAATCAGGTTACAGACATCGCCTACTTCACAACTTTGTCTATGCTGAAATCAATGAAGAAAGTGAAAGTCTTTGTGTTAGTAACAATTTCCCCTGCTTCTGGGACGGTAGACTTCAATTTCACTCATATTACCTGGGCAGTGTCAGGTAAGACACAGGTGGGGAAGGAGATGAATCAAGGGCTAATTCCTAATATTATATGCAAATTTGAATGCAATTAATTTATTCTTGTCACTGCACGGTTCATTAACTTTTCTTTTGTTATAGCTTGAATTCTTTCTATTGAACATTACTATTTCTAGATAGTGAAGTAGGATTTCTGTTACCAAACTCAATCAAGGTTTACTCTAAATTTTTCTCAACCTTCGACCATTTCTATTAAAAATTCTTAGGCATAAAAACGTTACTTGAAACTTGAGACATGGTTTTTAAAGGCAGGTAAGTTAATACAAAGTAATAATATTCATCTCTGCGGTTTGCAAACAGCCCAAGGCTAGGCATTGTGGCCAAGTCTGATTGGGTCCTCCTGGAGAAAGTGAAGCTGAGGATAGATCTAAATGCTTAAGTAGGAGGTAGCTAAGAGGAAGAGGAGACCAGAACAAGGTGTTAAACAGCATGTAAAAAGAACTGTAAATGGATGAAGTTCTAGGTATGTAGGAGATGAGGTTTTATCTTTTTTAAAAATCTAGATGACATTGGCTGCCATGAGGATAATATGTTGGACAGGGACAGAGAAGGGTTGAGGAGATTCCAGAAACAGGAAGGACTTGGAAACTGATGGAAGCTGGCGGTAGTGGCATTTGAGATTGAGATCTGAGCTTCATCTTTTCTCCTCATACTTTCTTAAATTCCTAATTGTTTTAGATGTGAATTCATTTCCAATTAGTAAGTCATCTCAGGTTTCCTACTAAGTGATTCTATAATTCTGAATACATCTAATCTCTAAGGACACCAGTTTAGTTTCTATAAAATGACAAAAATGAACAAGATCATTTTCTACTTCTAATAATTCTCTATTATATTTTCTTATGCATTATTCCTCTATCTTACTTCCCCATCTAGAACACATCAGAGATTAAGACAATTACTGAAATATTTTTCAATGGTATAACTGCCAATGAAATTTAGTTATACTGTTGACACCAAAAAGCACAAGTCAGTTCTTTAAAAATGACTCATTTGGAGAGGACATTAGAGTATTACTGTGTAACACTTATTGAGTCATTTACAATATGGAAAAAAAAAAAAAAACACTTCCTTTCGAGTAGTTAGTTCAAAAGGTAAATCCATTTACACAGTTGTGAGGTATTTTTCTATTGGATTAATCCATTACTTAAGGTACAAATTTAGACATTTATTTCCATGAAAGTAAGTCCTTTAAGAGTTGAATGTTGGCTGGATGCGGTGGCTCACACCTGTAATCCCAGCACTTTGGGAGGTTGAGGTGGGCGGATCACCTGAGGTAAGGAATTCAAGACCAGTCTGACCAACATGGTGAAACCCCATCTCTACTAAAAATACAAAAATTAGCCAGGCATGGTGGTGCATGCCTGTAATCCCAGCTACTTGGGAGGCTAAGGCAGGAGAATCGCTTGAACCTGGGAGGTGGAGGTTGCAGTGAGCCTAGATCACACCATTGCACTCCAGCCTGGGCGACAGAGCGAGACTCCGTCTCAAAAAAAAAAAAAAATGAATTGAATGTTATGTAATGATTTCATAAAGCTGAGCATTATATATTCTACAGCTTTATTAATAGTTTTAATTTTTTATACTATTACTGTTCACCATACTTACAGATCCCTTTGGGCCAGGTAATCCTATATCTCCCTAAATCAATAAAAGAAATTTATGTTAGAACAACGTGTTCGCATTTGATAATTTCCTGAAAAAACTTTAAAAGTTACTGTGCTACTAAAATATAGAAAACCATGAACAGATTAACTCTGGCACTGCAAAAAAAAATTAGACTCCAATTTTGGATTCTAATCTCAGCTCTACTGCTTAACTCTGTGTCCCTCTGTAAGCTATGTAAGCTATGTAGCCTCCCAGCCTTTGGCTAATTTATCTGTTAAATAAAAGGGTTGAATCAGAGCTTTCCAGGGTTTCATCCAGATCTCAAATGCTAGGTGTCGAGAATTAAAAATATGGAAGGCAAAAGATATTAAAATAGCATTCTCTTATCAAACACAACAGACATTTGGACCTGACAACTTCATTTTTGTAATTCAAACAATATTTAAAAGTCATCCCCAAAAGTCTACTAAACCAAATATGCATGATTTTATGCTTTTAAAAAAAAACCTTGAAAATTTCCTACCACTAATGCTAGAGATAAATTCAGCTCGTGTTGGCATATCAGCTTACCTCCACTACAAAACAATGATTTAAAACATCACGTGACCCTATAAAATGAACAATTTTAACAGAAGATGAAACTGGAATAATCCTCTTATGAATTTACTTAATAGTTGGGAAGCTTTGACTAATTTAGATGTTACATTTATATTAGCTCTAAATCCTGAAAATAAGAATAAAACAACATTACTAGAATTTTTTCCCTGCCCTACAAGGTCTCTGAAACTGTTTTCTGTAAAATCTATTACACTACCCCAAAAGACCAAAACATAAGCTTCTACATTAAGTCACATTAGTCTGTGTCAAAACCATAATGATGAGCCTGCAAACCAAGCAGCTCCAGCAGTGGAGAGAACTTGTTCTCATTTGTATTCCTTTCCTAGAGATTAGGCAGCAGCCTCCTCTGGAGATGGAGGTCACTTCTTTGGAGGGTTTTAGACTAAAGAGATTACCCTTGGTCAGATTTGTGAGTCACAGCTTTCTAACTATAATAAAACTTGAATATTGTTTTCATGATAGAGCACTATTATTCATAGACTTTCTATAGTCATGTAAGAATCACCTTGAATGTCTAGACATAAAGCCACAGAGGATTCACCATCTGTAAGGGAACACTTTTATTCTCCAAAAGTTTAAAGCCAGATCTATCAATTTGGCAGTGTTTCCTCTCTGCTTTACTTGATCTTGGCTGCAGTCTTGGGAGACTTTTGTTAACTGATAGGAGAAACATCATAACCTTTAAAGAAGGCAGTGAGGGTAACAGTGTCCAGAAAATAAGAATTTATATATATATACACACACTTCTAACACAGTTCAAAATTAGTAAGGCTTCATCATTAACCAGAAAAAAAAATCTTACAAGTTCCCCTCTTTCTCCTGTTTCACCTTCTTCACCAGAGGCACCCTAAAAATTAAGATAAAAGGTTACATTTTAAAATTCTTAGTCCCATTGCCCAATTTTAACCAGTCAACATTGATAAGCATTCATAAGTGCCCACAGTGTTCCCAGAATCATGCAGAAATACAAAATGCTCTCAGCGGGTTTCCAATCTAGCTGTCAGTGGCTAGTCCCAATCAGAAAATAGCCTAGGGGAAAGCCAGAAGGTGAGGCTGAGTTTCAGCTAGAATGAAGGATAAATGACCATATTCAACAATTTTATCATTAGCCCTTGAAATAGGGCTTTCACAGTAGAAGAAGAACCCAGAGAAAGGACTGAGTCTAATTCATACAAACAGTTTATTTGCTGAGGTCTTGATCAAGAAAAACCTAAAACATTCTAATGTGGTTGTGGAAGGCTCCATCAGACATGAATAAACCAGTTCCGTGAGCCAGAGACAGAGCCACCCTCCTCAAAGGAAAGACAGTGTGCAGTCCTGGAGGCAGAGCCATAATTAGCTCCAGCTTGTTAAAATAGTAAACAATTGCCGCAGACCAAACTCAACACCAGGTTTCACTCACTATGAACACATTGAGAAAAACTGTTAGCCTCCATGGTTTTATTAACACCCATAAACCAGCCATTCCCCCTTGCTTGTGAAATGGTGCATATCAAACATTGCATTTTATACCAATTAAATAATAGGACTGACCTGTTCACCCTTTGGACCTGGTTCACCGACTACACCCTGTAATAAATAAAATATAATACTTTTTCAGTATTTTCAACTGTTTATATAATTTCAAGTGAACCTTATTGAGTGGGCGGATAAGCACAAGTACGGATAATGTGATGGGAGAGGACGTTCCCACTCCTTACCACCCAACAAGAATCAGGACCAAAACATAAGTTTCCACCTTAGGTCACAATTTTCCAAGAGTCTCTGGAACTTGGGGCATTCTCTGATCACATCCTCATAAAATTTGACTAGCAGAAATGTAAATTGAGGGCTAAATAGAAAGTGTGTACAACAGAAATTTTTACTTTTCTCAGCTTTTTTTTTCCTTCTGTTAAATTATATTAATAGACTTTTTGCTTCTTAATCTCAACTCTGAGTAATTTAAAATACCTTTCTTGATAGCTGTTTATGATAAATTCTAGAAAATTCTCCACGGGGCCAAAAGCAAGCTTTGTTTCTCAACATGGTAGAAATCACTCTTCCAAATAAAGAACTTTCTGGAGTGCTGGAGCTCTTACCCTGTCACCTTTCATTCCAGGAAGTCCAGGGGGCCCAGGCAAGCCAGGGAGGCCGGGGCTACCCAGAGAACCCTGGAAAACAAACACAAAGTCCCCGGTGTTACTGTCACTGCAACACTGAAAGCACGGAAGGCAGAAACAACCTTGGGTGTGTTGACTTGTGTCTAAAATAAACGTGCTGCAGTGGGTTGAACTCTGCTTCTTGGGTTTGCCTCTCTTTCATATTCTCAGGAGAAGAGGGAGGGGCCAATGCTCTCCCAGCCTTCACTCCACCCTGAGGTCCTCAGTTCCCCTTGCACTCCTTGGCAACAGTGGACTCTTTCAGTCAAGCCCCCGCCACCCCCACTGCCTGCAATGGCGCAGCTGCTCCTCTCGCTGTGTAAACAAGCACTGCTCAAGAAGTAAAAGGCACCATTCACTCTGTTTTCTGCCATTCCAAGAACAACAAGAGGCCAAATGTAGCACTTCACATCTCTCCAGGTTTAAAAATGGATGCTACAAACCACATGGATTAAAACACCCTCTAAGGGTATCCTACCTGTAATTTGAAATTTCCGCTTTACATTGTCCACATATTCATATAACAAGAGAAAGCAAGTACAGGTAATTCAATTGTAAATTGTTTTCTCCTTTTGCTTATTTTCAAAAATGTATTGTGTTTCGTAGAAGGCAAATAAAGGAAACTTTTTTACTTACCAGTCTACCTGGTAGGCCTGGGGATCCCACTGGTCCTAATTCTCCTCTACTGCCCTGTAAAAACACAAACATTGTCAACTGGATGTTTTGCCAAAATTCAAATGCTTAGTTACTATGTAAATAAAATAACACCCTACCTAGGTTTTTTCCCTTCAGCTGAAGGCACAGGCCATCATACATAGTGCCTACAGCATCCTGTGTTCATCTTGCATTGAATGATTCGAATGCTCTTTACTGTGATTACAGATGTTTAGAAATGACAGCTGATACATGTATATGAAATGGCAATTAGTCGCTTTCAACATCTAAATCACATCCTAACTTGTATTATGGTTATTTGTGCCCATGTTTTAAGCCCTCACTTAGATTATGTGTTCTTGAGGGATTGCTATATATTAATTTGGAATTCTGCACAGTGCCTAGAACACAGAATACATTTTCAGGTCTACAGAACATTTCAAAGCAACATCTGGCAAATGATCTTAAACCTCAACAGAGTGAAAAAAGAAACACAGAATAGATATGTTTGCCTTTAAATTACTACTGCAGCTTCAAAAAGACACAGATGGTAAAAATTTGTAAAGTTTCTGAAGTAAAACTTTTTTTCTTCTACTCATTTTTGTTCTAAACATATCTTAAAAGATTAAACAGACTTCCGAAAGTAGAATTTATAACGAAGATACACCAAAAGTAATTTTATTTTGTGAACCCACTTCAATTTTTCATTTGAAACTCTAAGCTTTCAAATTTTTATTTGAAACACTAAACTTTTTTGATCTATTGAGAAAAAGAAACACATGAACTTTTCAACTTTTTTCCCTGAGAACTTCATACAATTTTATGCAATCTGACAATCTGACAAAAGCTCATTTTATTTCTTAATTTTTTGTTTGTTTATTTGTTTGAGACAGAGTCTCGCTGTGTTGCCCAGGCTGGAGTGCAGTGGTGCCCAGGCTGGAGTGCAGTGGTGCAATCTTGGCTCACTGCAACCTCCATCTCCCAGGTTCAAGCAAGTCTCCTGCCTCAGCCTCCTGAGTAGCTGGGAGTACAGGCACATGCCACCACTCCCCATTAATTTTTGTATTTTTAGTAGAGATGGGGTTTTGCCATGTTGGCCAGGCTGGTCTTGAATTCCTTATCTCAGCTGATCCGCCCACCTCAGTCTCCCAACGTGCTGGGATTACACGCATGAGCCACTGCACCCGACTAGCTCATTTTATTTCTAACGCATGTTCAACTAAGCTGAACACTGACATTATTGGATAAATAATCACATTTTCTGGAAGGTATATACAAAACTCAAAGGAGTCCTTCAAGTTAATTTTTCTGTAAAATGACAACTCCATATTAATGTTTACTATTTATAAATGCTTCTGATAAGATTCTTCTGACTCATGCTATTTATTCATATTTAAGTTTAACAAAGTGTCAAGATCCATAAACCTTCTGAATTTTGAATTTCTCTAAAGGATTAAGAACTATTTGCCAATTTACAACAATCTAGCAATTAGTATTAGCAATAATTTCATGGTAGTCATTTCATATGACTTACAAGTGATTTAAACTAAATGCTCTTAAACATTTTTCAGCAACTTTGTATAAATAACCTGTGTCTGGTATATGACTTTGGGATGATGCATTGGTCCTTAACCTCATGACCAGTTTGCAAGCCAGAGGCAGTGCCCCATGAGGGTGGATGCTGGGAGAATGTGAGTCTAGATGAGAACTAGCCCCTGTGATAGATTCCTCTTTCCATCTATAAATATAAAAATTGGGTTCTACCCCATCTTTGCAACTTCAAAGTTCCAGATAGATTTTCTTCATCATATCTGCTCTGTTGGCATTTTGAAATAATTTCTCAAGTGCATCATGATTGACATCATAAATATCACTGGGCTCATGTGACTTTAATTCACAGAACAATTAACAGTAATTGGTGGGGAAAAGTTAATATCAGAAGGGGAAAGCTCAGTTCTTGGCACATTCTCAAGTATTCATTTCTAAATAAATGAACCGTTATGCTATCTTATCCAAAATAAAGATGATTATTGTACATTTTTTTCTCTTCCACAAACCAAAGGGCTAAATTAAAATAAGAGACTGTATAATCTTTGATTTATTTGGGGGAGGATTAATTATCTTTCCAGTGAAAAACAAAGATTTTCTCTGCTGGACTCTTATTTTCTCTGTCTTTTCTAAGTTCTTATTATAGCTTATAAGTGCTTTCCAATCAGTGGCAGACCCTTGGTAATATATATGAATGAACAGCTCAGAGACCCACATACACAGCCTGCTCTGCTGAACTTGTGTACCCATAAGAGCCCAGCATACGTAGCACAGAGGGAAGAATCAGTAAAATTGTGAGCATTTACTCCCCTGTTACTGCACAAATGGACAGCATGTGGTTCCTCATTTTTATTTCACTTCTATCTTATACATCCTTGGCCATTCTAAATGCAGGTGATTTTACAGAAATCACCTTACTGTGAAAAACGATAATGTTTATTTTCCCAAGAGTGACCAAACAGTTACAAACAAAGTGTTAGGGCAAGATTTTCTGATACCCATTCATGTGATTTCTTTGTCTTCTAAGAACATGCATACTCTTTCTCTAAGTTCTGGAGTTTCATCTACTAAGCTAAGATGAACATAAATAATCAAGATATAAACAGTTATCTCTGAAAACACAGACTAAACACATTCCTCAGGGAGTAATTACACATGTGGGAGTTATTTATATCCTACTGCTCAAGGTCATCGCCAAGCTCTGATTGTAAAAATTCAAAAAGTTGCAACCTCAGGTGTAAATGGGTTACCCATGGCACTGGTAACGACAAGTGTGCTAAATAAATGCTAAAACTCTTAGTCTTCAACAGCCATGGTGATAACTGTATTCTCAGATATGGGCAAAGAGGGTGGTAGGAAAAGGCCATTCTTCCCAGTTGCTAATATTTATAAACCCCATGACAACAAGAGTTCCAATTTATAATAAAAGAATCAGAAGAAACTGGAATAGAGGGAAAATCCTACCATTAAAAATGATGAATTGGCTGGGCACGGTGGCTCACACCTGTAATCCCAGCACTTTGGGAGGCCGAGGCGGGCGGATCACTTGAGATCAGGAGTTCGAGACCAGCCTGACCAACATGGTGAAACCCCGTCTCTACTAAACACACAAAAATTAGCTTGGCATGGTGGCAGGTACCTGTAATCCCAGCTACTCAGGAGGCTGAGGCAGGAGAATCACTTGAACCTGGGAGGTGGAGGTTGCAGTGAGCCAAGATCGCGCCACTGCACTCCAGCCTAGGCAATAAAGTTAGACTCCATCTCAAAAAAAAAAAAAATACGATGAACCATAACCAAAGGCTGTACATTTATCTTGGATGCTCTGTGCTGCCACATACATTCCCCAACAAATTCAGACACATCTGCCAACTCATCTCTTTTTAAGAAGCCAATCAGGGCTGGGTGCAGGGGCTCATGCCTGCAATCCCAGCACTTTAAGAGGCTGATGTGGGCAGATCACCTGAGGTCAGGAGTTCAAGACCAGCCTGGCCAACATGATCAAACCCCGTCTCTACAAAAATTAGCCGGGTATCATGGTGGGCACCTGTAATCCCAGCTACTCGGGAGGCTGAGGCGGGAGGATTTCTTGAAACCAGGAGGTGGAGATTGCAGTGACCTGAGATTGCCATTGCACTCCAGCCTGGGCAACAGAGTGTGACTCTGTCTCTAACAAACAAAAACAAAGAAGAAGAAGGAGCCAATCTGGGCTTTCAAAAAGATGCCGACCTTCTATCACTGACTCTCAGCTATGCATGATGCATTCCCAGTGATGCATTCCCATGGTGCAGTCCCAGTGACTGTGGAGAGACTACTGATGTTCATGCAGGATGGAGGTCATAGATGTGAGACACCCTGCCATGTGCAAGAGTTCTGGAAAACAAAGAACTAGCCCAGCCCAAATTGCAGCAATACCCTTCTGGGAGACACTGGTAGAGAAAGGAATCCCCTGAGTTCTTTAGAAATACATTGCACTAGATATCCTCCCCCCAGCACCATCTCCCCATTCCCTATCTTTATTTAGCCCCTTGCCCTCTGATTGTAAGTCTGCAGGTCTGGCGTAAGATCCAGGAATCTGTATGCGTTTATGTTATATTTGTTTGCCTTTACCAGCTTTACTCAGACTTTTGTTAAATGCCCACCACCAAAGTTCCATACATTTTAAATAATTGCTCAATATGTCTTGTAACATCAGCATTCAGCAAGCAAACTTCAACCGAAAAACATCCTGTGGAGCTATGATTTGAGCTACTAAGGCATGCAAGGGTGGATCTGAAGACATGAACGCTAAGCTCAGTGGCCTGGTCTGAAGCTGATTTTGCCATGCATCTGGTAACTTCAGGCAAGCAACTTAACCTCTCCGTGCCTGTTTCCTCATCTATAAAGTGGGAATAAAAATAGTACTTATCTCATAGGGCTTTTCTGAGGATTGAATAAGTTAAAAGACATAAATCACTTAGAATTATGCCTGTCTCATAGTAAGCATAGTCGAAGTGTTAGTTATATTGATCTGAGGTAATTACTAAAGAAATCAGTCAAAAAAAATTTTAACCGAATGTTAAATTAAGTGTTCTTTGCTTTTCAAATCCCCCAGGTCTCTTTAAAAGCACAAGTTGTGCTTGGAAAAAAATAAGTATTTAGTCCTCATGTCTCCAGTTTCTGTCAACACCACTGATCATCGAGCAGGCAACTTCTTTATAAACAAATACTGGGTGCTATTTTGTAAAAATTATTTCCAAAAATACTTACAGCTAAATAATTCAAGTTGGAGGTTTTCCTTTTAAAATTGAACTGTTAGACTTTTAAAAGATCACAGAAAATATCAGATTTAATTTAATTATACTTATATTGCCAAAATTATTTTCCCAATAAATGGATTTTATTCCATCATGCTCTAGCTTGTAATGGCTGTTGTCTTTGTCCAACTACCCAAAATGCTAACTGAAAAATGAACACTATCTTCAGTACCTTTCCAATTCACAAGTTGGAAATTATAAATCACTGTACTTAGCATGTACTATATATTAAGTGCCTCTCTCTGGCCAAAAGAGTGCTGATTAACCCAGGAGATCAATTATGATTTCTATAGATTGCTGCTTTTATAAACCCGTTTTCATGTTAACATCGAAAGATCGTATTAGTCCTACTAGAATGGTAACATTTACATTTGTCACAAAGATATTTTTTAAATCTATTCAATTTTACATCATATAGTTTGCATATTTCTCTTGTGTAGGTTGATATATGCCCTCATACAGAGGCAGAAAAAAAATCTGTCCAAACCCTAATCATCACACACATCAGCTTCACAAATTGTTGACAGAGGAAACATGCCAGTGCCTAGATGGAGCGGGAGGGTGGCTTAGATCATTCACAACACAACATTTGTGGATCTCTGTTGGTGTTGGAGGGGTGGTAAAGGGCCACAAGAGAAAGTAGACAGGCTTTTGTACACAAGGAACGTATCATCTTCGGAACACTGAGATAGAGCAGCATGAAACTCATCCCAGTCAGAGCCATGAGAGCAGAATGAACACAACCCACTCAGCAAAAGCCCTGGCAAGTTCTCAGAAGCCAGGAAGACAGAAGTGGACCAAGAGCTACCACATGGTAGGACCAAATGAAAAGCCCAGGTCATGCGCCTGTGCAAAACCAGGAGCCACCCAGACCAGGTGAAAACCAAGGGGAGTGCCATAGAGAAATACAGAAGCATAGCCCACGTCATAAAGGCAGGCACCCATACGAAATCACTGGAGGCACCAAAACGAACGGACTATATTTTTGCAGTAATATTGGCAAACATTAAAGGAAATACCATTTAATTTCAAAAACATGCTTCTAGGACACATTAGAAATGTGTGTTCATGTCTTCATCTCCAACCCGCATGCCTCAGTAGCTCATTTCTTCTTTTTAGCTTGTTTTAGATTTGCAGGAAAAATTGATCAAACATGTGAGGCATTGTTAAAAATGTATGAACTTATCTACAAAACTGAATTTAATGATGTAAAGTGAAAGAACAAACGTGTCTTTCAGTAAGTGGATGTGGTGTTAAAACTCTGCTCCAGAACTATAATATTTATAACCTATCATGACATTTTTCAGAAAATTTTATAGCAGGTGAGAAGTCAGTTATTAACAACAAAAACAGCATGGCAGGATTTATTATGCCTCCAATTCAGTTTGTTTCAAGAAGTATTGATTGAGCGCTACCTTATGGCAGGCCCTGAGGAAAGCGAGGTGGGAAACACAGCGGTGAACAGACATGACTAGCATCTTCTGCAGTTACCACGGCATGGGGTACAAAGGAGACAAGAGTTCAGAAAAAGGAAAGATCACTAATCTCTGGGGAACAGGGCATAATTGGAAATGTTTTCATGATGCAATTAACATTCCAATTACATCTGAGATGGCTTATGGAATGTTGAGTCAGAGAAATGAAGAAAAGAGCCATTTAAATGCAGGGTCTGGCCTACAGGAAAGAGGTACGGAGAGCATTTGAGAATTAGCATGGAGTCCAACCTGACTTGAACACAAGATCTGAGTAAAGCCGAAATGAGAAGTAAAACTGGGAAGTTAAGATTTTAGACTTCCTCTCACTGTCCGTGGAAATCCATTGAAGATTTTTAAATGGGGAGAAGTGAGTATGGACGCTGTACTTTGGAAATACCAATATGGTGGTGTGTGTAGACTCAGGCAACTATCATTCCCCAGGGCCTTTGGAATTGTGTTTGGCATTTTTGTTTGTCCCAGTGACTGTGGAGACACTACTGATGTTCATGCAGGGTGGAGGTCATGGATGTGAGACACCCTGCCCTGTGCAAGAGTTCTGGAAAACAAAGAACTAGCCCAGCCCAAATTGCAGCAATACCCTTTGGGAGACACTGGTAGAGAAAGGAAAGACTGCAGCCGGTGAGACAATTGCAGTAATCCAAGCAGCGGGTGATCACCTGAGCCAGGGTGGTAGTAGTGAGAATGGAAATGAAGAGTCAAATGTAAGAGATCTTGAAAAGAGGACAGAACCAACGGGTCCTATTTGTGATAGGAAATGTGATGGAGGAAAATGCCGAGGTTTTGAGCCTCAGGGACAGGAGCAATCGCAAGAATTTGGACTCTTACAGAAATTCAAAAATCAAAATCTAAAAAATCAGATCCAAAACCCTGCATCAGCATAACCTCCTATGATTTGCCTTTCCTCACATAGGAGAATCAACCCCCTACCCCATCCTCTCCTGAGGTGCTGCCTCTGGTTCTTCATTGCTTTATGCAGCCCATGCCAAGCAGCTCTCCCTACTCCATGTCATGTTTTGTATTCACGCATGGTCCTGGCCCACAACAAGTGCTCAGTCAATGTTCCTTTAACTATAAGGAGATTTCTGCTCTTTAAAGTGTCTAATACAGCCGGGCGAGGTGGCTCACACCTGCAATCCCAGCACTTTGGGAGGCCAAAAAGGGTGAATCACCTGAGCTCAGGAGATTGAAACCAGCCTGGGCAACAGGACAAAACCCTGTCTGTACAAAAAATACAATTAGCTGGGCGCAGTGGTGTGCGCCTGTAGTTCCGGCTATTCTGGAGGCTAATGTGGGAGGATCACTTAAACCCAGGAGGTGGAGATTGCAGTGAGCCATGATCTTACCACTGCACTCCAGCCTGGGCAACAGAGCAAGAGTCTGTTTAAAATAAAATAAAATAAGAGATGTAATAGTAAACACTCACAAAGCTTTAATGGCCCCACACTGCTCAATCTTCCTGGGCTCATCATATAGCATCTTCATTGTTTTAGAAATGTGATCTGGCTATAACATCATTGCTTTGACAGTTAACTTATGGAAAGTATTTTAATTAGAAATTCACAAGCTTCAAGCAAAAGAAAAGCATAAAAGAAGCACAGAGCAAGTGAGTGGGGGGCATGATGAGCTGGTTGCTTTGGCTACAGAAATCTCAGGAAACCACCTGGTGGAAGTTGGCTGACAAATATCTGTGAGAAGCGAAGAAATTCCATTCTCATGCCACAAGACACCTGGAATACTTCACTTTTCTCAAGTATGAAAATCTTCATTCCACATGCCCAAGAAATGCTTCAAAAGAAGTAATAATGATATTTGGAATTGTTTCTGTGTTCCCACCTGGAGTTCTTTTGGCTATTCAGCAGCCTTTGAAAATAAGAACTGAAACTGAAGGCCAGAGAGAATGTTTTAAAGTCAAATTTAAGTGTATAATATTTAATTTCCTAATCAATTTCTCTCTAGGGTTAAACTGTATATAGTGAGAAAATAGTCATTGCTATGGCTGCTGTAAAATAGACAAGTTTACAAACTCACACTAAGAGAAGTCTGGTGGTTTCTCCAAAGCAGAGCTACCCTATGACCCAGTAATTCCACTCCTAGGTAGGCCCTCAAGAAAAATTAAAACATAAGTCCACACAAAAACCTGTATACAAATGTTCATAGCAGCACGTTTGATAATGGCCAAAAAAATGGAAATAATCCAAATGTCTATCACCCAATGCATGGATCAATAAAATGTGAGATATCCACATAATTAATCCCCACAATTAAATATTATTCAAGAATAAAAAGGAATGAAGCACTGATACATGCTACAGCATAGATAAACCTTGAAACATTATGCTAAGTGACAGAAGCCAATCATTAGGAAAAAAAATAAAATATAGCCGGGCATGGTAGCTCATGCCTGTAATCCCAACATTTTGGGAAGCTGAGGCAGAAGGATCGCTTGAAGCCAGGAGTTCAAGACCAGCCTGGTCAACATAGCAAGACACCATCTCTACAAAACAAAACTAAAAATTAGCCAGGTGTGGTGGTGCAACCCTTTAGTCCCAGTCACTCGGGAGGCTGAGGCGGGAGGACCTCATGAGCCCAGGAGTTCAAGGTTGCTGTGAGCTATGATTGCGCCACTGTGCCCCAACCTGGGTGATTGAGTGAGAGAGACCGTATCTCTTAAAAAATTAATTAATTATTTATTTTTTAAAAAACAAAAAGCTAACATATTGTATGATTCCATTTACATGAAAATTCCAGAACTGGCAAATCTATAGAAACATAAAGTGGATTAGTGGTTGTCTAAAACCGAATGAATTAAGAGGAAATGATGGATGACTACAGGTGGGAGGTGGGTATAAGATTTCTTTTTTTAGGTGATGGAAATATTCTAAACTTGATTGGGGTAAAGTTTGCACAATTCCATCAATATGCTAAAAATCAATAAAGATGGGTGAATTATGTAGTATGTGAATTGTATCTCAACGTTGGGTGTTTTTAAATCACACTAAAATATTTCCTTCAACATGGGATGAGAGCAGAAAGGGTCACCATGGTTTTTGAGGCATTTTATTTTTGTTTCCATTTTCTGAAAAGGCATGCTGTGCATCTAAATAGCACTTCATCTCTTTGTCTTGGACTAGCATGGGCTCAAACATCAGACAGCATTCATGGATGGATGAATGAATGAATGAATGAATGGAAGAACATCCAACAAAGTCCTGAGAAGGTGCTTTGGGACAGCACAGCAAGGAAGGAATACTCACAGGAAGCCCCCTGGGTCCTCGGGGTCCCACCTCTCCTGGAGGCCCCTGTTGGCCCTGTAATGAGGAAGGAAGGTAGAAAAAAAGTTAACGCATACTGATTACAACAGGTTAGAACTTGGGGAGAGGTAAAATGGTGTCTTACCGGTTTGCCTGAATTTCCCATCGGACCAGGCTTCCCTGGAGCACCTGTACTACCCTAAGGGTAAAATGCAACATTCAAAGTAACTCATGCTGAAGTAAGCATAATCATCAATCTGCCTTACCCAGACTCGGTATCTCTTGCATTTGAATAGCATTAATTCCCTGCTTTCACACTGAGAACCTGGGAATGTACAGAATCTCTTTCCTGTTAGATACATCAAAATTCTTTAGATTCAGGATATTGTCTGTGAGTCTAAGAAATATATTACAGGTCCAATGTCAAACAATCAGCGGTTTTAGCCTTCATTTAAGGGGATCCTCTTCAATTATAGGATTTTTCTTTCTTCACAATAATAATAATATATGTCTTTCCTTTACCATTTCTACCTCCAATATAATTCTTTGACTCTTTTTATCTTACATTTAACTATTGAAATTATTAAGAATCCAACCAACATGGGGAAATAGGATGTGCTGCTGAGAAAGCCCCACCAGCAAGCTCTAGGGAAAGCACATGTCTGGAGACGCCCTCTCCACCATCAATCTCTTGTGCAGCTCAAGATGCTGCAGACCACTGTGATTGGAGGGTTGCAGCCTGGTACTCTAATAGCGACCAATCTCTACATTATTCACCTTTTATCTCTTTTCTTCTCAAGCAAAGCTATATTTTATCCCTTAAAATTTTTTCCACCTATTGTTTTTAACTGCTTACATTTTTGTTTTATGTAGGTCAATCAGAATGTGAAAAAAATGCCTAGTATCTTTTTAGTTTAGCTGAATCATCCTAATAATAGTCTGTGACACAAGTTCTGCGGCTTAGCAATATCTTCCTTATTTTAGGTAGTAAGGAACAATAAAATTTTCTGTTTTATACTGGCAAAGGATGACATTTTCATTAAGGAAATCTAATTAGCAGCATTTTATCAAAGTATGCTTTCTGTAGTTAGGAAAAAGATTAGTATTTGAAGCCTTAACACTTTTACTTTTGTATCTCTCCCTAGGGCCAAATATAAAATAAAAGACATGCTGAAAGTATTAAAAATTATAAATATGTTAGTAAATAATAAAGAAATTAAGAAAATATTAATTTAAATTTTAAAATATTTTACCTTTTCACCAGCAACACCCTTTGCACCAGGAATTCCAGGTACACCCTAAAAGAATACATACACAATGCGAGTTTAATCACTTCCTCTGAGAATCCATGAGATGCCAAGCCCACTGCACACTGCAGGGAGGCTGAGGGAATCATGGCAACCTCAAAGCTTTAATGTGAGGAAGATGCTTCCTAGTTCCCAAACCCTGCACAGTCATTTATAGAACTACCCACAGTTTAGAGGGCATGACTTTACTATATCTGGCTTGTAAAAGCTAAATGCCCTTAAAGCAAATCTTGTCTTTAAACTAAAGTTACTTTTCAAGGACAAACTTCCCAAATTAGAATCCAGTACCATTTTCAGGTCAAGAGGAGCTCTAATAGGCAGGACAGAGACTACAGGCTTGTGACATGGTTTCATGTACGGAGTAATAAAATAAGACCTCTCAAAAATGTTGGGCTTTGTAGTAGAAAAACGAAATGGTAGGAAGACGCTGGGTCTAACTCAGATTTGATATTATTGGGAGTGCTAATTTATCTGATTATTTAAAAAGCATTAGGTGTCATAAAAGATAGGGGGCCAGGCTTTGATATTACCAAGTATTCTTTATTAATTAGAAAGATTTGCCTCCAAAGAGCCAAGAATACACGTGGTACAATCCACATGAACTTCCAGACACATTAATGCAAGGAAACACCAATTTGAATGACTAAAAATAGTACATAATCCAAGGGGTCAACTGATCACACTCTCAGCACTCTTGTAGCTTAACCCTACTAAGAAGAACTTTAGAACTGGTTTAAAGTGGAATGAAATATACATAACCCTACAGCTTAGGGTTAGTTAAAAAATATATTAAAAAGACTGAGTAAACTAAAGAGAGAAAAGGAATCCAAACCATAAAATTAAAGCCTATTATTTACAGTTATTACACAAATAGCTATTCAGAGAACAAGTATATAAAATACAAATGTAAATTGTAAAAATGTAAAGGTAAAACATCGTATCTTCCCCAGAACTTATCAAATTAGGTAGCATGTCTCTCCCCAAAATGTATATCTTGAAAACATGTATATAAACCAATTAACATGTAAAGAATCAAATACTTACTGGTAACCCCTGCAATCCTGCATCACCAGGAGGCCCAGGTTTTCCTGGTTCACCCTGCAAAAAAAGCTTTTATCACATGATTGAACCTGTATGAACTGCTGTATCACTTTTAAGAAAGGGAGGAGCACAGACGTTTTAAGTAAAAGGATTGTCCCAACAGCTGACTTTACATGCACTTTTATAAAGTGACTTAATTTAGGGTGAGGGAGTAGGGTGGGAAATAGGACATAATTCAACCAAAACGCACAGTCTCTCTCAACCTACTTTCATCAACAGGGTAATTTTACTGAGTTCCTGAAACCAAGCAAATAATTATACTATTCCAACAAATATTTCATACTTGACACTTGATTCAAAAATTAAAGGAAGGGAAAAAGCCAAAGCTAGCTAAATAAATATTTTGGTGATTTAGTAATGGAAATGTTGCGCTCAGTTGGCCAGGGCAGAGGCAGTCCCACTCACTCTTGGACTAAATTACACAGCCTACCTTTGTTCCAGGCATTCCAGGGATCCCATCACGGCCATCCACACCTGGCAAACCCTAAACACACACAAAGCAACATACTGTCTCTTACATACAGTCACATTCTTTTTCCCTTCATTATTTTCTAAAGTTTTATTGCAAGTCAATGATCACTGAAAAATGTGCTTGATGACTGCAGCTCAGGACATACCGTGTCTCCTTTGGGCCCAGGGAGACCAGGAATTCCTCTAGCACCTTGAGCCCCCTGCAGGGCGGAAGAGAAAGAATAGATAAAACATGTTCAGTTATCATAATACTTAGACATGTCAAAGAGATCAGCATAATCAGCAGATGACACTGAAAAGCAGGAGGCTTAGAGTGACGAATTTAAACTCACTCTCTCTCCTTTGGGACCTGCTTCTCCTGGAGGTCCTCGCTGTCCTTGATCACCCTGTATGAAAATAAAATTTGTTAATATAAGCAAAAGTTACTTATCAATCAACTTTTAAAAATTAGAAAGCATCATATCACCCAACTATTGGTCTTCCACCACAGTAGCTTTGCTCTATCAAGGAAGTCTAGATGAACAAATCTTTCTATAAAAATGGCATTGTCTCAAAAATGGATATTACCATAGAGATAACTAAGACCTGACTGTCTTTTGTTTTCCCCTTAAATGCATTATGCCTCTGTGTTCTTGCGTGTAACATATAATGGCTCCATGCAGTGGATTTCGACATCAGTAACTGCATGTACATATCAGCTAACTTCATTGACTGTTATAGAGGTTTGAGGTTTGGATTAGTTGCCAATCTTTCCCTCATATTATTTAATCCCATAGTCAATATTAGTGATTTCTGCTGAAGTGATCTAGCTAATGTTGATATATGCTACAGATGGTAATAGATAAGAGGCTGGGTCTTCCTAAAATACAGTTTTTGTTGAGTTGCTTAACTCTAAAACCTCAAATGGCTCCCTATTGCTACTGGATCTGTTCAAATGGCTCAGGTTGGCATTAAACATTCTCCATGATTTAGTTCTACCTTATCCATCCAATCTCATCTTTTCAACCAAACTTTCAACTCCAGGCAGTGACAGCCTCTATGACAGCACACATATCCCATCACCACCAACGGTGCCACCCCTGTACTTTGCTGCCTTTCCTGCCCACAGGCTTTCAAACCAACCTCCCCCTCAGGTCCTCTTACATGGATGACATCTATCCTATGCTTTAGCATTTAATCTTGTATAGTTTATCATTGAGTTACTTTCTGTCTTTCCCATTGGAACACAGTTGGAAATTCTCTTTGACAGCTGGAAATTCTCTCTTTCTTATATCTTTTCTACTTTTTATGTGGCATATTCAGTTATCAATGGATGGCTTCTTTGTCTATTTCCCTCAAAAAACAGGCTTGAGGAAATCTAAAATAATGACACATGGACATATGGCAATCAAAATGTGGAATAATGAAGTCAGAAACCATAGAAAATGAAAAATATCAAATGGGCAAGAAACTAGAAATGAGATAGTTACTGAGACTCAACGCATCCTGACAACCAAAGAAAAGGAAAACACAGCAAACATAAATACTTAACAATTTGGCTTAATCTGTGAAGAAAAAAAATCATATCACGTCAGAAGAACATTTCTATGTACCCAAGAAAGATACTTGTCTTAATTAAATTTAAATTTAAACATATACATAAAAATTGTCCATTTTTCCACTTTAGTTATTCACATGTAAAGAATACTGCACACATATGCATACATAGCAAAAAAAAAAGTCTATCATTGGCCTTTGTGGAAGGAAAATCACTTACAGGTGCACCAGGAAGACCCTGAGGCCCAGGTTCGCCATCTAAGCCCCGAGCACCCTGCAAAAAAACAAGACAGTGGAAAAAACTGAGATCGGTCATGTATGTTAAAGGAAGCATCCATCTTTCTAAAGACATTTAGTAGCCAGATGAAAAGGAGGTTTTATGCCTGTAATACAAACAGTGATCCCTGAGGAGTAATTACTCAGGCACCTCAGGTAAAAAAACACTTGTTTACATCTACTCAGCATACCAACTGTACTTAAACACAATCTTTGATGCCACCCTGTTTTTTTGTTGTTGTTGTTGTTGTTGTTGTTGTTTGAGACAGAGTTTCGCTCTTGTTGTCCATGCTGGAGTGCAGTGGTGTGATCTCGGCTCACTGTAACCTCCACCTCTCAGGTTCAAGCAATTCTCCTGCTTTAGCATCCTGAGTAGCTGGGACTACAGGCACATGCCATCATGCCCCAGCTTATTTTTGTATTTTTAGTAGAGACAGGATTTCACCATGTTGGCCAGGATGGTCTCGATCTCTTGACCTCATGATCTGCCTGCCTTGGCCTCCAAAACAGTGCTGTGATTACAGGCGTGAGCCACTGCACCCGGGCAACTCTGTGTGTTTTAAGTTAACGCTGCACCAATTCTCAGTTGCTGACATGAGCTAAACACACAGGTGCTTATTAATAGATCGGTAAATCTATTAGAAGAAGTTTGGTAGCTACTCTCAGGGTTCTTAACATTTCTACAGAAATTCATTAACCGCCAGGCGGGCGGATCACATGAGACCAGGAGTTCAAGACAGCCTGACCAACATAGCAAAACCCAGTCTCTATAAAAATACAAAAATTAGCCGGGTCTGTTGGCACATGCCTGTAATCCCAGCTACTGAGGAGGCTAAGGCAAGAGAATCACTCCTCCCAGAGGAGGAGATTGCATTGAGTGGAGGGAGCACCACTGCACTCCAGCCTGGGTGACAGAGTGGGACCCTGTCTCAAAAGCACACACAAAAAATTTATTAACGGTGAAGGCCATGGAGCCACTCTAAGAACAACTGCTATACTCTGGTGCTGCCACACTGTGAAAGGGATTTCTGGGATTCTGGATCTCCCACCAAGATCTGGAATAAGAAGTCCAGCCATGTGATTCATGGAAGGAATTACGGGAAGGACCTTAGTATACCCTCTCCCATCCTAGACAGATATTAGGTTCAATTCGCATAAAGTAACCAACCTATTTTCTCAAGAACAGATCCACTTTACCAAGTGATGACATAAGAATGACTCAGAGCTTTATAAATCTAATTATCTTGAAATAATCTCTGATGTGGCTAACGTATTGTACACTATCACCTCTTTATTTTCATCATGAGAATCAAAATGTGATCTTAAGATCTTAAAAAGTGTTTTTAGTGCTATCTGCATGTATGTATGCTATCTGACAAAATATAACCCCTGTCTTTCTTTTTCTTATCTACTAAGTGAATAAAAAGGCATAATGAGGCAGCCTTCTAATGAACCAGGTTGAGATGTGAAGATGATAAAATAAATGAAAAACAATCAAGAGTACTGGATAGATGTCAGGCCAAGAAATCAAGTGTCAAATTTGAATCAAGTGTCAAATCAAGGAAACTAGGTGGACAGCATGTGTAGTAAGAATTAAAAATTAGAAAATCCATGATAGAAGCTTCAGACATAGATAGAATCAAAGCACTCAACTGAAGCAGAGGTACCAGAGAGCCCTGAAATTCTTTGATCCCTGAAAAGTAGGACAGAGCAAAAGGCATTCTACATTCACCAGAGAAGAAGAGATTTTGAAGACCTGAAAAAGACCTTGAATTTATCGTTCACCTTGCATTACAAGAGCAGAACCCAACCTTTGCATTATAGAAATGGCTTTGATGCACTCTCTCTCTCTCTTACTGCTGTTCAGCATGAGCTTAGACTCAAACTGCTGTTACTAGGTAACAACTCTATGGGTCTGAGTTCACAAGAAGAGCTTTTTCTTTCTTTCTTTCTTTTTTAAAGCAATTTGACAGAACTCAGAGGAAATGGGAAGTTTGAAAAATACCAAACAGAAAAATATCTCAAATGAAGACCATATCAAGAACAGTAACTGGTTTCAAAGTGAGGGGTCACATATTCTAGGGAATGATTTAAATCCAGAAAAAATGAAGGTATCAGCAGCTCGGAAATAAATGGGATCTATTATCTAATAAAAGAAAAGATATACACTGAATGTTACTTAAGGTAATATAAATACAGAAATATGAATGCAACTAATATGTTTTACAAATACAAAGTTTTCAGAAAAGAAATATTGATCGAAAAGATAGATAAGGAAAGCAGGCAGAATGAAAATACCTAGAAGTGACAAAGAGCCTGGAAAGAAAACATTAAATTGACAAAAAAAAAAAATTGATAAATAAGCCTGATCCTTCATTCACCAAGCTGTGCATCTCTTTTTTAAAAAGAAAAATTTAATTTCATTTATTGAGCATGTACAATGTACAATGTATTATTCCTTAACTGTTAATAAAAGGCTCTGTGCTGGTGGTGGAACTGACACCAATTAGCCATAGAGGTTATAAAGAGAATGAGGTCAGGGTCAGAAGTGGTGGTGGGCAAAGATGCTTTTCGTATTTTCTGAAGCCTATAAATTAACTTTCCTAACATTCTTTCCAAGAAGTGGTAACCACTTTCTCAAAATCTGATAGAGAGGCTAACCACATCCCTACACACATGCCAAGGAAAACACTTCTGAATGCATCATGATGATTCTGTGATGATAATCACTGAGCTAAGCACTGCCTGTCCTTCATCCTCCACCAATGGCAATACCTCATCCTTCTAATGCCATCTCCTTCATGGACCCTCTCGGTTTTCCTATTAAGATTAGCCCTGCTTCCCAGGGATGAAGCCCACTTGATCATGGTGGATAAGCTTTTTGATGTGTTGTTGAATCCGGTTTGCCAGTATTTTATTGAGGATTTTTGCATCGATGTTCATCAGGGATATTGGTCTAAAATTCTCTTTTTTTGTTATGTCTCTGCCAGGCTTTGGTATCAGGATGATGTTGGCCTCATAAAATGAGTTAGGGAGGATTCCCTCTTTTTCTATTGATTGGAATAGTTTCAGAAGGAATGGTACCAACTCCTCCTTATACCTCTGGTAGAATTCAGCTGTGAATCCATCTGGTCCTGGACTTTTTTTGGTTGGTAGGCTATTAATTATTGCCTCAATTTCAGAGCCTACTATTGGTCTATTCAGGGATTCAACTTCTTCCTGGTTTAGTCTTGGAAGAGTGTAAGTGTCCAGGAAATTATCCATTTCTTCTAGGTTTTCCAGTTTATTTGCGTAGAGGTGTTTATAGTATTCTCTGATGGTAGTTTGTATTTCTGTGGGGTCGGTGGTGATATCCCCTTTATCATTTTTAATTGCGTCGATTTGATTCTTCTCTCTTTTCTTCTTTATTAGTCTTGCTAGTGGTCTGTCAATTTTGTTGATCTTTTCAAAAAACCAACTCCTGGATTCATTGATTTTTTGGAGGGTTTTTTGTGTCTCTATCTCCTTCAGTTCTGCTCTGATCTTAGTTATTTCTTGCCTTCTGCTAGCTTTGGAATGTGTTTGCTCTTGCTTCTCTAGTTCTTTTAATTGCGATGTTAGAGTGTCAATTTTTGATCTTTCCTGCTTTCTCTTGTGGGCATTTAGTGCTATAAATTTCCCTCTACACACTGCTTTAAATGTGTCCCAGAGATTCTGGTATGTTGTATCTTTGTTCTCATTGGTTTCAAAGAACATCTTTATTTCTGCCTTCATTTCGTTATGTACCCAGTAGTCATTCAGGAGCAGGTTGTTCAGTTTCCATGTAGTTGAGCGGTTTTGATTGAGTTTCTTAGTCCTGAGTTCTAGTTTGATTGCACTGTGGTCTGAGAGACAGTTTGTTATAATTTCTGTTCTTGTACATTTGCTGAGGAGTGCTTTACTTCCAATTATATGGTCAATTTTGGAGTAAGTACGATGTGGTGCTGAGAAGAATGTATATTCTGTTGATTTGGGGTGGAGAGCTGGTTCAACATTCGCAAATCAATAAACATAATCCAGCATATAAACAGAACCAAAGACAAGAACCACATGATTATCTCAATAGATGCAGAAAAGGCTTTTGACAAAATTCAACAGCCCTTCATGCTAAAAACGCTCAATAAATTCGGTATTGATGGAACGTACCTCAAAATAATAAGAGCTATTTATGACAAACCCACAGCCAATATCATACTGAATGGGCAAAAACTGGAAAAATTCCCTTTGAAAACTGGCACAAGACAGGGATGCCCTCTCTCACCACTCCTATTCAACATAGTGTTGGAAGTTCTGGCTAGGGCAATTAGGCAAGAGAAAGAAATCAGGGGTATTCAGTTAGGAAAAGAAGAAGTCAAGTTGTCCCTGTTTGCAGATGACATGATTGTATATTTAGAAAACCCCATTGTCTCAGCCCAAAATCTCCTTAAGCTGATAAGCAACTTCAGCAAAGTCTCAGGATACAAAATTAATGTGCAAAAATCACAAGCATTCTTATACACCAATAACAGACAAACACAGAGCCAAATCATGAATGAACTTCCATTCACAATTGCTTCAAAGAGAATCAAATACCTAGGAATCCAACTTACAAGGGATGTAAAGGACCTCTTCAAGGAGAACTACAAACCACTGCTCAGTGAAATAAAAGAGGACACAAACAAATGGAAGAACATACCATGCTCATGGATAGGAAGAATCAATATCGTGAAAATGGCCATACTGCCCAAGGTAATTTATAGATTCAATGCCATCCCCATCAAGCTACCAATGAGTTTCTTCACAGAATTGGAAAAAACTGCTTTAAAGTTCATATGGAACCAAAAAAGAGCCCGCATCTCCAAGACAATCCTAAGTCAAAAGAACAAAGCTGGAGGCATCACGCTACCTGACTTCAAACTATACTACAAGGCTACAGTAACCAAAACAGCATGGTACTGGTACCAAAACAGAGATATAGACCAATGGAACAGAACAGAGTCCTCAGAAATAATACCACACATCTACAGCCATCTGATCTTTGACAAACCTGAGAAAAACAAGAAATGGGGAAAGGATTCCCTATTTAATAAATGGTGCTGGGAAAATTGGCTAGCCATAAGTAGAAAGCTGAAACTGGATCCTTTCCTTACTCCTTATACGAAAATTAATTCAAGATGGATTAGAGACTTAAATGTTAGACCTAATACCATAAAAATCCTAGAGGAAAACCTAGGTAGTACCATTCAGGACATAGGCATGGGCAAAGACTTCATGTCTAAAACACCAAAAGCAACGGCAGCAAAAGCTAAAATTGACAAATGGGATCTAATTAAACTAAAGAGCTTCTGCACAGCAAAAGAAACTACCATCAGAGTGAACAGGCAACCTACAGAATGGGAGAAAATTTTTGCAATCTACTCATCTGACAAAGGGCTAATATCCAGAACCTACAAAGAACTCAAACAAATTTACAAGAAAAAAACAAACAACCCCATCAAAAAGTGGGCAAAGGATATGAACAGACATTTCTCAAAAGAAGACATTCATACAGCCAACAGACATATGAAAAAATGCTCATCATCACTGGCCATCAGAGAAATGCAAATCAAAACCACAATGAGATACCATCTCACACCAGTTAGAATGGCGATCATTAAAAAGTCAGGAAACAACAGGTGCTGGAGAGGATGTGGAGAAATAGGAACACTTTTACACTGTTGGTGGGATTGTAAACTAGTTCAACCATTATGGAAAACAGTATGGCGATTCCTCAAGGATCTAGAACTAGATGTACCATATGACCCAGCCATCCCATTACTGGGAATATACCCAAAGGATTATAAATTATGCTGCTATAAAGACACATGCACACGTATGTTTATTGCAGCACTATTCACAATAGCAAAGACTTGGAATCAACCCAAATGTCCATCAGTGACAGATTGGATTAAGAAAATGTGGCACATATACACCATGGAATACTATGCAGCCATAAAAAAGGATGAGTTTGCGTCCTTTGTAGGGACATGGATGCAGCTGGAAACCATCATTCTTAGCAAACTATCACAAGAACAGAAAACCAAACACCGCATGTTCTCACTCATAGGTGGGAACTGAACAATGAGATCACTTGGACTCAGGAAGGGGAACATCACACACCGGGGCCTATCATGGGGAGGGGGGAGGGGGGAGGGATTGCATTGGGAGTTATACCTGATGTAAATGACGAGTTGATGGGTGCAGCAGACCAACATGGCACAAGTATACATATGTAACAAACCTGCATGTTATGCACATGTACCCTACAACTTAAAGTATAATAATAATAAATAAATTAAAAAAAAAAAAAAAAAGATTAGCCCTGCTTCTGCTGCACTCCATCATACCACTGGCCCTCAGATTCATGTCTCTTTTGCTTACATTGTAGTTAACTATCTACTTATTTGTCTCGCCCAATAAATAACCGACTTGATAAAGGTCTTATTCCCCTTGGAATCTCTCCAGCAGCTTGCAGAGTGCCTTGGTATGGAAGTGCTGGGAGAATCTGGTTTCTGAGGCAGGTCTAAGGGCAGGCTAGTGTCCTCCAGCCATAAGTGTATAACCCATGCTAAGGGCAGGGCTCATGGATCAGCTTGCAGGTGGGTCACTGGAGGCCCCAGTGTCTTTGGGGATGTCCTGCCTTGGCTTACCTCTCATTTTCCATCCTCCCTGTCTTTGTCTTGCCTGACCAGAAGCACTCCAGGCACTGTGCCAGTGGTATCAATGCTAACTGCTGATCATGACAATGAGGTAAAATGTGAAAACCTTGTTTACTCTGATTTACTCAATATAACTTAAAATAGATTAATACATGGCAAATATTATGCATACTGCTCATTCCTATTATCTGTGCTTACAACATAATTGCAAAAACCTCATCACACATCTACAAAGCATCATAAAATGTCATGTTGTTAGACCGGGTGTGGTGGCTCATGCCTGTAATCCCAGCACTTTGGAAGGCCAAGCTGGGTGGATTACCTGAGGTCAGGAGTTCGGGACGAACCTCACCAAATGGTGAAACCCCATCCCTACTAAAAAATACAAAAATTAGCTGGGTGTGGTGGCAGGCACCTGTAATCCCAGCTACTCTACTCGGGAGGCTGAGACAGGAGAGCTGCTTGAACCCAGGAGGTGGAGGTTGCAGTGAGCCGAGATTGTGCCATTGCACTCCAGCCTGGGCAACAAGAGTGAAACTCCTTCTCAAAAAAAAAAAGAAAAGAAAAAAGAAAAAAAAAAGTTGTTGAATAAAAAGCTTTGTTTAAATAGCCAGAATTTTAAATATTTAACACATTTTGATATTATATTATTGTCATCACCATCTTACTTTTTCCCCTTTGTCTCCAACTATGCCGGTGATGCCTCGCAAACCCTGGGCTCCCTGGAAATGTAAAAAAGAGAAGCGAATTATTTTAGTTGAAGCAAAGCTTTTTAAAATCTCATCACAAAAGCTGATCTAGAAAATGGAGATTATCATAACCAAAGGTAATACTAAGAAATAGTGACAATATATAGACAAACATTTCTAGTTTAGAAAGTCCAGGGAGAATTCTTCAGATGGTAAACCTTTTTATAAAATTCTGAAGTCTTACACAAAACTGGAGTTGACAAAAAAGTAAATACCAGCATAAGAGAAATTGTGATAATATGTTTGACTTACCTTTTAACTCATATATAGAACTGATACTATTATTCCCACTTCCTTCATGGCATGTAGCTTGGTGACATGTAACATGATTTTAAACCTTGAAATAATTTTTTCCCACCAGTGGACACCATCAAAAGTAGTAGTTTCCCAGGCTAGCCCACGAAAGCCTATAACCTAGAAAGGAGGTGGAGCCTCCATCAACCCCTTGTAGTCACTATTCATGATACCATTCTTATGAGGAAAGGCATTCTGAATTCCAACTTGGGGCAATAGGAACCCATCTTAGGCATAAGAGTGTATAACCCTAAAAACGAGGGGCTGAGTGTGATTTCTAGATCTCTTTCAATACTGAAATGTTACCATTCTGGACTCTCTGGCCCCATAGTAGGAGGGATCCAAAAATCGATCCTGGAAGGAGTGAGCCTGGGAATACCATTGGAAGCAGAGGAGGGTGGATGTTCCACTAGGAAAGTGGGGGTAGCTACTTCTGGACAACCTGCTAACTGTCCCCATTGGCTTAAGATAAAGGAGCTCTAGGCCAGCCATTTCTCTCTTCTTCTCACTTGGAGAAAAGGGGGCAAGTCCATGACCAACTCTTCATTCAGACCAGTCACAGATTCTATGTAGATCTGTCAGGAATGACCTCCAATTCAAATATGCAAGATGATCCAGTTTAGGATATCCATTTAGAATATCGAGTGAGATGTGGCCATATCAGATGAAAGCTGCTCTTTCTTGTATAGCTCATTTCCTAGCTCTAAAGTTATTTCTATAAAAAGAATATTTGGGTCAATAGCAACGACACAAGAATACCACATATTGTCTCTTGAGGTGTCTAGTTTGAAGAACAGAGCTTTCTCTAAATATTCCAAGAAGCATATTTTTTAAAGTTGTGCATTACTTTATATTTGTGCACGTACATTTAAAAAGTACGTGCTTTTGAAAATTTGGCATACCTATTCCCAAAGAGCAGAAGGTCATCAAGCACTAACAGATATCTCCCAATGGACCACTTGAGCCACGCAGCACCCAACATAGATCCTTAATCCCTGTAAACACTGTTTTAGAATGTTGTTTGCAAAATCCTGTTTTGAGAATCTTCGGGAATGGCTTTTATAAAAAAAAAAAAAATTTAAATCCCTACCAAATTTTCATCAGATTAAAAAAAAGCATATGTCACTTACAACATGTATCCCTATCGCCCACCTGTGAAACACCGTCCAGCTCTTAGTGTCTCAAATGGCAAACACTCAGGGGAGGGCAAACTTCTGAAACAAACACGCTGGACACCACAGATTCCCTGAAAGTTCTCATGTGGCTTAAAAGCAGAGACCATTTCTTCCAGATCCTCTGACTTACTTCCTTTAGCTTAATTTCCCTTACACTTTAAATGCCCTTAAACACTAATCTGTGCAGCTCCCTGAACCCTTTTTAAACAGCCAGTCCTGTGGAGAAGAGCAGAGCAGGCAAAGGGTGTTCCTGTGTTTGTCTTCAACTCTTCAGTTTCTAAGAATAGTACCTGAGCTAGTCTTTTACATAGTCTATGCCCTGGCTAGCTGCAATGTTAAATTAATAGTCTTCAATTATTATTTCCAAAATTGTCATTACTCATTCTAACAAGAAAAAGGTATAACAACTCCTTTTTAATGTAATACAAAAGTGATGCAAATTCTGATTTAACAACATCTGAAACTGAAGTTTGATGATGCCCCAAGTCGCCTTACTGTGAATATTATTGCGGAAATCTGCTAAAGCACAAGGGACCAACTTTTTATTAAAAGACATGATATGAGCAATTAAGAATGTTTTAATTAATTATAATGATTACATACTGGAATAAGCTACATTAATCCAATAAATGATATACCTACTGCATATTTAGATAACACAAAATTTTCTCATTATATCTTGTGATAATACGATAGAACATAAAAGATATGTATCATCCTCTTGTGCTTAGTATTTGCTTTTCAATTACTTGGACCTGAAATCTGGTAAATGAATGTATGCAATTATAGGTAGAATTTTTCTGTTAAAAAAGTGCTACAATATATAATGAAGACCCTCTCCTATTTTGAAAAAGTACTTATCCCCCAATGCTGGCGTAGTAGAAAAATAGAGGACACCAAATTCATGTAATGCTATTCATCCAACTGCTAAATAGAAAATATTCCAACAGTCATGGAAAAAAAAAGAATATTTACATATCCTAGTTAAATATTTTTTAAAAAATACTTTACTGGAGGTCCTTGAGCTCCAACTTCTCCCAGTTCTCCCTGGTCACCTTCTTCACCCTTAAAAACAAAAAAAAAAAAAGCAAAGAAAAGCACATCAAAGGTTATTCTAGCAAATGAACATAGAAATAGGCTTGGCCTAACTCAGTATGTTTTAAGTTCACTTGGTGACTCCTGAATTATTCTACTTTCTTAAATTATTTTATATGGGCAGTCCAAATTAATTGTAGAACATGCAGAAAATACGGAGAAGTATACATATAAAAAGTCACCTGAATACAACCATTTAACTATAAATACCAGTAACATTTAGATGTTATCCTTTCAAAGTTTTTCTAAAGTGGGGAAGGAGGAAGAGAGACAAAGATACCAAGAAAAAGACAGAGAGAGAGAGAAAAGTTACTCATTTATGTTCCAAGTGTGTGTCAAATGGGGGGGATGTATTATTAGAAAAATGTAATTATACTATGAAAACTTTTTCATAAACTACAATATTTTTTCATCGTGATTTTTATTTTAGCTTTTCTTATTATAATTTTTGCACTATATACAATATTTTAATGCAAATCAGCCATTTCTTTTGTGGGTTATACCTTTAATGTCACTCATAGAAAAGCCTTTTCCACTCCAAAAATACACGTTTATTTATATTTTTGCTCTAGTAATGTTGTAACTTCTTACGTAGACATCTCTAATTATCAGTAATTTGTTTTGATGTAAAACAAAACATAGAAATCTTTTCTTTTTTCTCTTACTTACTGGCCACTCTTCTAATAATAGATTCTCTCCACACAGGTTTCAAAATTCATCCTTAACATATGCTATATTGTTATTGGCTCTAGACTTTGATTCTGCTCTGCCGATCTATTCTATGACATTGCCAATACCACAACATGTTAATTACTGAAATTCTGTAATACATTTTAATCTTAGGTAAGGAGAATTCCCTTATCTGTATTTTTCATTTATAGTTACTCTTATTTTTTAGATTTCCTAAATGTTTACTCTTCCAAATCAACTTTAGAATCATTGGGCAGATCTTTACAGAGTCTACTTGCTTTGTACTAGGATTGCATTAAATTAATAGAGTAATATGGCAAGAGTTAAAATCTTGACAATATTGAAATCATTTATCTTGATTTTTTAAACAAATTATGAGAGTCATACATATTGGTTTTAGCCTCATAATTATATTCAGATTATATTTCACTAGAATCTATAACTGACAGTGGGAAGAGGCAGCCCCAATGGGAAAGCCAGAGAATTAGCTAGTTCTTGGCATGGATAATCATCACATGTGCCTAATTAAATGCTACTTCTATTTCCCTACAAAAATATAAAACTAGATACAAAACAGCAGTGATTGATATGTCCACTGCAATTTTTCCATAACTAGGTACAGGATATTTTCCATAGATTCTCCATAAACTTTGGAGTCATATATTTGAATTATTTCACCTACAAGTGAAAACCACACAACTAATCCATAATCTGGAAGTTAAATGACAAATTTAAGAGTAGCAATTTATTATCATTTCACTATGATTTTTGCATAAGTATTGACCTGCTGTATAATGTCACTAATACCACATTTTAATTATTGAAATTTTACTATTCATTCCTATATTCATAAACAGTTTTTAAGATCTTCATTAACTAATTTGTAGGGTAAAATTCAAGACAAATTTGTGAATTTGAATCCAAACTTCAGGCCTCCAAGCTCTTACCATTCTGTTTTCAGTTTCAGTTCAGTCTATCTGCTCACCCTTTCAAGGTTCATTCTGCAATGAGCTATGGCCATCCTATTGATTTTCAAAGACATCACTTACACTTTCAAGTGACACTAAAATGTAAAATAAAGAAATTTTCAACAACTTTCTAAGTAAATATTGGCCAATTACTTGACATGCCAAAAAAAATTGTAGGTTTTCCACTGAACACGAAACCAAATTTGAGAATCTAGATAATTAACCTGTTTAAATATTAAAAAGACCAGTTTCATGTGAAAAGTGGAAAGGCATCTGGATTAACAGCTCCATCTCCAAATCCTGTGGGATGGGGAGTGAAAGTTCTCCAAAGGAAAGCATCACCAAAAGAAGGAGAAAAGGATACAAATATCAAAAATAACAGAAGTCTACTACATCAGCTTTACTGCATAGAATACCTCATGAATATCTTTTGATGTAATTTAATATTTGTACACACTTGTTTTTTGTAGTTAACCAATACTCTATTATTATATTATATGGCTATGACATATTTAATTTAGTCCCCTGTGCTTGGACTTTTTTTTTTTTTTTTTTTTTTTTTTTTTTTGGTTTCCGTGCCCCCAGTGCTCAGAATAACTATAGTACATAGCAGGTACTTTATATTTGTTAAAACTTTTAATGACAATTTTTAAGATTCAGTGGAAGAATGATCACACAGAGAAATTTCCAAAGCATTCGGGTTTTTTTCCTATTTTCTCCAATTTGATATTGGGAACCCAGCTGTTATATTTCAGATAAATAAAATGCCTTAACTATCACAGCCTATGTAATAAAAGACTTTAAAAATAAATGTCCAAACTGTAATAGGGTACAGAAAATTGGTCTATTTATCCTGATTATTTGAGGCTATTTAACAGACTGATTTTTAGCTAAGAAGTTCAAGCATATTAATGCCTGAAGACATTGATAAATTGCCCCTTCAGTTCTTGACTTCCAAAGAAAAGACTCGTCTTCTGTCACTACCCAATAAAGGGGTAGAAGGACATCGTCAACAAAGTCAAGAGGACTTGCATTAATAAGAACTACTTGACTTTGTAAAATATTATCAAATTTACCGAGACAAAACGTACTATGCAGGAAGTCAAATTCTTAGATACTTAAAGATGACTTACACTAGTAGTTGAAAAAAAGGGCAAATAGGTGACCTTGCTTTAAATCTCAGCCTTGGTTTTTCTGCAGGGCATGCCAGCTGCAATGCAAATTGTGCTGTGGATTCTATTTCTATCCAGATAATAACATAAGTTATTACTAATCTTCCACTTACTCAAAATCTAGGTTATATTGAAACGAGGTCAGAAATAAATAGATAAATTGTTTCAGAACTTGAGATGAGAAGCTATAAGCCAATTACCAACTTCTCTGTTTGCTAGTCTCAGCAACACTTGTCATAAAATTTTACAAATGTCATAAAATTTTGTCTGGTGAAGTGGAACAACTATCTGAATAATGTTGGACTATCATAGCATCAAGGAAAAAAGCTGAGTGTGATTGATTTGAAAAGAAAAGAAAAGGTAGTGACACAGGAAAAAAATGAAAATGTCTGGTGCCTTATTTGTAAGTGTTTTTTGTAAATAAACAACTTTAGAATATGATGTTTAGTCAAATATTGATGCATCTGCTTAGAACTTATCAACCATTATTTGAAACAGAAGGGCAAAATATCATGGTTCATTATTTACTATAATTCCTAATTTCTTACAATGAAAGTGACCAATAACTCCTAATCACAATTTATCCACTAAATACCCATTCTCCTTACCTTGTGTCCTTGTCTTCCTGGTTCACCAATTTCTCCTTTAGCCCCTTTATGACCCTAACAAATGCAAAATAAATAATTGTCCTGAGTTTGGTACAGAAAGTGATCAGAAGGCTCATAAAGTGATCCTGCTTCCCTAAATCAGTGCCAATGTATTACTAAGAAATGGTTGTGTCACAAAGAAAATCAGTGCCTTGAATGACCTTAACAGCACCATGACTGCCGTATATAATTAATATCAGTTTTACTTAATAGAAAAACACTGCTCTAGAACAACAGACTCTTCATTACCTAGTCATTGATACCTGCCTGTTATTTCCTAGTCCCTGTTTCTCCAACTTCCTCACACAGGTTAGGAGCATTAAGTCTTCTCTAGTTCTGGGAACTTAACCTTTCAGAAGTGACAGCCTTGACCAAGCTCAGCTGGCTATCCCCTGCCCTCTGAAGGCTGCTCTGAAAACCTTTCGGCCTCCTCCATTCCCACCCCCTTCCTGGTGGTGGAGGAAGGGCTGGTATAAGTGGACTTTCTCTGATGCACAACCTTCTGTCTCTTTCTGTGTACTTTTTGTTTGTTTGTTTGTTTGTTTGTTTGTTTGTTTGTTTGATATGGAGCTTCGCTCTTGTTGCCCAGGCTGGAGTGCAATGGCATGACCTCTGCTCACCGCAACCTCTCCTCCTGGGTTCAAGCAATTCTCCTGCCTCAGCCCCCCCAGTAGTTGGATTACAGGTGTGTGCCCCTATGCCTGGCTAATTTTGTATTTTTAGTAGAGACAGGGTTTCTCCATGTTGGTCAGGCTGGCCTTGAACTCCCAACCTCAGGTGATCCACCCGCCTCAGCCTCCTAAAGTGCTGGGATTACAGGCGTGAGCCACCGCGCCCAGCCTACTGTGTACAATGTTTAAGTGCAAAGGGAAAGCAATAAAGGGCAGTGGGTGAAAGCTGCATTGCATGAAAAGAAGATCCCTGTCTTTTCTTGTCAGGCCACCTGTCCTAAGCATGTGTGTGCTTTGGGTAGTAACAGGAGACAAAACTGTGAGACAAGCATCCCAAAATGAAAACTGTCGGAACTTTCACCCCTCAAAGAAGTCTTTTTGCAAAATAGGACACCTGTCCAGGCCTGAATCTTCTGCAGTTGAGGGAACCCACCAAAACTACCCTTAGAAAAACCCTAATGGAAAATCAGTGCCTTGGGGCCTTTCAGTTCACAGCAGAGCTCCATTGGTCTGGAATGTCTCAAAATCACTTTAGACTCAGAGACTAGAGAGAGAGAAAGCCATTTATCCCCAGAATGTGGTATGTATTTGTTTGTATGGAAAATTTTCAAGTAATTATGATGGCAGACAGAGAAAAATACTTTTGGAAAGTCTCTTTTCCTGACTATTTTGGGCAGTTTTTCAAATTTTTTTTAACTAAAAGTTTTCAAATACATTATGTACACAGTCCCCTCCAACTGCCCCACCACTCACTATCTCCCTTAATAGGAAGCACTTTTTTTTTTTTTTTTTTTTGAGACAAGGTCTCATTCCACCACCCAGGCTGGAGTGCAGTGGCACAATCACAGCTCATTGCAACCTTGACTTCTCCAGCTCAAGTGATCCTCCCACCTCAGCCTCCTGAGTAGCCAGGACCACAAGTGCACGCCACCATGCCTAGCTAATTTTTTATTTTCTGTAGAGATAGGAGTCTCCCGCTGTTGTCCCGGCTGGTCTCAAACTCCCGGGTTTAAGCAATCCTCCCACCTTGGCCTCCCAAAGTTCTAGGATTACAGGCATGAGCCACTACACTCAGCCAGGAAGCAAACGTCTGAATCTTAATTTGGTGTTCTAAAGTCTCTCAGTCCAATGCATTTTATTGGTATTTCTCCCTGAACTAGAAAGCCATCCTATGACTAAACATCCATGTCTTGGTAGGAATACATGTCAAGAGCAGCTGGAATTGCTAGGATTGAATAAGCACTACTTGCCTGATCCATCCAAGTGAGGTCACTGCACCAGGAAGGTTAATGCTTAAAGTAAAGGCTCCATTTTATCTGTGGATAATACTCTTAAAATACTGGAAGTTTTTCTCTTACCCTCATGCCTGGTAGGCCTGGATATCCTGAGCGACCTGGTGGACAGGCATTGGGACACTGCCAGGGAGAGAGAGAACAAAGAGAAAGAAAGACAGGTAGAGTGCATAAACTAGGACTCCCGCTTTGTGACAAAGTCTTTTTTTAAGGGATTCCAGTTACAGAACTCCATTGCAATAATATTCGTTAAATAATTTTAACACCCCTTTCCTTCTTATTATTATTATTTCACATTTAAAGCCAGAAATATTTCTAACTAACAGAAAAGTGTAAAGAATATAATACCCTCCCCCATGAATCTATCATCCAGATTTAATAAATGTTAATATTTTGCAATATTTATTTCAAATCTAATTTATTAAAGAAAATATGTTTACAGATAACCTATTGTACCATGACAGGATTCATTTCCCCTTCCCATTCCACTAGACTAGCCACATCCTGAGGTTCACGTCTCCCATCAAAGAGGCCAACATTGCATGTAGTGCACATTACCACCATCATTGGACTGTTACTCTATGAGCAAAACAGATCCTAGAGGAAGTTATTTGAATTCTATCTCTTTAAAACCTGGATGCTCTAGTGAAAAGCATGTCTTAGTCATAAAGTAAAAAGATTATAGAAGAACAAAGATACATCTATAATGAAAAATTATTAGTCTGAATAGATGCAAGCCAGTAGTCCACTAGTGTTACAGACCGCTCTGCCATCTGAGTGAAAGGAAAACACGGACACATAGTATATTCCAGGGAGATCTTTTAAAGAAAACTCATCTGCAGACTATATGGCCTTTGAATTAAAACTATATTTTGTTCAAAGGAAAGCATCTTACCAATGGATCTCCATCATGAAAGCCAATTGTTCCCTAAAGTAAATAAAATATTAAGGTTCAGAATACAATTAAATAATGAATTCAAACATACTAATAATACAAAGCTCATCAGGCAAGAATATAAAATATATTTGTTTAATAAAATACAAGAAACAAATAGGAGCAGATAATTTGCTAATATTCTAAAATCCTGACTCATGGGCATGTTCTCTTTGGAGAGTCATGAATTGCAGTAGATTATTTCTGGGAAGGCATTGAAGGGAAATGAAATAAGAGGCAAAATAGAAAATGTGGGGAACTCTGAATTACAAATAAAAATATGAATTATCTTCTATTTAAACTCCTATTCTTTATATTTTTCTTACTATGAAAACCTTTTTAAAAACTAGTTCATTTGAAAATGCTTCCTTTATGTATCTAAGTTTTGAGCATTTGAGACGTCACAACTGCCAAAGACTCCAAAAGTAATGAGTAAGATATGCCCTGTAAAAACCACCTTTTAAATTATTGTGATTCCTCTACTTCTTGCCCTAAAAAGAACCATGCCCTGAGTGCAGGAAAAATTTGATAGCCATTTTGGAAATTTGGGGCAACGACTCAATTAATAGGAACTTCCATTTTGGGTTCTTAGATTTTTTTTCCAACCCTGACTCTCAGACACGAAGAGAAATTCAAGTTGCAAATAACTTACACTGGGTCCTGGGGGGCCAGGGGGGCCAGGTCGTCCTCTTCTCCCAGGGTCACCCTAAGTTATTTGAAAATTGTGACATAGTGGTTATACATGTGTCAAAACACAGTACATAAAAACAGTGAGGCATGAGAGAATGGTATTACTGGAAACCCCCACCGAGCTCAGCCATGCGTAGACCTGCCACCAAAATCGATGGGTGGCCCATAATCCAATTAGTACTACAAAATGAGAATAATAAAGGCATTCCAGTCTCACCGAGGTAATAAAACAAGTCAGAGAGAGGCTAGGGGAAAAAGCAAAGCCAATTCTTCTCTATAGGACGAACATTTTATCTACTCTGAAAACAAATTGGAAACACTACTTATTTTTCTAGTTGATTTACAGAGGACCCAGAGCAACCTATACGGCTAGTGCCATCCTGCTAACCAGTGCAAAAGAAGGCTTGCACTCAGTCTGAAGCTGCGAAATGGAAGTTAATCGCTGCAGTGCCTGACTCTTGCTAGTGCTGTTCACCCACAATCTATCACTTGGTCCATCACTGCACCTCTTGCAATGGGTCAAAAAATCAAAGAAAGCTACATCGAAGTAAACCGTTCAGATGAAAATGGGTTCCAATTACTCTTAACATCCAATGTTTACTCTTGGCACATTTTCCTTCTTGATGTTCTGCCATAAAAAGTCGGAAGTACCTCACAATTATTTTAACTTTACAATCATTTCATATTCATTCATTTCTTCACTAAATAAATTTGCAAACAGTGAGCACATGTAGAGGAACAAACAAGGTATATGATACATGGCCCCTTCCCACAGTGAGTTTACAATTACCCACCTTCACATAACATCACTATGTCAACGTTTTTGAAATGTTTACTTAATATCAATATGAAGCATTTTATATGAGACATTTTTTATGAAGTCCAGCTCTTTAATGTTAAAAGTTAAATTTTGTTGGCTGAATTATAACTTAATGATCCTAACATAAATATACATGGTAATAATTTTAGGCTATTCACTTTTATTTCATGCAGAGAGCCTAATACAAAAGCCTCTAGACTCCAGTCCTGGCTGAGAGTCTGTAAAATGAGGACGACACTCTCTTACTTGACAATCTGGAAGTTGGGAAGAAGAGTTTAGCCGAAAAATTTAGGAAAAAATTAAAATCACTCTGCAAAAAATATTATTATTCCTGGTCCACACCAATATTATAAACTGGAATGAAATTAATCTGCCATGTTTTGGTTCGCAAGTGGAAATGTACAGTTAGGGTAATTTGCTTTCCCAGGTAACATCTTCTATTAAATCAGCAAAGGTCTATCAAAGTGCACTGTGGTACTCACAACAGGTCCCACACGGCCAAGCTCTCCAGGGAGTCCTGCTGTCCCAGGAGGACCCTGAAGGCAACAAATCAAAGCAAATGGTCATTTATGAATATTTTTACAATCTATCATACATGATATCAAATATGATAAATAATAGAATTACATTTCTGTATTAGCTTTGGTTTCCAGTGACACAATCACTCATTTGACCAAACTTCAATTATTTAAGACAAAGCAGAAATTTCCTAAATTAATAAGCGTTTTGTTTAGCAGAATAAGAGTGTTATCCTTAGTAACCACCCAAGATCTTGTAGGTAGAACACTATAAACACCACTGAGTAGACTGTTAGTAGGAGAATAAGGTGGGGATTTGAGAAATAGGACATTTTTATAGACTTAGGCTGCTTTTTTATAGTAAAAATAAATGATGAAGTGATACTTACAGGGGGTCCAGGAATACCACGGCCCTAAAAGAGTACAATAAAAATGTTTACAGCATGATGTTTATACTTAGTATAAATATGAATGTAGACATAACTCAGCTAAAATAAACCATAAACTCTATTACTAAAAATGATGCTCATTCTAAAGAAAGTACTGAATAAAGAAAAGCAAACACGGCTCTGCTTTAAAGGAAGCAGAAGCTTATTTCAGCTCCTCAAACATTCCTTTGATGTCTACGCTAACTGGGATTTTTCCAAATATTTTTTTAAGGAAATCAAAGTAAAGAAGCCTTCCATGCCTGCCCTCAGGAGAACTTACCGTAACTCACAAAGAGGTGCATCACAACGGGAGAGTTTACAGATTTTATTCATTCGTAGCGTTTTATAGGAAACCTACATTAAAAGCATTCTAGTTCTACAATCTACAAGAAATTATGTTTAGAAGTTCCCCAAACAAACTTTCAGCACAGAGAGGCAGGGACAAAAAAGGGTCAGAAACACACCTCCCTTTCGAAAGGTTAGGCTATATTTTCAGACACTAAATCCAGTAGATATCGAAAATAAAATGGTGTCACTCCTGAAGTAACCTACAATGGGACGCTAATTTAATGTGTTATATCTGATTTTTAAGCTAGTCATTCTATTTTATTATTCACATTTATATCTCTTTAGCAACACCAAACTTTATACAACCAAGGACTGAACCACATCTTATTCATCTTCCTAGCCCCAACTCCTAGCACAGGGCCTAGCATATAACAAAATCTAATAATATGCTTGTTGAAATTAAAACTGAATATCAGCCGCCTAGATCTCCATTCTCTCTCTTTAATTTCCAAGTTCAATTTTTTCCCCTTGGGATTTCTCATTATTCTTTTCTCTCCTACTTTGGCTAGAATAGCTTTTATTCACAGCTGTCTGTGATATGATATTCATGTTAGCTTTTCATTCCAGACTTGCTTTTCTAAAATATGCGTATACCAAGCATCCCATGGAATCAATGCACTGATAATGATATTATTATTTCTAATTAGTTGGGCAGGCAAAACAAGCAAGAACTTCACATGGCCAGTATGTTTTAATAATCGGTGGGATTTTAAAAGGCATTGCTGGAAAAATGACTCCAGTTTGAACACTTTAATACATAGGCCAATTCAGGAAATAAGTGTTATGCTTGAAAACACCCAAGTCATCAATAAGTTATTTCATTATCAGAAACCTAGATGTTCAACAAATTTCACTAAACAAAAAAGGCATCTCTGTAAGATGTTGAGATTAAGAGCTGAGTTGAAAAATATGGGCGAAAGGCCAACAAGCTGTTCACTTCTGAAAATAGGCTTATAACAGAAAAGATGACATGCTGAAATATGGTAAAGAAAATAGCACAAATAGGAAAACAGAAGAAAAAATACAGATTAATGACAAGAGTAAAAGTGGAACAAAGAGCACAGTAGATAGGAAAAGCAGCCTAAGAACCTAGTCCTCTTATATGTACAAATAACACAAACCTGCCACACTGTGCAAATGTAGAAAAAGACTAGTCAAAGAATCAGGCAAGTGATAATATCTGTTTAGTTGATATTTCCTTAGAGATAAAACCAGCTGTGAAGAATGTGGTGTGATACCATGGTCTAAACATTGAATACTTAGATTTGCTCTTGTTATGCAAGAAGTGTTTTCTATCATTGCAGGTAAAGAGGGAATTGTCTACTGGAAAATACCACCTACAAATAGAATAGATATTTTCTACTGTACATTCAAACTTCTCTAAAATTTTTCCACTCACAGTAGGAATGCTTACCATACCAGATGTCATCAACTTATTTGTCATGTATATTATGCAGAAAACTACACCTAAAGATTTCACAATGGCAGAATTTTACCTAAAGATAAGACATTTTCAATTCTGTAGCTTTACTTTTACTTACTGGAAATCCACGAGATCCAGGCACACCAGGTTCTCCCTAAAAATAAAAATAGTTTCATTGTACTGACCTTTCATAACATGAATATGTAATCATGAAAACTGCATAAATATTGAAAGCATTAAAACACCCCATTATGGTGTTTTTATTTTTTTTTAATTTCCAACTTTTATGTTCAGGGGTACATGTACAGGATATGCAGGTTTGTTACATAGGTAAACAGGTACCATGGTGGTTTGCTGCACAGATCAACCCCATCGCCCAGGTATTAAGCCTAGCATCCATTGGCTAGTCTTCCTGATGCTCTCCCTCCACCCACCCTCTATTTTCTGACAGGTCCCTGTGTGTGTTGTTCCCCTCCATGTGTCCACGTGTTCTTTTTATTCAGTTCCCCCTTATAAGTGAGAACATGCGGTATTTGGTTTTCTGTTCTGCATTAGTTTGCTGAAAATAATGGCTTCTAGCTCCATCCATGTCCCTGCAAAGGACATGATCTTATTCCTTTTTATGGCTGCATAGTATTCCACATCATAGTGTTTTTAAACGCAATTTTAGTTGAACAAGTGCATTTTAGATGCTTCATCACTTAATGTTAGTTGGCTTGCAAACACTACAATAAAAATATACTTCCGCATTTTCGTACTAGCAATTAATACCAGATGGCTAACTTACCTTTTGTCCCTTTGGCCCAACGGAGCCAGGGGATCCATCAGGTCCTGTTAATCCCTAACAGAGCAAGACAATGATGTTAGAATTATCATAACATCCTTAGGCAAACCACTAAGTAGAAAACTTTCATTTTATTTATTAATCATCTACAGGATGGTTACATATGTATGATGCAAATATTTATAACAAAATAACCTTACTATAGTCTTACTCAAAAGTAAAGATTAACACAAGGTCTACGTGTTGTGGTTATTTCTTATTGATAAGTTGTATCATATTCCTAACTTCTTGCTAATTGCATTGTTTATCACAGGGTTCAATAATTTAGTGTTTTTTGTCTCTGCTTTGAAAAAAAAAATGCAACATAGCAATTACAATGCTGTAACAGCTAAGACTGGTAGGTCTTGGTTCTGTTATTTACTCAGGTTTATCTACCTCCTTTACTTCATTTATGAAACAAAAATACTATGTATCTCTCTACAGGACAAAAATCTGTGTCTACATTATGACAATGTCTTGGAAGTCAATAAAATATTTCCTCAATAGGAATTAAACAGAAACAATTTCATTATTGCCTTATAGCCACTAACAGGCCCCTAGCCATCTTCTAGCAATGACAATTGCTTATCAAAGAATATTAATTCTTAAAGTAGAAACATTTGAAAGCATACATGTTTCTACATTATTTTTCTTAGTAAAAATAGCTATAATTAAGTATATACGTTCATGTATGCCACTCGGTATGTAAAATTTAAGCCTATTATTATAAATCACATTTATAATTATCATATTTAATACTAAAGCAGTTATTAAACACATATTCTAAATATTCTCATTTTCCCTACTAGTACTTACTTTATCATCATCCTCAACATAAAACATGTATTAAAGAATGATAATATCACGTGTATACAAGAATTTCCACATTTGGTAAAGATACATTTCTACTTTTAATTTTTTTCTTTGCTCTTTGACACTTTTGGATGCTGTCATTTACAATGTAATCTTGAAATTATACCTTCCTAAAGATAAACATGATATATATGTGTGTACATATACATACATGCCTATATAAGTATCTTATAAACCCTTTCTATTATCAAGATTTTGAAGAAGACCCAAACAATATTAATTGAGAGAGGGATCTCTTGAAAAATATGAAAGTCGTACTTAAAAATGGATGACCAAAATTCATAGTTAGTCTGTCATGGTCCGAATAAACATCCATAAAATTTCTTCACATAATTCATATAGAAAACTAGTTCACTGGCTACCATTTTTACATTTCTCTACATTAATTAATTTTCCTAACAATGTCACAGAGTGAATCAAAGCAAGTAGAAAAAAATGAGTTGAAAATGTTAATTACTGGAAATTTACCAAAGAAGAAAAATATTAAACACACACAAAAGAACTTCTGACAGACTGCCTTTGATTTTCAATAGCCCTAGTCTAATTACAACACTGTAATTTGGGAACAAACCTCAACGTTATTAATTGCTAAGCACCTATGGTAATGAAATGTTTGCTTTGGCATTTCACAAACAAACCATACATCCAGGAGCACTCTCTGGACGCACATATGGCATGTAAATTTTATAAACCTCTGGGCATATTTAACGAATTGAACCTCTGACTCTCAGTTACTGCATTAAACCCTCCAAAGACTAATTCTGGTCAACTTTCATACACACAATCAACTAACACTCTTCAACCTGTGACTGGAATAACTGACAAGATTGGAGGACAGTTACTATAAAGCAGAACCAAGTAAATAGTGGGATAACCTGGAAGCTGTCTTCAGGTTATTTCATATTAAAAACATCCTCCATAAGACATGCTAAACTATGTCAATCACTGGAAAGTTCTCTGAACTAAGTTGAAAATGGATTCTGGTGTCAGATGTTACAGTGACACATGTTATGAAATAACTATGCAGAAAACCATAAGCTCCATGAGGACAAGAATCACACGTCCATTACAGTTCTAACATGTTGCCCTGGCGTCTAACCACTCACGACATGATTACTGCATACAATAAGTTTAAGGAGGCCTTCCAAGTGGAAGGATATTACACTTGTTCCTCCACATCATCTTTGTATTCAGCTCAAATCCTGATCCTACCACTTGGCAGCTGTGGAATCATGGGCAAGGTCCCTAACTGCACAGTGTTCTAGATGCTGTTCCTCATAGAGAAAAGGTCCTACAAACAAACAAACCAAAATCTAGGTATTAACCACAGCACTGTATTTCTTGTCCTCATCACATTTCTTCAATGACTGAATATTTGCACCTACACTGATCTTTCAGAATAATTTCTTAATAACTCACAATTCTAGTTATAAAGTATTTGCCACAGATAATAGTTGCATACATTCAGAGAATACAAAAGACCTGTAACCTCTGCCTGTAAAAATTATCATGGTTTAGCTATAATTCTTATACTTTATTCTAATTCCTCTTCTGCTTATCTCAAATAGATGGTATAAGAAAGAATAAAATACTGTTCTTAAAGGTCTCTCTGAGCATGTCACAACAAATAGTACATATAAAAATATCTCTATTTGGCCGGGCGTGGTGGCTCATGCCTGTAATCCCTGCACTTTGGGAGGCCAAATGAGGTCAGGAGATGGAGACCGTCCTGGCTAACACGGGGAAATCCCGTCTCTACTAAAAATACGAACAAAAAAAATTAGCCGGGCGTGGTGGCTGGCACCTGTAGTCCCAGCTACTTGGGAGGGTGAGGCAGGAGAATGGCGTGAATCCGGGAGGCGGAAGTTGCAGTGAGCCAAGATCGCGCCACTGCACTCCAGCCTGGGCAACAGAGCGAGACTCCATCTCAATCAATCAATCAATAAAATCTCTATTAATATAATTGCTTACAACAGCACAGTTGTCCTAAGGTTAGAACCAAGTTCTGTCTTATCTAATTTTATCTGTCCATAACCCCCCCCCCAAAAAAAAATCAACTTAACCTGAAAAAAGGGCAGATTTGAGTTGAAATACACAGACCATACACATAACACATACATAATTTTCAAAATCCAGTTTGCAATAAAACCTCCTAATTCTTATTTCAAAGAAATAAAAGAAGAAAACATTACCAGTAGCGGAAAAAAGTGCCTTCATATGAATGTTCATACAGACAAACTTCTATATATGATAATATTGAAGCTGACTGTGTTCTGAACTTCATGTTACTGTTTGGCAGAGAATACCAGTCCTCAATGGAGATTTCCTTCCAGCATTCTGACAGCTCAGCTGGTAGGACTCAAGGCATACTTCTACAAGCATGACTGCTATGACTCATTTACATTTTCTGCCAAAAATCCATTCAACATAGGATAATGAACACTGAATAGGGTTCCTTTCTGATCCTTTCAACCATCATCCAATTAACCATTTTTTAACATTATCAAAAAATAAGCCTTGTAATGACCCAAAGAGCAGAAGACGAAATGATTCGAGGTTTAAAGTCCTACCAGCACACTCAGGTTCATTTACCAAGAAAGGACTGTTGAAGGTCTCCTACTTACTTAGCTCCCCTATGGCCAAGGAAAAACAAATAGCAAATTCTGATCAAATTACTGAGTTTCATTACTCTCAAAGATGTCCATTCTCAATTTAGAATAAAATATTTTTTTTAATGTCAAATGAGTCAAAGAGTGGAATAAGAAAACTTTTCACTTCCAGATGTCTCATGTGGCTTCAATTCAAAAGTCAGGGAATATAAAACATGCTAATATTTATAAATAATTATAAAATATCAATTACAAATGGCTGTTATTATCCATATCATTCTTCTTGATTGGTGACTTAGGTACTAAAAATTCACTATCACTTTTTCTCTCTATTCTTGCTATTCTCTCTCATCTATTTGCATGAGGCAGAATTGCCTGAGGAGTCTAAAAATCAAGACATCTGGACTATTTTGCTATCTTAGCTACTAAATAACTCTAGTTCTCTGAGGAAGCCACTTGTTTTCATAATTATTCAGTTTCCTTATCTATGGAAAGTAATATTAGACCAATCTACTTTCCAGGTTATTGTGGGTTAAGAGAAATATTTGTGGCAGTGCTTGAGGAAAAAGTTCTATGTAAATGCAAATAGTAAGTTAATTTTTCCCTGAGATCTAGAAAATGACTAAAATACTGGCACATACATGGATTTCCTTTTTCCTCCCTTTTCCTCTCTTTCTCTTTTGCTTTCCTCTCCTGTCTCAGCAGACTAAATGGGCTCATCATTTTCTCCCTGAGGTCAAAGTTCAATAATTTAAGACAGCTTATTCTTTTATGTCTTTTAATATTTGAAATCTAGTTTATGCTGCACTGTGGGTCTGCAAATACAGACAAAGAAAAAGTTACTTGAAATTGTTTTCTATGTTGCACTTCTAAAAATTTCACAGCACTTTCATTTGTTCATCCAAAATTTCTGTTAGAGTGAGGAAATTACTTTATAAGCAAAACCAAGGATTGTCTTTATGACACCATGGTATAAGGTAAAGAGAAGAATTTGTTGAGCAAGCTACAAAACCATGACTGAATTGGGGGACAGATAAGTCTAACTTTCTGTCTGACATTATATTGCAGCTTAATAGCAAGACAAGCATTCAGATGACCCGTTTACACTTCAATTACCAAAATAAATTTTTGAAATACAAAATAAATATTTTATTTACCAAAATAATATTTTTAATTTAGTCAGTAATTTTCTTTTCATCCAAGACTAAAGGCTGATTGAAATTTCAAAGGAATATAGAAATAAATTCAAGCTATATTAGGCTACCAGCTTGTTCAGTAGCCTTGCACTTATCAGACTCTTTTTATTACGGTATGACAATTTCAAGTAATTATCAATGTTCTAAAGAGTTTGACTGCCAACAAGTTATATTATTTCAGTTCATATTACATTATACAAACACTCTTTTGAGATTTAGGTTTTACTATCCAAATATTAGTCCTTGGGTGCCTCCTGTACTGCTAATTTGCATACACAGAAAGTTCAAACTAGGGGCTTTGAAATGTAAACCAAGATCCATTTCCTAAAATACTACGTGGTGAAACCCTGTCTCTACTAAAAATACAAAAATTAGCTGGGCATGGTGGAGGGCACCTGTAATCCCAGCTACTCAGGAGACTGGAGGCTAAGGCAGGAGAATCGCTTGAACCCGGGAGGCAGAGGTTGCAGTGAGTCGAGATCGCGCCATTGCACTCCAGCTTGGGCGACAAGAGCAAAACTTCGTCTCAAAAAAAAAAAAAAAAAAAAAAAAAAACACACACACACACACACACAAAAAACACTAAATAGTATAGACACAGTATAAACAGACACCTTCATTATGGGAATCCTGACAAAGAAAGCACACCTTAATAACAGTAAAAATCCGATTATTTATTTTTCTTTCAAAATGAAGGATCTGTCTTAAACTGTAGTCAAAAATTCTTGGAAATCATAATTATAGGTTTTCAGGTGCTTTCTTTCATTTGGAAAAGTCCTTAGTTTTTGGAAAACACATAAAGTGGTAACTTGGAGAATAACTTGAGTGATGCACCATGGTGCTCTCTAAGAACAGACGCCATTTCTTACTTCACTTTGTATTCCAGGGACAAAGTCAAGGACTGGTCTGTAGTGGGTCCTCATTACACATCGTTAGAATGCATGGAAAGAGGCTGAGAATCCTGAAGTCATTTGACTGTGAAGAAGTATTATTTAGTGTTAGGTTTACCGTATAACTCAGCATTTGATGGAGATGTGGGTAAACTGGAGAAAGCTTGCTAGTTCCATGCAATCCTAGCCAGCTCATTTCTGCCAGTAATGCCAGCCAGGAAAACTCCATGGAAAGACGAAAAGCTAGTTTTGAATTTAGAAATTCAAAACTAGTTGTTTTTTTTTTTTTAGTTTCTTATCTGATGATACGTGTTTTCTTGCCCGCCCCATCCCCCCGCACATCCCCACTCACTTCAAGTGCATCTTTCTCTTTCACATTCCTTGGGATTGAGGGGTGCTCTGGCCCTTTGCCTACCTGCAGGCTCTTTTCCTAAATTAATGCAGGGAGTGCCAATGAAAGAGCAAGGGCGAAGGCTAGCTTCCAGGAGCCTGCCAGTGGACTCACAGCAGGTAAGCCGACGCCAGTACAATCTACTGCCATGGTACAGCTCTGCCCGCAGTGGGGCTGAGAGTTCACAATGTGCACTGTGAGGTCACGGTTAGAGACAGGAAGCCGGTATCCACTGCTGTTTTCTAAGATGAGGAAATGCCAACGCCTCCTAGAGAGAGGTATCCTCACCTTCACAAGTGCTTTTGCAAAAGCTGCCAGCTCCTCCATCAGTCAGGCGCTAGCAGGAGGCCAAGTTTAGAGCCACACCGCATTCTCTCTCTCTTTCTCTCGCTCTCTCTCTCTCTCTCTCTCTCTCTCACACACACACACACACACACACACACACACACACACTTATGCATACCCACCACACATCCCAGGCTGGGCGCCCTCCCAGCACTCGCCTACTCACATCAGCGCCAGGTGTGCCAGGCTTGCCTGGAGCTCCTGGCTTTCCCGGTTCACCTGCAGGACCCTGAGCAGGGGGAGAGGGGTGCGGGGGCAGGAGAGAAAAAAGGTGCAAAGTTGAGACCCTTCAGACACAGGAGGCTGCAAAACACGTCTAAAGGAAGGAAGTGGAGCGCCATTTGCTCCAATCAACTTACCGGGGGACCCGGGGGACCCTTAGGACCTCGGTCACCCTGGAGGGGTAAGAGAAAAAGAGAGAGCTGTCTATGAGCGGGATAGGCTGGGGACCCCACTGGGACAATCCCAGGAGAGCTCACTACACGGATGGGGATGGTGTAAGGGTCAAACGTGGAGGTTCATGACCAACAGGGACACCTCTCCCTCCAAAAATCCCCGGGCTCCGAGGATTCAACCCCCAACTGTCGCCCATGTCCGATCCTGCCTTTAAGTGGGGTGGCAGGAAGGGAGACCCTGGTCCTCTCTAAAAACCCACAGGAGCCCTGGGAAAAGAATAGGAAAGGGCAGGACCAGGGAACAGAGGTGGCCTGGAGATAGAAACTTACGTCGATGCCGTCTATGCCCGGAACTCCAGGGGGGCCCGGAGGCCCTGGAGGACCCTGCTCGCCCGGGGGACCTCTCTGGCAAAAATAGCAGACATAGGTTAGTGGAGCACATCGGGCAACAGGGAGCAACTGAGCGCGGTGCCCTGAAGCCCCCGCCTCCGTCGGGTAAAAGACACCTTCCAGAGGAGGCCGGGTTTTTGAAACCCAACACAAAAATGTCTCAGACCTCCAAGCAAGCGCAGCTTTGGTCTCTGCCATACTCTAATGAGCTAAACTGTGGAGCTAGAGCAGGATTGACGCCCTCAAGGTTGGGGGAGGCTTCACTGGATCTCACCTCTGCAGAGTGCATGAAACCCAGGAGGAGTTGTGGAAAAGGGAGGGTCTAACGCCTTTTTATCCTCAAAAGGATTCAAAAATGAAAATGGGGCTCATTCGATACCTCGATTTATCAGTCATTGCAGGTCAGTGTTTTGGCCAGAATGGAGCAGCCAAGAATAGAGACTCCACACCAGGATCTTTGTCCAGTAGAATGGGGAGGTGGGGGGTATGCTTGAGGAAAAGATTTGGGAGGATTAGGGCAGGCAGCCTTGACACCAGTGCCTGGTCTCATTTCAGTTTTACCTGCAGTGACACCCCGTCAGTTCCTTGAATTAGGTCTTTGCATCTCGCTTCAAAATTACACCAAATTTCAGACTGACTCTAGGACGTGACCCCTTTTATCGCTTGCAAACAGCTACGTTTCGATGGTGCTAGAAGGTATACTGACGTCTGAAATAGCATAAACGTGTTGCTTAGGGAATGTGCGGCTTTTTTTTTTTTTTTTTTTTTTACCCTTCTGAATTAAAAAAAGAAAAAGAAGAAAGACTCTTTCATCAAGGAAAACTTTGTTTTTCTAAACTCCAATGACCAAACAGGTTACAATGGAGTCTTTGTAAGTGAAACCTCAAACCTCAGCTGGGCTTATGCGCCCCCGCCGGGTCCTCCCTCGCGCAGGAGGCGGGAGGCGCTGCAGGCTTTTGGAAACTGCTGAAATGCTGATGGGAGCCAGGGCCACCCGGTTCCATGCTGGAGCCGCCTGCACCGCTAGCAGGACTCGGGGTTTAGCGCAGCTACCATGGGCTGGAGGAGCGGGAGAGGGAGCCTGCCTGGATTCCCGCCTTTTCCAGCAAGGCCTGCTCTTGACAGTGACCAGGAGGTGGGGCGGGGTGGGTGGGGGCGGTGAGGTGGGGGAAGTAAGAAGCAATAACAGGCTAAGAATTAAACCTCGGTCTCGGGTCACCTATTACCTTCAGCGCCAGAACCTGCAGAGGGGAGGATCCAGGTGGGGGAGGAGCCCCCTTCCTAGACCAGGGGTCATCTAGGGCTCTGGACTTCGATAGGACTCCAGCAGGTGCTCAAGGCTGGAGGAAGCGCGGGTCTAAGAGCCCTGAGGATGCTCCGCGCCTTCCTCATAGCTCCCCCGACCGCTGCGCCCCTACCTGTCCTCGTGTGCGCTTGAAAAATGCAAACACTTCCTGTCCCCAGCTTACCTCGTCGGTGGTCTGGCTGGGCTGGAGAAGAAAAGATGGGGAGAAAGTGAGAAAAGCACCCCTCAAACTCGCTCGCAACTTACTTGAGCCGCGCACAAGCAGAGCCCTGACAGCAGCAGCCCCAGGGCCCCGCGGTCCCGCGCAGTCCTGGCCATGCCCGCCGCCCTCGGCTAATCCCTTGGCCCGGCTCTGCAGCCTGCTTCCCCTCTAGGCTTCCAGACCCGCCACTAGCATAGGTGGCACTTCGTCTCTGCAGAAAAAGCACCCCCGGGAGTAGCGGTTGCCTAGGTGTCCAGGCCCGGGAGGCGCACGTTCCCCCTGTTTATGAATGGCCCCGAAGAGGGTCCTGGGATTGGAGGAGAGCTAGGGGGCAGGGGAGGACGGATAGAATGACAACAGTCGCCCTTAACCCCTTCCCTGCCGCCGCACAGGCAAGGCCTGAACACGCAGCTCTGCCTCCATCCCATCCACCCCAGTGCAGCTTCTGGCTGTCCTCGGAGCCTTCCCGGGTGGCCTATGCCAGTGTTGGCCAGTAGACCTCAAGTGGTCTTGGATATGTTTGAGAGTGAGGGAGGAGGGTCCGTAAGCCGCCAAAGGGAGAACCACACACCCGCAGGTGGTTTCTACCTGCCAGGCTGCAGGTGGTTTCTATTCACCAGGTCGAAAGTATGACCTGTGCTTCCCTAATATTTCTCTAGTCAGTACAGCAAAGCACAGGCTCTCTTAGGGAAAGAGAGTGGGGAGGAGGGGTGCTGGAGAGGTGGCAAGATGGGAAAGTGGTGAGGTGCAGAGGGTTGAGCTGGGTAGACGTGGCCTTTGCAGGTAGTCAGGGGACTCACCGTTATTCTGGCTGGCAGCTCATGGCAAGTTTCTCTCCTGGGCCGCAGGGGGTCACAATGGATCAGCATCCATTGAAGTTCAAACTGGAGAAAGGTAGTAGACAGTCAGGTAAGGTTTTCTGGACGACTGAAGCTGGCCATTCAAGAGAGAGATAAGTTTATACCTGTGGTCTAATTGTTAAATAATTGGAAATCAACTGGAACTGGTTGAGCACACTGGACCAGGACTCTTGCTTTTCCTTGAATATGAGTTTTCTAATGAAAATGGGTTGGAAGCCTTTCACAAGTTTCTCTGATTATTAGGTATAGATGTCTTTAGCTTTGAATTATTTCAGCATACCCCTAGCCTGGAAATAGACCACCAGCACTGACTTTCTATTTCTGTTCTGATGACAATCTCAAGAAGTAGATCCTATTAAAATGTGATTCAGAGAGAACAGAAACTGTTCAAGTCACAAACCAATAAATGTCAGAGTCTGGGTTGAAACCCAGGGCTATTGAACTCTACAGGGAATATATGCTCTAAGATTTTAGACAGGAGCTTAGAGACAGACAGAAAAAAAAAGTGGCAATCAGAAGGACAAGTAGAAGAAAAAAGATCTAGTCTTGGAAAAAATTTGCACACTGGAGAAGATATTCTCCATGGAGTGGCCACAGCTTAAAATGGAAATTTAAGGACTGAAGATGAAGGTAGTGAGAAGGAAATATAAGACTCAGGAGAAAAAGATTTAAAATATTTAATTTTATATAATCTTATTCATTGGTTGAATAGATGTAACTTTCTAGACACTTGAAATCCAAATGTGTCCTGACAACTTCTTACATTGTTAGCAGGTGTTACAGGATAAAAAAGAGGGTAACAGGAAACAGAGCTAGGAAAGTGTTGCCAGGTCTGAATCTGAAAAGATCCTCAGGTAACAAGGCAAAAAAATTAAAATGTCATATCCCATAGGAAGCCTATAGCCATGCACCATGCTGGTATCTCTTAATTAAGGAGCTTTCTGGCTAGGCATTTCAAATTGGATCCATATTTCTTTGTCATTGATGTTATCAAATGTCTGGGTAACCGTCCAGGTCCTAGATCTAAGCATTACTTCTTTTCTTTCGTGCAATAGAGATTTCCATGTCACCCCACCTGCCAAATGGATTCTAGAGCTCCTAAATCTAGAGTGAAATTACGTGTTTTTTGTTCACTGTTTTGGAATCATCCAGAGTTGAGATCACTGGACAGAAGATCAAAATTGGAGAGACAATGAAGAATGAAGTCTTTCCTTCCTATCAACAGAGGAAGGGAAAGATTAACAAAAGGAAGTTTTGGCTAACCAGAAAACCTATATCTTTTGTTTAGATAGTTCATTAAAGCTACTTATTGCAAATGTGAAGTAATTCATTAAACTGTTTTCTCAAATTTGTAATTCTCTCTGGATAAACTGGTATACCTGTTTAAATATGCGAGTTGCAATTGTGGCACAGGATAATGAGGAAATGAAATGTAATTCATCTGTGCATACAGGCTGGGTTGTTCAGAGTGCCACATAGATCAAGAGTTTCTGAACACATCTGCGCATCCACATAAACACCACCTACGCACTAATACTCGTCTATACAACAACCATTTTTTGGCATGAAATATGAATTCCAATTTGCATGCTAATTATTTTGAAGGAAGATTGGCAGAGTGCCTTGGTAAAAGTCACTTTCGTTATACATGTAAAATGCTGATTTTCACACATTTCTCATTTTCGTACCTGGAATCATTCTTCTCTTTGAACACTCACTGACAAAATATATGTGAAAAATAATTTAGTCCTTTTGGCTGGTGTGAGTGCAGTGGTGTTTACAACTAATTTAGTCCTTTAGTCAACATTTGTGATGTCCCAATAGAAGTCAAACACCAAGGAAACATTCTAGTGAAACCAAATATATTCCCCTCTCCACAGTGGGTTTATAATTTGCAAGACAAGAAAAATATAAGTAAATAAATAAATAAGTTGGTTTTAAATCTACTAAACAGAACATAAAATGCCCTAGCAAAAGCCATCCTTCTCAACATAAAATGTTATTCAATTATTTTCTTTTCTTTTTTTTTTTTAAGACAAAGTTTTGCTCTGTTACCAGGTTGGAGGGCAGTGGCGCAATCTTCGCTCACCACAACCTCCACCTGCTGGGTTCAGGCGATTCTTCTGCCTCAGTCTCCTGAGTAGCTGGGACTACAGGCGCGTGCCACCACATCCAGCTAATTTTTGTATTTTTAGTAGAGACAGGATTTCACCATGTTGGCCAGGATGGATTCGATCTCTTGACATCTTGATCCACCCGCCGTGGCCTCCCAAAGTGCTGGGATTATAGGTGTGAGCCACCACATCTGGCCTATTCAATTATTTTCTATAGGACAATGTAAAGGTATAATTCAATCCTCAAGGTTACAATAATGGTCAGCTGACAACACATTTAAGCAAGGAATTTTGGCCCCAACTCTCTGTTCTTTTACCAAGGTTAATGATTTCTACTTATTTTGCCAGGTTGTTAAGAAAGATTAATAAGGTATTTAAGCCCTTCATAAGAACTAAACAAAAACTAACTGCAGACAACTATCTTTTCCTCCTGAGAGAAAATGTTAATGACTATGAAACTTGGCTCAATGTTAATGAGATTGGCACAAGGTTTGATTTTTGCAAACTGAATTATGATTAAATTTTACAACTGTAAAACACCAAAAAAACTAGCTCTTTAATAGGACAGATGTTTCATTAAGCTTTTGTCTTCGGTGACAACAAAGATTTAAAGGAACACTTGTATTCTCAGATCTCATCTTTCCTTTCAGTTTATGACCAAATGTTTGTTAATACCATCATAAAAGACCTCCTCCAAGTGAAGCTTCCTGATTACTGAGCAGGAGGCTCTCAGCTGCCTCAAAATTAGAAAATTTCCTAATTCTATGTAGACTAAACCATGCTGTTCCAGACATAGTGCTAGGGATGTAGGCAGCACTCATATTTAACTCAACACTGGATCATACCAAAGACTACAGCAGAATCGTGAAAGGAGAAAGCAGTAGACTTGGAGTTAGCAGACCTGAGGCATGCTTATTTATTTATTCAACATATTTTCATATAACACATTCATGTGCTTTGTGATAGACACCATGAAAGACACAAAAATGTCTAGCATGTAAGGCAGTAGCTAAGCATAAAATGTTTTGATGATAAATACTATAGCAGTGGAGATGACAGAAGTATTTTTCTGGCTCAGGTCATCAATGAAGGGATCATATAACATGTGCATATATGTGCATGCACATACATGAGTGGGGCCCTGAAGCCCTACTTCTGTTATTACAAGCAGAAACACGGAGGGTAAAGATCAGGGTTTACATAGAGGGGTTACAACAAGTCCCAAGGGTAGGAAGTGGTATATAGAGAAGAGACCAAATTTGCTGGGGTAGAGTAGACATCAGATTTTTTTTCACCTTGACTTCAGGGCTAAGGAATTTAAATATTATTTGGTAGATTATTATTAAATTGTCATTAAAACATTTTTTGTGCAAAAGATAGGGATAGGGAGAGCTTTCTTGATTTAGAAGGGTGTTTTGAGGAAATTCATTTGGTCATCAATGCCTAATCCTTTGAGGCAGAAGGAGGCTACTGCAATAAAGCAACAAGAAGTGTTACACTCTGAGCTATGATGAGGCATCCTGAGTTATCTGTCAGATAAAAAAAAAAAAATCCTCCCCACATTTTACATACCCCTTCAGCTGCCATCCTCAGTTCCTCTTTATGCAAAATTCAAAAGAGATGTCTATAACTATTGTCTCCAATTCTTCTCATTTTCTCTTGAATCCATTCCAATTGGGCTTTCACTCCCAACACTCCAATGGGTCTTTTCTCAAGATCACTCTCTTTGATTTCTAAATCCAATGGTCAACTATTTGACCTATCTACAGCATATGAGTCAGTTTCTTATTCTATCGTTTTTGAAATACTATTTTCCCTTGACTTTCAGGGCACCAAAATCTTCTGGTCCTCTTGTATATTACTGATTGCTCCTTCTTAATCTCTTTTGACAAATGTCCCTCATCTCAGCAATCTCTAAATGTTTTCATTTAGAGATATTTCAGGACTCAGTTCTTGGACTTCTCTGTTACACTTGTCTCTTGGTGATTTCCTGATTTTAAATACCATACGTATGTTGACAATTCCCAGAGTTCTATTCCCAAATGAACCTATGTGTTGAACTTCGAAAGCACACATCTGCCTACTTACCAACTTCATCTAGATGTCTAGTAATGATCAAACTAACTCCAATATCCAAACTGACTCCTGATATTCTCCCTGATACCTGCTCTTCTCACAGCCTTTCTCATGACAGTAAATGGCACGTCTATACTTCCAATTACTCATGCCGAAAGTATTGGTGTCATCCTTGATTCCTCTTTTTCTCTCATACCCCAAATCCTGTTTTCTCTACTTCAAAATATATTAGGTTTGTATCACTTTGCATCATTTCCACCTCTACCACCCTGGTCTAAACCAAGGCTGGCTCTGCCTGAATTATTGCAGTGGCTTTTAAGTAGCCCTTGCTCCTACACACTTATGTCCTTCTCTCCCTTCTCCTACAGTATATTATCAAACTAGCAGCCAAGGAGATCCTTTTAAAAGATGAGAACATGTTGCTTATCTATTCAAAACCAGCTGGTAGCCACCCATCTCACACAGTGTGAAAGCCAAAGTACTAACACAATTTCTCAACCACATCTCCATTATGTTACCTCTCCAGCCTCAATACCTCCTTTCTCAGTCTCATTCCAGCCACACTGACTGCCAGGGAGTTCTCAGACATCACACACCTACACCAGACCCTTTTCCACTCACTGTTCTCTTTTCCTGGAATCCTCCTCCCCCAGATATCTGGATGCTAATTCTCTCAACTCCTTCAGGTTTCTGCCAAAATTTTTTCCTCTCAATGAGGCCCTTCACTCAAGGCACTCCAATATCCTGCTTCATTTTTCCCCGTAGCATTTATGACCACCTGGCATACTCTACATATACTCATGTATTTATAGTGTCTGTCTCCTCTCCCCAGAATGTAAGCGACATTGGAGCATTAATTTCATCTGCTTTCACCACCACCGAAAATAAGGCCTATAACTTAGCAGATGTTTAATAAATAGTTACTGAATATTAATGAATGAGTACATAGAGATGGATAAGAAATATAGTGAAGAAACAATTGATAGTATTTGCCTTTCTGGTTTGATCATGATTTGTGGCAGTTCCCTTCCCCTGTCTGGGTTCCAATTTCTTATGATAAACTGAGAGGTTGGGATTAGATAGATGCAAAATTTCCTCCAGCTCTGAAAGCCCATGATTCTACTGACACCACGTTGTAACCAAAGAAATTAAGCAAGCAGAGATTAACATGAACAAAGATTTCTTTATGGACTTAGCCCATGTACATTTTTTATAGAAATAAAAAAACTAATAGCACACTGATTTTTTTTATTGCAACACTATGGGCACAGCTGAGGTCAATAAAAAATATTCAGTGTTTTTAGTTTTCTGTTAAAAGCAAGTTTGATCATTATTCAGTTTTTATTCTAGCTATCCACAGCCCCTACTTCCAATCATGGCTTCTACTGTGTCACCAGCTCTCAGTTCTGTGCTTCCTCATTTCATTGCCACCTAGTGGAAAACCGAGCTGAGGTTGTTAATATGGTCTACAATGCAGCAGGCTGAGTTTCATCTCCAAAATATAAAATAAAATTGTTTTGACAGCACTCAAAAACGTTTTAATCAAATCAAAATTTTATAAAAATATTTCCTATCGATATGTATAGAAAATATTGCCATTTTTTCTTTTTAATTTAATTTTTACTTCCAACTGAAAGAGTATTTGTAAAAGATGTACTCATCAAAAACAACTTAATAAGCAAACTCAATAGTTTTATGCATAATAGATAGCATGCATTTCCTAAATTACTAAAAACACAACTTTCCAATAGTATTTCTCAAATATCAGAAATAATATTAATCACAACCTCACAATTTATTTTTCCCATGTTATAATTCATGAAACTTATATTGTTTTTACATGTGGAAGTTAGTGTGATTCAATTCTGTGGATGGAGAAAAGTATATATAGCTTTTCCAACAACAGTTTTGCCAGCTCTCCTCTGAATCTAGTGAAAATAAACACAGAGCCATGCATTTGATAATATACTTTTTAAAGCAGTAAGTCTGTCTGATTAATCACGTTCCATGTTGGCTTCTTTGGAATATGCACAGGTAAAAAAAAATGGTTTGAGCCATATGTTTGTTAAGCCACATAAACTTTTATCCTCCCTCAAACAAGCCCAGACTCCCAGCATATATCTCTGAAAAGGGAGAAAGGCCAACTTTGTTTTCTAATAGAGCTGTACCAAATAATTCTCCTAGGCTATCATGCTGACAACAAACAATAAAGAACCTGTCATAAAATAACACGTTTTTATGGTAGACTGCCAGGAAACCAAGCTTTGCAGTGGGATAAATGGCACCATCCTAAAATATTGGCACAAAGGAGAATAAAATATATGGGATTTATTGTTTTAAAATCAAACTAACAATGTATTACAGCAGTGCATTGGGAAAAAATTTAAAATGCTCCGAGCCCACTAAATAACCATGAATGATGAGAAGATGTTTGAGATGTAGACCACGTGAACAGCTATATCACAAGCTTATGAAAACCTTTTGAAATTGGCTTTCTTTTTCAACTTACAAAAGAAGGGGACAAAAGATAGGATAGGCAGGTGGAAAATAGCAAACAAGTACCATATAAGTGACTCTTTTAGCATCAGTGATCTATCAAATGTTGTTTTCAATTGCATTTTTTATTATGAAGTTCCTTGGGCTACTTTTTGACATCTGATAATCCCTTTAGAAGGAATATTTTGCTTTTGATTTATTTACTAAAGAAAAGCAAGGGTTGACTCTGAAAAAATTCTTCAATTAATGTAGAGTGTCAAAGATTAGAATGAATTCAATTCCATAAAGGAAAATGTAAAACTACACTTTTTCTTATTGTTTTTATGGTATTTTTGTGCTATTTCATTTTAATTTAAAATTTCTAACACAGTAATATTGAATATTTGCATCTCCAAATTGAGAGAATGGTGACCTATCAGTACAGTTCTTCTACCTCTCAGAATATGTACATACCACTATCCATCACTCTCTAAGTCCTCCAAGGGACAGGTAGTCATTGTTCATCTTCAGCAACTGTCAGCAGCTTCAGATTTCAACCAAATTGGTGAGAAGTCTAAGAAAATAGGCCATAAAATTAAAACAAGGGGCTAAGGACAACTCATGGACACACAGGCTTTGTCTGTGGGCTTCTATGAGTGTTTGACTACCTTCAGTTTTGAAAAATAAGGAACAATATGGGAACACTAACAAAGCTTGAAAATGGAAGAACTGATACACGTGGGAATTTCCAAACGAGTGCCCGTCTGTCTGGAGCATTGTACCTTGTCTTCTCCTGGATGATGTTTGCATCACCAGGACTCCTTTCAGACATCAAATCCCTTAAGAAACATCCCTGGCCCCCATTGTCATGCCTCCCTGCTTTTATCTGAGTGAGGAGATATTTTTTCTGTGTGTTTCTTGGCACGCAGCACTAGCCACTATCATGGTACTTATCATGCTATATTGTGATGATCCTTTACTTGTCTCAACTCCTTATTCTCAATAGACTGAAGAAAAAGTCTGTGATTTATTTCTTTTTGTATACCCAATATTTACACATTCAATGAAAGTTTACTAGGTAAATAAGCAAGTTGGATTAATGTCTGAGGACATGTTTCATACTGTACAAACTTCCCACTTTTAAAAAATTTATTTGGTTTTTCCTGCAAAGTAAATTCTAAAGGCAAATCACAAATGCCTTTCAAAGTAAGAATAATGAGATTCTTTATAAGGAAAAACATGTGGTTGCATGCATTTTTCTTTATCCCAAAGGAAAGCTAGTTGGCATAGCAGAAGATAAGGTAGATTAGAAATGTTGTGCCTAATACTATTTCTTACAAGTTAATAGATCTGTGTGAGTTCACTTCCTCAGCTGAGAAATGGAGATAATGCTATCTGTACTTTCTATCTTACAAGATTGTTGCAAGAATCAAATAAGTTAATGGGAATAAAAGCATTTCAAAAACTTGAATTGGTATATTAAGCATATTAAGATGATGTTTTAAAAAAGTGTAAGTTGGCTTTTCTTACATAGTATTCTAATTCCTTATCTTATATAAAATGAAGTTTGAGAAATATATTTTGGTGAGAAGTTTGAGCTTCACGTTGTCACTTCCAGTTGTTAAATGTGGACAGGATTGTTTTGGCTTATAACCTTGATCCAGTTTAGCTGCCATTGTCACTGTCACACTTCCGCCATCATCAGCCAGTATGGAATGTTAATGGGCGTTAGGCTCAAGTCTTTTTTGTGTTTCCTGATAAGGGAGTCAGAATTTAGTCTGAAGGGAGATACTTGTACATGCCTATTTCAAATATTTCTTAACATTGGCTATGGTATACTGATTTAGAAAAGCTTCTTGGTGGACCAGAAGCACAATGTAAAGCCAGCTGCCAGGTTTCTGGTTGCACTCCTGCATGTGGTAGAATAAAACAGAAAGTAATTGGTACTAACTTGTCTCCATTGTGATGAGCGAATAGAGTTGGCAGAAAAATCTACAATCAGCTCTGACATTATTGGCAAGGCTATAGGATAATGAAGTAATAGTAAAACTTCAGTTTACTGCTCTGGCAATAAGACAATTTAATAGCATCTTAGCTCATGGAATTTAGTGTTATAAAGACTTAAGTTTTTTTAATCCCATGAATAAATAAATAAATGTTTAAAATACTTGATTGATGTTTGTAATAGTGAGGAGGTAACCTAAAGTATCTTCCCCTTCACCCATGCCGGAAATGAACAGCTACTTGCAGAAATTCAGTATTGTCTGAGAACCTTTCCAGTGTCATTGCAAAGATCTTGCTGCACAGAATTTCAAGATGGCACAACAGTAGTCCAATCGGCTTTCTAACCCAGCCACTTGAGGTGTGATAACTCATTAAATGAAGAAATACTTTCTCAAGAGTCTACAAGCCAGAGAAGTAATATGGCAGTTACAAATTGCTTCCTGTCCATCACAGAATATAGAAATTTCACACTACCTTCACACTAATCACAATTCTTCCCTTGAAAACAAGTTATTTGAACAATTCCATTACTGAGATCCCTGATAACCTTTTATTCTTTGGAGACGTGCACAGAAACAATTTGAAATCATTGTATCACCCTGCTACACCCCATGATGTGGGTTTTGTGACTAGAATTTAACAGCTCCAAGCTAGTATGAGAGAAAGAGAGGTTGGCATCAATGGTTTATGTATTGAGCTCTAAATTCCTTTGTTTCCTTCAAAAGAACACTTGTCCTCTAAGATGCATTTTCTAAATTCCTATCACAATATTATAAAACATCCTTTTAAAGCATTTCTCAGTTAAAGTATAACAATTCAAAATGATAGAACTATCTGGTCCTAGTTGGCACAATTATTGTGTCAACATAAAATTCCTTACATTTATATCTGGGGATCTCTGCAGCAAAATCATGAACAGAGCTCTAAAATCCTTCACTTCCACCACACATCATGCAAGACCTACTTCTAAATAAATCCATATCATGCATCTATATAACTTTCATTCTTGTTGACCAGACATCTTATGGCTTTCTACCCTCATCTCTCACCACTCTGAAGATAGTATCTCACCCTCCTCTCTCTCTCTCCCTCTCTCTCTCTCTCTCTCTCTCTCACACACACACACACACACACACACACACACACACACTTTTTCATATATACATATCATCCAAATCAGTGAGTCCCTAGGCCTTTGAATGTGGTCTACTTATTCTCTTTTTTCCTTAATGGTGTTTCCCTCAGCTAGAATGTACTTTCTCCTCCCTTTTTGCCAATCCAAATCCTTTCATTTCAAAGTTCATTGCTTCCAAGGAGCATAGGATTCTTGACTAACTGAATCTGTCGCCCACCTCAACCTTACTTTGAAGATTCTCATTAGTTATGTGTACACAATATGTGCCACATTAGTATGGCTTTCTTTCTAAGTTGCCTCAGAAAGACTCTGGGTGTGCTAGGTGGGCATGTAACACTTTCCAGCTTTAAGCTCCTCGAGACCAGAAGCTATCTACCTAAATTCCTCTGATTCCAAATTCCATCCAGGACAGGCTACACTCAGCTGATTATCAAAGATGCTTGAGATATTCATTTTTACCAATCTAGTTTTGCTTTAAGCTGCCATAGTGTGTGGTTTTATACTTACTGGAACAGAAACTTGAGGATTATCTGCAAGTTTTCCCAGCACAGCAAAGCCATCGGTGTCAATTGGGCCTCTTGGCTTTATAGGTAAAGATTCAATCCTGTTGCAGTCAACAAAAAGAGTAGCACTACTCCTCTCCACGCCAATCATGATCTTATGCCACTGGGAATCAAACAAGGAGGGCAAATTCGAAAAGGCTGCCGTTTGGAGACTTCCATCCAGTCCCTTGTATGAAAATGCAACAGATTGTGTTTGGCCATTAATCTTTATGCCAACTTGTTCCTTCCCAGAGGAATCCTGAATCTGCCAAATGTTCCAGTTCTTTTTGAGTGTGCTTCCAGTCATTCGAAACGTCGTCAAGAAGGAGTATTCTTCAGGCAGTCCACTGGGATATAAATTCCTGAGTAAAATTTTTAAATAGTAAATATGAATCTTGTTTCCTGTACCCATATGTATTTACCATATTCCCTTTTGAGGCTATTTCAGATGCCAGACCTACCGAAAGGCTGCAGTGTAAAAAACTATGTACCGTTTGTTCTTTCATGACTGTTCATAAAGACCTTTACAGAAGTTCAATCGTTCGTGTGCATTCATGGTCCATCTTAAAATACACATTTTAAAAACACTCTCCCTCATGGCTAAGGAAGGTTCCCAATGCCACATAATCCCAACAATATTACTATTTATACTACCCAAAGAGCTACTGTTCAGCAATTTCATCTCAGCCAAAAAATACATTCTTGCAAAGTTCTTGGCAACATTTCATTCACAAGTGAGAGAGGAGATCATCAGGAATGTAAATCAGCAGTACTAGCTTATGAAACGATTTAATTAAAGCAGCTAGCAGCTTCTAATTTTTTTTTATTTTAAAGTAACATGTTAAGATTATTTGTTATTTCCATAATTGCTTGGATATTCACTCCACAATTATATCCCAGACCCATATAAGTATTTTGAGAATCAGTAACTGAGGACTTCAGGAGCATCTTCACACTGAGCATGTTTGTCTTTTTTTAGGGAGTTCAAATTATGATGTTAAAGTAGCAGTTTGTCACACTGGATGTGTGACAAGGGAAAAGTGACCAATTCTTACTTCTCTACTGCAACTCAATTGTTGCTTTTTTTTTTTTTTTTTTTTTTTTTTTTAGATGGAGTCTCACTTTATTGCCCAGGCTGGAGTGCAATGGCGCCATCTGAGCTCACTGCAACCTCCACCTTCCAAGTTCAAGCGATTCTCCTGCCTCCGCCTCCCAACTAGTTAGGATTACAGGTGCCCACCACCATGCCTAGCTTATTTTTTGTATTTTTAGTAGAGACAGGGTCTCACCATGTTGGTCAGGCTGGTCTCAAACTCTTGACCTCAGGTGATCCGCCTGCCTCAGCCTCCCAAAGTGCTGGGATTACAGGTGTGAGCCACTGCATCCGGCCCAGTTGTTCCTTAATCTGCCAACTAAGTCTGTATCATTGCTAACTCCTTTCCTGCTTTAAATGGCAGAATAAAACCAGTAGTATCCCTGAGGCATCTCTACCCTATACAGAGACTGTGGTCTGGACCTGCACCAGCTACCTGGATATTCTTCTGCTGAAGCCAAGCTGCTAAAAGCTGAAGACTGAACTGTAAAAATCAGCATGTTAAATGTAAGCATCGTCTTTCAAGGACTTAAACATTATGTCTTTTTACATTTCCCCTTCTAAGCATAGAAAAATACGTAAGCAAGGAAGAAATGTTAGGCAAACTAAATGCTAATGAATTTTCTGTGCTAAACAATAAAAATTTTATATTTTTGAGAACAGTTATGGACCAGGACCCAGAATCCCAAATAACCTTCCTTCAAGTCAAATTCTTGTTATGTAGCCCTCTTTAATTTGCTAAGATCTTCTATCTTTACTATGATTTTAATTATAAAACTTTATTATGTCTTATAACAACATAAACAAATCTTCAACTTCTTTCTATGCAAGTATTTTATAAGCCTTCAATAAAATGGGTCATCTATCTCAACAAATTTTATTGCTTTGTTAGTTTTCTAAAGATAACAAAAAGGTTAAACTTTTCATCTGAATACTCTTTCATCATAAAAGTATTTTTTTAACCATTACTTTGTAATATGACTGGTTTGTATTTAGGGTGCGGGATGAATTATTTTATCCATACACATTTTTTTCACTGGTGATGTGTATTATTCATATTGCAAAGTTTTCAGTTACTGCCTATGTTTTATAACCATCAAGTGTACATTTTAAAATATGCAATACGGAGCTAAAGAAAAAATTATATGAGAACAATTTACTGACTTTTTTTCCCCATATGAAACTGTCTACTACATCACTCCAGATATTTGTTTTTAATATATTTCCTGTTTATCTATCAGTTTGTCACATTTTCTTTGACTTTATATTTTTCAGAATTATATCTATTCCAGAATAACCTCTAGAAAAGAAGCTAAGATTCACTATTCACAAAAAATGCACTGAGTATTGTATAATTATAAAACCTTATGGAAGTTTGTACATCTTACCTAACTTACCTCAATAAATTTGGAGCTGGGAGATAGTTTTCAAGTTTCACTCAATTGTGAAATTGGGCAAGTGTCCATTTAAATTATAAATAGATTATTTTGATTATTATTTTTAATTAATGATTGGGATTTAACCAGATGCTTAAATAATTTATTTTCTTATTTTTGTCCAAGATAGTTATTGTTGAAGCATGAGGTTTTTTAAAAGGACAATAAAATCTAATGCTTCTTCTTCTCTTCCTTAAGCATTATTTTTCCAGGCTTCAAAAATAACCTAATCTGTGTTATCTATACATCTGTCTATAGATATACCGAACAAAACTGTAGAATATAATCAGTTCCCTTAAAAAATCTATTTTGTTTCAATTCTGGAAGTCCCAGTAATGTGTTCAGGTGACTCTTGTGAAAATACATCCTGGGGTTAACTGAGGGAGTTCTCCCAATTTGTGTTTCATTCAATCTTTCCCACTCAATGAAGAGATTATGTTAAAGGTAGGAAAGGACATAATGTCTTAATATATCTCTGACTTGGTGTATGTAATGCCAAAAACTAAAAAAAGAAAATAATTAATTTAAAATGATGGAGGGTAGGTTTGAGATGGCTAAATGAATACCTCATTTTTATAGCTACGTTGTTAAACTAATGGTATCTGTCTCTTTCTCTCCGTATATATGAAGATAATATATGTGTGTGAATATGTGTAGAAATAATCTAGATTATCTTGTCATTGATCTTTGATCTTTTAAACTAGGCTAGTATAGTATGTCAATATGGTAAGAAGAGAAAATTCATTTTGGTATTTATACTAATAAAACATATATGTATTTGTGTATACCTAAGACCACTTAAAAGTCTCACAAGTTTAATTTATAGAACAGTCAGTCCCATTGTCTTTCCTTGGAATACCTGAAATTCTGTTCTTGCAAACATGCTATGCACATCAGTAAGTAAACTTGACAGCATGCATAATTTAAAATAAGCTGTACCTATAAATGATTTATTTCATTATATTACAGCCTTCGAAGAGTACCTTAAATGAAGAATCACAAGGGTTTGAATGAAAGATTAAATAGTCTTTGGACCTTGAAACATTTATTTGTGACCTTAATCCAAGAAAAGACTGTGTTTTTAAGGAAAATAAACATAACATGTTTGTTAGCGGGAGTTGAGAGTATAAAACTATTATGCCTAAAATAAGGAATAAAAAGCAGCAAAAAAAAAAAAAAAAAAAAAAAGTATGTGTCTCTTAAGTCTTTCAAAAAATAGAAAAGATAAATAAGGATAAATTGTGACTCTTTCCCATCAGTTCCATATACCGTAATATTTTCCTCCTACAAAGATCCTGCTAATAGGGAGCCTATGTTCTCCAGCACAGAAAGTCCCTTTATACGAAACTTGTCTATACCCTGCATGGCCGAGAGCAATTCCTATCCCTAGTCTCCTTGTCACCTGGCTTTTGAATTAGCAGGACTTGGACGGCAGATTGTAAAGAAAGGATCCTCTAAGGAGGAAAGACTTTCATATACATGCATTCTCTACGTCTAGTGCTCTTCACCACTAATAATAAACACTTACCCAATACCAGCATGGACTGGGTTCTTCAAGCACTCTCCAGTTATGAACACCTACTCTGCATAGCAACCTTATGACATAGTTATTATTCCTAATTTTAAATTGAGGGAACTGAAGTAAAGATAGTCTAAGTACTTTCCCAAGAATAAACTTTACTTGGAATTCCACATGTCTCAGTCCTCTAACTTTCCTCCTTCTCTTTTTATTCTCTACTTTCTTTTCCTAATTTCTTCCTCCTTCTTTCCTTATCTTGTAATAAGGCTTGACAGTAAAACAAGATTTTTCAGTCTTTATGGGAGCAGGGAGTCAAGGGTAGCAAATGTGAGGCATTAGATACAGCCTGGGTACACTATTTAGTGATAGCTCTAGGCATTTCGAGAAAAGCAACAACAAAGTTGAGCAGGAGGTAAGGAAGCCACGTGGCAGCACATTGATCAATCTCTGAACTTAAGATTTAATGACAGTACCTCAAATCTTAGAAGAGAAAATCAGGTCAGCACTGAGGACCTCATGTTTTGCTTAATTATTTGAGAAAGAAAAAACTGAATTTTTAAAGCTTATTTAGCAACACAACTGGCACTTCCATACATGAAAAGAAATTATGAGGAAAAAAACAGTGAGTGTCACTGTTATCATGTCCTTAATCTTTCCAGATGTGAATGGTTTTCCAGAGTCAGTATGGAGTAGTGGTTAGAAGTACAACCTTTGCAACCATTCTGCCTGGGATTCAGTCTTTCCAGCACGTTCCAACCCACTCACCTTATGCAAGTAAATTAAACTTTTGGGGATCCCTGATTTAAGAAAAAAAATGTTAATAATGCCCCTATATCACAGGATTGTGATGAGAATGAGATTATTGTTAATTAGTAAATTTATAGAAAGAGTTCATATAATGTACTATTATTGTATTATACAATAATATATAGTATGTTCAAAACATGAATTTCTAGCTGTAATCTGGTACTATTACATCAGATTGTTCTAATTTGTTCAAAATTTTTTATATACATTGAGTTTCTATATTATTTTATTGATCTAATTAATCATTATTTACCTTTACACCTTAATTTCTATCGAAGTCCTAATTGTCTTATTTATCTACTAAAGGAATCTTAATTCTATCTTTTTTACATTGTGCTAAAGCATATAATAATTATCATAATCATAAATAAGGTATTTAGGTGATATCAAAACTAAATTGCTGAGATTCATTCACAATGATGACAGGACTCAACACATACACTAAAGTACCTCAGTTACAAATAAAGAGCAAAAGGCTTAGTTCCAGAGAAAGAAATCAGTGAAGTGCAGGATTTGATGTTGTTAGTATTACTATCATTGTTTCTATTATAATTATTTTAGTTTTGCTTTGGTTTGATGTCTGCCAGGAGCCAAGCAGTGGACGTGTGGCTCTATTTCAGCACCAGGACACTTGAACAGCACCATTGTGAGTCTTCTAACCACTCTGTGGCTCCTAGTTAAATTTATGCTTACCCTCTGGCACTTTTCACAGAGGGTCCTTTCAGTCAAAACCAGACAAATTATAGAAAAACAGAAAGCAAGGTAATAAGAACATGTCCTGAATCAATGTATAATAGCCTCAGTGATGCTTTTTCCTGGAATGGAAAGTAAATTACATACTGAAAACATGAAATGCAGTATTCAGGCACTGAAGACAGGCAGGTAAATAAATTTCTTCATCTTTAAATACAATTATAATCCAAGAAACATTGATCATAAGAAAACCCTAACATTGGATAGCTATCCATTTTAATGCATTTGAGTCAGATAATTAGATTAAAATATTTTTGATAGATTACCTAGTTGGAATCCTGAAGTCTACATTATTTCCCAACTTGTAAGCCACCTGCAATGTAGCTGATCCCACTACTCTCTGGATAGCTCTTCTAGATGCTGCTTTATCTACCTGGAACTGAGAGATCAGATCGAACCCTATAGAATGGGAATACAAAATGAAAAGTCTAAAATGAGATTGGTTTTATTCCTTTCCGCAACTTTCCCAAATAAAAAAATATATATATCAGGTTTATAGAAAGCCTGCATTTTCAATAGGCTACATTGCTACTCACCTGGTAAGTCATCTTGGCCAATCCTGATCTTAGGACAGAGTTCATTTTCACCATTAGAATTGGAATTGGCAGGGAATCCTGCAAAAGAGATAGCATGTCATTCTACTTCATCCACTCTAAAGATTTCAGGATGCATCAATAATAATAACTATTTAAAATTCAGTATTATACCAGCTTGCTTAGAGGGAGCATGTTTGGCTTTACCTCCATGCATCTATGATTATAATCCATCCACCTGCAACTCATCCTGGAAGGAGTGGATGCAAGGCACAAAGTTTCTCTAATAATCTGTGCTGGAAAATGTTCGTTTTGGAGAGGTTAGGCATTTGTTCCTTTTGAAACCAAAGTTGAATGGTGTCCTGAATGGCACAGGGTCAGAAGTCTGTTTGGAAAATTTCTGGTGGTTTGGGCTGGAAAATATTCCTTAAACACCACAAATTTTAGGATTCCAATGAGATTCCAGAGCCAATCTTGGTCCAGTTCAGAGGGGCTTCTGGAGAGTAGAGTTCTTAGGAATCTTTGTCAGATATAGGGGCCTGGGGAAGTCTTGAGATTCACTAATCCTAAATAAAATATAGAGGATGCATTTGATTTCATAAATTCATTCTAAGAGATCAAATAAAGGTCCCTACTAAATTACTCCTAACATCTTAGAACTGGGAAGAGTAAAAAGAAGAAGAAAATAATCATGAGAAGGATTAAATCCTCAATTTGATAAGAAATCATAGAACAGAAATTGTGTTCTCCTTACACAAATGGAAGGTCAAGGGAAGAGTTTTTCACCACCACGGAAGGCTTCTTGGAAATATCCAACCTCAGTGCCTTGTTAAGATTCATCTGACAACAGAGACGCTCTAGACTTCAGAAAAAGTATTATTCACTTGCAAAGCATGGGCCTGGCACCATGCCTGTAATCCTAGCACTTTGGGAGGCTGAGGCAGGTGGATCACCTGAGGTCCGAAGTTCAAGACCAGCCTGACCAACATGGTGAAAGCCCGTCTCTACTAAAAATATAAAAAATTAGCCAGGCATGGTGGCACATGCCTGCAGTCCCAGCTACTCGGGAGGCTGAGGTAGAAGAATCACTTGAACCTGGGAGGCAGAGGTTGCAGTGAGCCGAGATCATGTCACTGCATTCCAGCCTAGGTGACAGAGTGAGACTTTATCTCAAAAAAATAAAAATAAAAATGCAAAAAGCATGGGCCTAACCATCATGGTACATCAAACATGCTCCTTATACTGTCCTCACCCCAAATTGTTGAGGTCCATTCATCCATCAATCTATTTATTTATTCATCCATGTATTCACCCAACATTTGCCAATCACCATCTGTCCTAGGCACTGCACTAGGCACTGCAGCACACAGATTAGCCTTCCTGCCAACTGTGATTACTGGCAGGACTTACTTTCCATACCCAGCATTGATCATGGAAAACCAGCCAGTAGGGTATCCCCATGCCCCAAAGGTGGATTGAAGAGTGAGGGTGTGAAGGACCATGGATGCCTCACTCAGTCTTCAGTCAGCCACAACCCTATCTGATCATTTCTGGGAATAAGTAATCTTTGAAAGTCTAGGAACTATGGCCCTTACTGGGGCGACGCTTGACAGCTGCAGATGCCCAGGGCTCCAGGAAACTGCACACAAAGAAGAAAACTGGAATTTTCCTGAAGAAGAGAGAAGAAAAGTGACTCAAACAGGAGTCCCTGCAGATGGGAACTACTTCCATATTTTCAAACCTGGTAAACCTAATTAATATAAGGTGATCAAATCCCAGTATAGTTTTTTTTTTTTTTTTTTTTTTTTTTTTTTTTTTTTTTTTTTTTGAGACGGAGTCTCACTCTGTCGCCCACACTGGAGTGCCACGGCGCAATCTTGGCTCACTGCAACCTCCAACTCCCAGGTTCAAGCGATTCTCCTGCTTCAACCTCCTGAGTAACTGGGATTACAGGCATGTGCCACCACGCCCAGCTACTTTTTCTATTTTTAATAGAGACAGGGTTTCACCATGGTGGTCAGTCTGGTCTTGAACTCCTGACCTCGTGATTCGCCCACCTCGGCCTCCCAAAGTGCTGGGATTACAGGCGTAAGCCACCGCGCCTGGCCTTCATTTTTACTTTGAAACCCTACTGAGAGATGTAAGGAACTCATGTTTCCAGCCCCCACTGTCCCTGTTGTTTTGTTGATCTCACTTTCTGGATATTTACCTATCTCACTGTTTTGGTACCTATTTCTTTGTCTCTGGTTTCTTTCATCTGTGATTTCCTTTCTCTCCTTTTCTGTGACTATCACTTTCTCTCCCTTCCTCTGTCTCTCTTTTTTTGTGTCTCTCTTTGGTTTCTCACGCTTGCTCTCTTGTCTTACTCTCTCACCAGTCTCTCTTTCTGTCTCTCACCTTGCGGCTCACCTACTCTCATCCTACCACTGCTGCAAAAATACAGACCCTTGGTTCTGAGGACCCCCAGCCCCGTCTCCCCACCACTCTTTCCAGGGTTATTGTCTTACCAGCAAGTCTTCATTTTCCCAGTTGATTTTCTTTGTTTGCCAAGAGTCCCTATGAAGAAGGGGTTGGAAGGGAGTCACTGTCCCCTCCCTACCCCTTCACTGTCACCCTAGGACTATGAATTCTGGGCCCAGCCTTGGTCCCTCCTGCCCTGGTGAGGGCTAAAAGCAAAGCGAGAGAACCAGAGGAATCTCGTGACACTTTAAACTGAAGCAAAAGAAAGGGGTGGAGAGAAGCAGTGCTGTAAGCCCAGGCCTAGGGGTGTGTCCTCAAAGCTAACAAGGTTACACTGAAGGAGGGATTTACAGGGGAAAGTTTGTTGAAAAGAAAAAAATAAAATCAGGATGTGGAGAAATTCACCAGAAGGATCCAGGCAAGGTGCTATAGGAACACAGTAGATGCTCTTAGATCTGCTATAGGAGTACAAAGGCAGCTTTCAGAACTGCTATAGGAATACAGTGGAATCTTTCAGAGGGCTGAGGTTCCAGTAAAAATGTGCCCACGGGGAGGCGGAGTGCCCAATCAAACTAGGTTTCAATCCCTGTTTATTCTGAAGTTTACTAGTTGTGTGTCCTTGAGAGAGTTAGTTCACCTTTCTGTAACTAGATGCCTTAATTGTAAAACAGATTGAAAATACTTACATTAAAACAATGGTTTTGAGAATTAAATGAGGTATCAAAGGCAGAGGGTCTAACACCCAACAATCATTATTTGTCATTGTCCTCATAGCTAACACTTCATTATGTGCCTCCCTCTGTTGAAAATGCTTAAGGCCTAATGCCACTTAATTCTCACAACAACATTATAAAGTAAGGCTGAAGTTACCCTTATTCTCCAAATAAGAAAGTTGAGGAACCAGAAAATGAAGTAACTTTTTCAAAGTGCCATGCCTATTACTAAATATGCATTCTCTCTCTCTACCTCATGGCTGGAAATCCTGATAAAATGTAATATTAAGCCCCCTCGTTGTTGTTTCTTCTTAAACTCTGAGATTACCTGAGTTGAGCAGAGGACACTGTATCTGGAAAGAAGCAACATATTATCCTCCGTTAACAAGGTGAGAGCAAGTTACAAGGAGCACAAACCTAGAGAGGTACGTGTTATCAGCATCGCTATCACACATACCATGCCCTCTCTCCAGAACCTGAACATCTCAAGAGAATTCCCAAGAGCCCCCACATCACCCACCTTCCCACCCACTCAGCAAGGCCCACCTCTGGCGTTGTCTTGAGGGACATGGGTAGTTACTCCAAAACCAAAGACTCTAAAGGTCAGAAGATCCAACGATCTCAAAAATCACAATGCAAGCAAAGTAATTTTTAGGTGAACTTTTTTTTTTTTTAAAGAGACAGGGTCTCAGGTCTTGCTCTGTTCCCCAAACTGGAGTGTAATAGCATAATCATAGCTCACTACAGCCTTGAACTTCTGGGCTCAGGGGATTCTCCCACCTCAGCCTCCTGAGTAACTGGGATGATAGTCATGCATCACCGCACCCGGCTTCTTGAAATTTTTAAATTTAGTTTTCTAATTGATTTAATTTTTATTTAATTACAAAACAATAGCGTTGCTTCTTATTTTTCATTTGTTTATTTCTTTTCCAAAAAACTCCTTTCATCTTCTGTCTCCCTCAGCTCACTGATGAACTGTGAATCAGGCAAACTTAATATCCATGCTCTTGCCCTTTTATTTTCTACTCATAGCCCACCTGTTGGAGTCCTGTCTCTCTTTCCTAGAGGGACACCCATGTCTTCATGCTATTTAGGGCTTTCTACAAGTCCCCATCATTTGCCTTCTGTCTATCAAAATTCCCATTCCCTAGTGCAGCCATCCTGGCTCCGTGACAGAACTACAAATGACCAGATCCTAGCTTATTTGTTTAAGTCAGTCAGGGCTCATGTGAAAGAAGCGCTCTATTAACCTCCGAGGAGAAGCTGTGCAGCTGGGGACCTTCCTGACATCCTGAAGTCACAGGAGGTAAGCCAGCCTGAGATTCACAGGGGAAAAGGCATTTTCCAAAGGGACTGTCCATTAAAGCTATTTATTTGCATGATTGATCCTCTCATATTACTTACTCTGGTAAGAAAGGAGAGAGGGATTTTTCATTATAACGAAGTGTTTGGGAAATCCTTTCATTGCTTTAGAGATCTCAATTCCGCATTTGCCCCTTTCCTTCCCACTGTAATGAATCCTCTTCAAATAGAATTTGAAATCAAGTGAGGGTGCCTTTTAATTAAAAATGAAAGGATAGAGAGAAAAATAGCTTTGCTTACAAGTGGTTTGGCTTTTTTCTAGCTTGGCAGTTTTATTTAAGATGGCAGAAGCAAGCAAGAGCTATTTTAAGGAAGAAAGTAGGCTGATGGCAGTGGCTCACGCCTATAATCCCAGCACTTTGGGAGGCCACGATGAGTAGATCACCTGAGGTCAGGAGTTCGAGACCAGCCTGGCCAACATGGTGAAACCCCATCTCTATTAAAAATACAAAAATTAGCCAGGCCTGGTGGCACATGCCTGTAGTCCCAGCTACTCGGGAGGCTGAGACAGGAGAATCATTTGAAGCCAGGAGGCAGAAGTTGCAGTGAGCTGAGATCATGCCACTGCACTCCAGCCTGGGTGACAGAGTGAGACTCCATCTCAAAAATAATAATAATAATAAAAAGAAAGAAAGTAAATCCAGGCCAGGCAAGGTGGCTTATGCCTGTGGTCCCAGCACTTTGGGAGGACAAGGCAGGCGGACAGCTTGCACTCAGGAATTGGAGACCGGCTTGGGCAAAATGGTGAAACCCCATCTCTACAAAAAATACAAAAATTAGCCGGGCACAGTGGCACATACCTCCAGTCCCAGCTACTCAGGAGGCTGAGGCAGGAGGATCTCTTGGGCCTACGGAGCTTGAGGCTGTAGTGAGCGGTGATTGCACTACTGCCTAGGCAACAGAGTGAGGCCCTATGTTAAAAAAAAAAAAAAAAAGAAAAAAGAAAGAACAAAAAAGAAAGTCGATCCAGAGAAAAAAAAGATATATACAATCTTATTTAAGGAAACTTTTTTCTTCCCTCCACTCCTGTTTTCTATTATTTTTGTTTCCTAACATGACATTAGAATCTCACAGACAGCAGTGCAAAGGCCACACTATTCTGGTCTGGGCCAGTTGCACCCTAAGGTCATAGACGCGTAAGCTTTTTCACCCTTAGCATTGTTTCCTCACCTTACCTAACAGTTCGGTTCTGAAAAACCATGTAGAAATGAAATGTGGTCAATCACATCAGATTGTAAATGAACTAAGACAGCTTGATATTTAAAATGATCCATTTTATAAATAGAAGTGTTTTGTATAGAACAATTATACTTTTCTTTGTACTTCCTCTTATCCCTCCCCTACATACTTTTTACAGAATGTACACACACTAATCTCCTTCTTCTTATAAATCAAGAATATGATTTACTTAAAGCTTAAATCGGGAACATCATCACAAATAATCATCTTTCTTGATCATCCACTTTCTTTTGTTTATTCAGTCATGTATTGAATAACTATATACAGTAGTATACGTATCAAGTATGTGCTGGGAGTTGAGGAGGTAAAAAGTGTGAATAAACATGGCCTTGCCCTGAGGAAGCTGATAGTCCAGCAGGGAGGACCAATATGAAAATGACCACAATTCAGAGAGTAAGAAGGCTGTAGTGTCACTGAGAACAACACTATTCTGGTCTGGGTCAGTTGCACCCTAAGGTCATAGACGCACAGTCTATGGCACAGTCCAAGGGCATCGGGAAATTTTTAATACAAGAGATAAAATCTTAAAGGATACTAAGGCTACCAAGAGAATAAGTGGGTGCAGTACGTTTTAGACAGAGAAAACAGAAGATACTATAACAAAAAGGTAAAAGAGGACATTTGGGAAGCCACAAGTCTAGTTCAAGAATCCTTGCATTTGGTAAATATCTTTTTTTGCCTCTTCTACATGCTCCCCGACTGACCTTAACACCAGAGAGACAACCAGAGAAAGATCAGGTCCCTGTCCCTATGCAGCTTACACACTGGTGGGAGGAGAGGTACTAAACACATTTACAAGAATAGACAAAATAATTTCAGGTGGAAACATTATGAAAAATACAAAAGAAGACAATGTGTTATAGAGACCTTAGAAGGTTTAGAGGCTGGTGTAGGTTGAGGGGTTAGGGAAGGCTGCTTTGAAGTCATCAATTTTGATTCAGACCAGATGAGAACAAAGAGATAACATTGGTGAGTAGGTTGGAAAAGAGGTGGGGGACAGAAAAACTACCTGGTTTTGAGCTTGAGCAACTGAGTAGATGGTGATGTCATTTTCTGAAATCACAAGTAGCAGGACCATGGGAGAGGAGTTGGATAAAGGATCTTCAGTGATATCAAAAGAAAGCATAGACATTAGGCTGGCTGTTATGGGAACTGAGAGAAGAGTTTGAGGCCAAGAATGACTTTTTCGGATGTGCCTTTAGAAAGACAGTTCTGCTGTTGCTTGGAGGATGGATTGAATGGGTTTTATCAGTATGTATACATATACACAACCAGAACAAAACTTTCAGAAAACAACAGTTACTCATATAAATGTAATAGATTCTATTTTCTGTTTTATTATATTTCATTTTTGAGTGATGATAACTGAATCAGTGAGTAGATTTCAGGACCAACTGATGGGTTACAACTCACAGCTTAAAAAAACATTCGACTAGAAAAGAGTAGACACGGCCGGACGCGGTGGCTCACGCCTGTAATCCCAGCACTTTGGGAGGCCGAGGCGGGTGGATCACGAGGTCAGGAGATCGAGACCATCCTGGCTAACGTGGTGAAACCCTGTCTCTACTTAAAAAATACAAAAAATTTGCCAGGCTTGGTGGCGGGCGCCTGTAGTCTCAGCTACTTGGGAGGCTGAGGCAGGAGAATCGCTTGAACCTGAGAGGTGGAGGTTGCAGTGAGCCAAGATTGCGCCACTGCACTCCAGCCTGGGCGACAAAGATTCCATCTCAAAAAAAAAAAAAAAAAGAGTAAACACTAGAAGTGCCAAAAGATCTCTTTCCCCTTGCTTCCTGGTATGGACACAACAGATGGGATGCCCCATGAAACTCATAGAACAGTAGGGCAAGTTCCTTAGTTTTAACATGACTATATATGTTTTAAAACATTCTTTTGAAGTAAAGTAGCTGTAAAATGAGAGTTTTAATTAAACATACCACAACCCCCATATTTAATTAGTTCATAGGTTAAATTAAAGAAGAAGTATTTTTAAAACTAGCTTCCTAATGGTATTTAGTTTTAAGCTTTATTCCATCTATCTTTACTTTAAAATAAAAGACCCAGGCTGCCTAATGGCACCTACCAGTTGTGTGAGGATGCCACAAATTAGCCACAGCTAGAGCCTGAAATTTATCACAGAAATCTCTGGCTGAGAGGCTGATTAACAATCAGAGCTGCTAAAACTCAGACTCCCACAGTTTTACATTCGGTTCAGTTTTACTGTAAAGAAATTTCACCATAATCAAAGCTCTATTTTTAATCTTCTTATTTTGGCCCTATACTTGTAATTGTAGCCTAATCGTCTATAGCAAGCAAATACAGCCCCATGGTGATGGCCATTTTTCTCTGAAATCACTCACAAATAAATGTGTTCTCACCATAGAACATTAATACAAAAACAGGTTATTTAATGTAAAACTCCCCCACTCCTAAGCTTTTCAGCGTATTACTTTTGCTCTCTCTAAAGTATGAGCATTTCCGTCTCCCCAAGGAGGAGAGAAATCAATTCCTCTCCATAGCACACGTGCTTCCAGGAGCTGTTGCTGCAATTGCTGCCTTGTGAGTCTTAGGTCTACAGCAGCTGATCCATATCCTAAGCCTCTTTTGCTCCCTTCAGTAAAACACACATATTGGCCCATCAGTATGTTTCTTTACCTACTGTAAAGCCTTCAATCTTGTCTCATCAGTAATACCTTCCCTCTTATGCTCTATGGCTTTTCAAGACCGTTTCTTACCACAATCTCATAGCTTGTTGAAAACATACTACTGGGCACTACTCCCAGAGGTTCTGGTTCAGGATATTGAAGTTCGGTCTGAGAATTTGCATTTCTAGCAAGCTCCCAGGTGATGCTGATCTCCTGCTGATCCACGGAGAGGTGCTGCTCATGTAGGTCATGTTTTCAACACCATTAGGCTACCTCTCCTTTGTTATAATTGGCATTGACTTGTAGACTGTAAGTGTATAAGTATTTACTGAATAAAATTTTAAAATAATTATGAGTTGAACTCATAACGCCTACTGAGAACTTTTGAGCTCATGAAAAGAATTGTATTAATTTCCTTAGTAGACATTAATTAAGGAAATTTACACGGCAGAATGAAGTATAGAAACCTAAGCCTTCTCTTCTGCACTATTGTGATTTAACAACCTACTACTAATAATAAAAATGTGTTCCTGAATTGCATGTTAAACTTTACCAATAAAATGTAAAAAGGTCATTGATTCTCAAACACCTCGTTCTCTTTTATGAAATAAACTTTAAATATACCTTGTTTTAGGTTGCATCTATGAAGTTTCATATGCATTCACTAGCTTTCATATGCTGGGAAAATGTTTTCTCTGCACTAGGTGGCAGTATAATCCTGAAATTTGAAACCTAAGCTAAGGCATCAAAGGTGAATTTGATTTCCAGTCTTCAAGTAGGTAACTTTGATTTTAAGAAAATATTTCATTCTTGGTTATTTTCCATATGTATAAACTAAAATACTATAGTTGACTTCTTTTTAGGGTTCCTCTCAAAAAAAATTGCAAATACAATGCACCCTGATGTTCATGAAAGCCTACTGAAGGAGAAAGACACAAAATGAAAGATTAAAATTAACTCTGCCTTCATAGGTGAGCCATCCACTCTGACCTCACTAACCACCACCAATTTGGGCCTTATAATCAAACAGAGCCAAACCCAAGGTTAAGAATGTGAACTCTGGAACCAAATGGCTTAGGTTCAAATCTCAGCTCCACCACTTTCTAGCTGGGAGACCATGGAGAGGTAATTAACCTTTCTGACTCATCTTATTTATCTGTAAAAATTAGTAATGAAAGCACCCTCCTTGTAGGTACATTATAAGCATTAAACTAGAGCTGAAAATAGTACCTGGCACTCAATAAATTTTAGCTACAATTTTTCTTATAACTCACTCTCCTCTGCTTTCTTCTTAGACTCAACCCCAATCCGTCCAGTAAATGGTGGCTCATTTAGATTTTAGAAGAGTGTGGCTGTGCTAGATACTAAAAACTATCCTAGACAATATACAACCCATTATAAATAGCAAAGTAAATCAATTGAAAGCCCCCTTCTCCCGTCCATGTGCACATCTTTGTCTGTTTGCTACACTTTTATGATTCTTCCTCCTGTAATACTGCCCTTGATAAGTCCTTCAAGCTCTTCTCATCAATAATACCTTCCCTCTCATAGTACTGTATGGTTTTTGAAGAACGTTTCTCACCATAATCGTACCTCACAACAATCCAACAAGACAGATGTGACTCTCCTGTTTTCCTGGTGAAGAAACAGGTGAACAGACCTGTATGAGTTCATAGTTATATGTGACAAATCTACTGACTGATTCCTGAACAGATACAAACAAAAGGTAACTCCAGTAATCACTGGTGAAACAGTCAAACAGCTATTTACAAAACACTGCATACAGGATGACTGATGCCTACTGATTAGTCCCCTTTTGGGTACATGTGTGTGTGTGTATATATACACGTATATATACATATATGTGTATATATGTGTGTGTGTATATATGTGTGTATACACACACGTATATATATATACACACACACCCCACATATGTATATGTATACATATGTGTATATATACATAAATGTGTGTATACATGTATATAATTGGTTTCTTCATTTTAAAGTATTATATGGAAAAGTAATATATGTATTTGGTAACATGCATTATATTTAAAAGTAAGATATGTATTTGGTAATACAACAGGATGACTATAGTCAATAATAATTTAATTGCACATTTTAAAATAACTAAAAGAGTACAACTGGACTGTTTGTAGCAAATGGATAAGTGCTTGAAATTATGGATACTCCATTTACCCTATGATTAGTACTTATTGTGTGCATGTATCAAAATATCTCGTGTACCCCATAAATATGTATACCTATTACATACCCACAAAAATTAAACGTTAAAGAAGTAATATACGAACATTGTGGAAAAGTGGAAAATATAGAAATAGAAGAAAGAAAAAAAAAAGTCTCACCACCTAGAGACAACTCGCTATTAACATTTTAGGATATTTTCTTCCAGGCCCTTTTCTACAGACAAGCTGTGGTCATACTCGACACAGTTTTATAACTTCCTTAAATGCACATCACTTAAAACACTCATGCACTTGCTTTCACAAAATGTAAATGCAATCACATAACACATACAAAAAGCAAAACCCAGGTGTAAGAAATTTGCCTTGAAGTCACAATTACAGCTTTTAATCCTAACTGCTGTAACCTTGAGAGAGAAAACAACTATAGAGAAAGAGACACTGAATAACTGAGAGAGGTTCTTCCAGCAGGTCTTGGTTTTTGAAAGACATTCTTTTTCTCACCCAAAGCCATGTGGGACTATAAACTTGAAGCCAACCACCTAACCACAAAACCACAAAGGCATGTGTAGACATTCCAGTGGCACCAAAGGGCAACCACAGGAGAGTCCTGCCTCCTACTGTTTCTTAAATCCAAACACCTCTGAAACCATGACTAACTCTAGAAATAGCAGTAGCAACTGACATGTGGGCAGGTAAGAAAAAGCCTTTGTTCTTAAAGACTCAACTTAGAGCCACGACAAACTGAAAGGCTCTAGCATTAGCATACTTACAGTGATTCCGGAGAATGGTCAGTCCAGGGTGGAGCAGCAGAGATGGAAAGGCAGAGAGGCAGTACCAGGACGGTGACAGAGGAGGGACAGAATCACGATTCATATTATTTCAGCCTGTCCTGGCCAAGAGCCTCTCCAGGGCTCTCAGGACTTTTTCTAGAAGTGCAGTATAAGGAGGAAATGTCAGAAACTATACTTCATACTTTTTAAAATATATTTTTTGATCTATATCACTCAATATTTTTGCTATTTTTCAGGTGAGGCAAGTAAGGTTCAAAGACGTTAAATAACTTGCTAAGGGAAATTCCAAATGGCAGGCCAAACCAAACTTGGGTTTCTCTAATATCAAAGCTGATGTTCTTCATATAATTTGTCATATTCTGAGTATACATACATGCACATGTACACACACACACACACACGTGTTTAAGGACAGTCTCTGCTTCACTCTGCATCTAGTTGTTCACTATTACTTTCTTTTCTTCATAAACTCTCAAACTGGAAAACTTCAAGACTTGCTAAGAAGACTTGCCCTCATACTAAGCACCAACTTGGTGCTGTAATTGTCCAAGGGTTTACCCTGCTAATGCTTTGCTAAAAGCAACAAAAAAGTAGTGCTAAAGTTCTCTCACACAAAATATCTCATGGAGAGTGATCATTCCTGTTTGAGTGTCCCAGCCTTTATATAAACTCTTTATTATTGACTCAACTTATAGAGCATTAGTGAATTTTTTATGTATTTCTGGCATTTTTTCTATATTTCCCTGAGGTTCTATCCATATGTAAATTTGTCTCAGCTTCTAAACTCTTACACATTAGGGATCTTGATTACAATCTCTCCCATTCTCCATTTATTACGTACCACAGTCAATCATTTTGTATATTCCTAGGCTGTCAAACTTCAACCAACATCGTATTTAAACACAGTGCTGGCTACTAAGGAGACTTTCAGAGCCAAATAATGTCTTCTTTGTCCTCAAGGAAGTAGGTGGGACACCCACACACCCCACACCTATGGAACACACTTTGGCCTAAAAGGACTCCCCAAAAGAAAGTAGAACCATAAACAAAGTGTTCTAGAGATAGAAAGGCAGAAGTGACTGATACTCTCCAGAAGGATTCAAAAGCATTTCACAGAGGAAGTAACCTTAGCTTGACCCTAAAGAATAAATTCTATTTTACAGGTAGAAAAAAGATAGAAAGTTTTACAAGGCAGTTGGAATAATGTGAGCAAAGCTCAGAGGCTTGAAAATGCATAGAGTGTAATTAATTACATTTCAAACATAACTTCGCTTTTTTGAAAATATTGTGTGTCATCAACCCAGAAGTTGAGAAAACTCACGTTATTAAACAACATTTAGTAACTAAATAATATGCCAACAATATTTATGACTTTCTTATATTAGCCTACCTTTCATATTACTATTTTGCTACTGAAAATTAAATCAACAATTCATCTGCTACATTGGAAAATCTGAAAATACAGATTTTGATTACAGAACAACACAGTTCTACAAGAACCCTTATTTTGGCCCACAGTGAATTATCTGTTTAGAGATTCCATCAAGACATAAAGAACACCAGGTGCCCTGATGTCAATGTCAAGGGAAAAGAGGCAAGATGTCTTTATTAGGATGTAAAAAGTTATTTGCTATCACTTAAATTACAATTCTCTTTTTCTGTTAATACTAGTAATAGGCTACTGAGCTTGCTGAAGTCTGGTGCTAGGAAGGGTTAATGGCATAGGCAGAGAGCAATGCTTTCATTTCCTTGGAGGAAAGCTGATGGGTAAATAAAGTATACCTTACTTAAAAAAAATAAAGATCGAGGAGAATCTTGTGTACATACTAAGTGAGGGTTTCAAGCTGCAAGAACGAAGGCACAGTGCCAAGAATGGGAGATGTGTTATGTGCAGGGAAAAATTTGAAATTGAAGTTGCTCTGAGCAGTGAAATGAGCTCTCAAGTGGAGCCAAAGGGAGATGGGGAAAAATGCAGAATGTAGCTGCAGCAACTCAAATGGAAATCAGCATGCCCATGGTGAATTTCCTAAAAACCTCTTCAGTCAAGTAGAACAAAATAGTAAAAAAGCAATAAAAGAATAAATGACCTAGAATTATTGGCCTCGCCAAGCATAACCTACTACACAGCGCTGGTTTCAGAAGCAGATGTAGAGAAACTGCAGCCCCACAAGGCTTCCATCACTGTAGATGTTCTTTTAAGCTGTGCTATCTGACAGGACACTGTTGACCGTGTAAAATGTTATTACAAGAATCACAGGAGTAATCAGTAGAAATCTGTCTCTTGGTACAGTATTGGGAAATGTCATTTGGCTATGGATTTGTACCATAATAAAGTTGACCATAAACACACACCATAAACACAGAAAACAAGAAAGAAATAACTTTAATGTTATATCCAGAGGCTAAATGATAGATTGTTGGTATGTTATTGTGAGTAGTTATTTGAAAAGAAAAGAAAAAAAACAAGTTAGTTGACCCTTGTTGGATTATAAATAACCGTAAAAAGACTTTTTTTAAAGCAATTGAGGGATTTCAAAAAGCCTCCAGGCTTTGCTGTGTTGCCTAAAGAGCCCTCCATGTTCATTCCTATTACCGTGTCCAGAATTACGCTGGCTGTGAATTCAACTGTAATTTGTACAGTTGCAATTCATGTGTTACCTTTAAAAATAAACAGTTTATGTGAAACTCAAGTACTACTGTTTTCTCAAATGAGAAATAGTGAAACTAATTTTAATGCAAGACTTGTCTCTCCATGTACTATAGTTCCAAAAGTTCACTTATCTTCTCTCTAGCATGCTGCATGCCCAGTGTTTCCAAGCCCTTCTCAAACAAGCCCCCACCTCTTCCACAAAGTTGATCTGGCACCTCCAGCCAGATGTTCTCTGTTCCGCTCAATCATAGGAAGAACTATTTACATGAAATGACATTACATTCTGTTTTATAGGCAGAAGGATACAGTAAAGAAAGCAGGGGGCGTCTAAAATCAGGAAACTTAGACTTGAGCCCTTGTTCCTTTCATTAATCTTGTAACACTACTGAGCCTGTTTCCTTTTTTGCCCAATAGGAACTTATCTTAGAGGCTCATTGTGATGCTCAGTTAATCCATGCAGGATAGCTGGATAAAGTGTAAAGTGCTCTACAAAGGTAATCATTATTTCAGAATTTAATATTTAGGGAGCATCATTATATGCAGGACATAGTTCTGAGCACTGCAGAGTAATCAAAGCTGAAGAAGGCAGATTCCCAACTCTCATGGACCTTAAAATATAGTAGAGGTGTGAAAACATTTACCTCAATAATTAAAACACAGGGTGTTAAATAGTAAGTGCTTTAAGCCATATCCCCAGAACTTCAAGTCAATTTGACAAATATCCATGGAATAGGCTCTTGAGATACAAAGGCAAACACGATGGGTCACTGTCACTTATCCAGTGGGAAGGACAGATACACAACAATTATGATAATATCGGGCAGATAATGATAAACACTGTAAAGTAAGTGCATACATACTGGGAATTGGTTAGGTCTGGGAAGATAGACACACAGAAAGGTTTTCGTCTAGTTCAGTGGTAAAGTTTGATCGGCGATAACAAAGCTTAGCAACTGTTTCTAAAGATTGAGTTTTTACTTCCAAACAAGATAAAAAAGGACCAGATCTGACATCAGATTGATCAGTTCTGTGAGGCAGGTGGATGCTGGGAAGATGTGGAGGTGACTGCAGAGAATCAGCTGAGCTGAAAAAACACTCAAGTAAGATATTAATAGTGGGTTAGGAACTTCTGCAAGGCCACAGCAGAAATCAAATAGCAGTGGGGATAAGAAGAGTATGGTGTAAGCAGAGGTTAAGGAACTAAGGGATAGGAAAAGATAACAGTAGTTAAAGGAGGACAAGATTTTTTTTCTTCATTTGTTTAAAAATAATAAATTTAAAAATAACTAACACTTGTACTGTTTACTACATGTGGGTATTGCTAGAAACATTTACCTATTATTTACCTATATTACCTATATTAATTCATTTATTGCACAACTATAAGTTGTAGGTGCAATTACCCCTCAGTAGTGATGGTGAGAGTGAGATGGGGAAAGCTAACATTTGTAGACTGAGAAAAAGGGATCAGTGCAGAGAGAGATTGAAGACAAAAGGGAGGATGCCCCTGAAACTCAAAATAGCAAGAGCTCAGGGATGAGGGGTGATTGTCATTTTCCTTTCTATACTAGTCTAGACTCCTAACTTCTTCACAATAGGCACTATCTCACTCTATCGCCCAGGCTGGAGTACAGTGGCACGATCTTGGCTCACTACGACCTCCGCCTCTCAGGTTGAAGTGATTCTCCTGTCTCAGCCTCCTGAGTAGCTGGGACTACAGGCATGCGCCACCACGCCCAGCTAATTTTTGTATTTTTAGTAGAGACAGGGTTTTGCCATGTTGGCCAGGCTGGTTTCAAATGCCTGACCTCAAGTGATCCACCCACCTTGGCCTCCCAAAGTGCTGGGATTACAGGCATGAGCCACCATGCCCGGGCTGCATTATCACTTTCATAATTAGAAAACTAAACAATATAAAAATAAGAGATCACTTAAATATAGTTTATATTCTTTTTAAATTATTCTATATTTCTTCTGTGTTAAAATATGCTTTCTAATAAGAAATTAGCTCCCTGCAGGTAGGAAGGGTAACTTATTTCTTCTTCCACCCCATCAACTAGCACCTGTTGTGTATATGTGTGTGTGTATGTATATTTTAAAGGGAACAAAATTAAACTCAACAAAACCCAAACCCTTGTTAATATTGCTCAAAATTTAACTACCTATATTGCTGTCTTTAAGTACTTTTTAGGGTCTGTTTTTAATTCTTTTTTCTCCCCTCTACTTCCCCTCTCATTGTATCACATTCTGTCACCACTATTCTTGGACCTTAAAAACAAAGAAAACCCTTCTGGGGCTATCCAGATAGCAGGTTTGTTCTTATTGCCTCTTATTTTCCCGTAGTGGAGATTTATGAGACCTAGATAGCCAAGTAATAGTTTGAGCATACCGCTATTTTGTTTCCTTGTCATTTTCATAGGCCAAGGTGAGTTAACAATTAAATTGCAGTCTTTTACATTCAATCTTAAAATAATTTAGCTTTCCCTCAAGCTATTGATTGTTGAAATTGGTTGTTTGTTGTAGATGTTGTTTATTTAGGGGAGGAGAAAGCAAAAGTGGCTTTTTATATTGTTTTCTATATTATTGTTTTCTATATTTTCTATTCCTTCCTTTCCCCTCCTTCCCTTGTAGTGAGCCCATCCCCAAGGTTCCTGTTTCTCTTTATTCCTGTGAGATCTATTCCTCTTAGCTTCCTGGTTACTCTACATTAAAAATTCAAGAAAGGCAGCCTAGATTTCCAGTTTCCATATATGAGTACTTCCTTTCAGGTTCCAATGTGGGTCTAGTAGAGTTTTGTCTGGGAAAAGTCATTGGGGAGGAATAAAGATAAACACCTTGCTTGTCTTCATACCCTGGCCCTTGTATGGACCTACATTTAGTACATTCACAAAAGAAGAATATGTTGTAAGTGTGCATATACTTCACCCTTCTCCCTAGAAGTGCAGGTAAGAGGGTTCCCAGGAAAGTGAAACAAGAACCTCCTTAAAACCGAATGTAGGTTCTAATCTCAGTATAATTATTTGAAGCCACTATACATTGCCTGGTATTCTGGAACTATTTTTCCCTTGAATATTTCAATCCATTAGAGTCATTATAGCTGTTAGAAAGAGCATATTAGGCCAGGCATAGTGGCTCACGCCTATAATCCCAGCACTTTTGGAGGCCAAGGCAGGAGGATCACTTGAGTTCAGGAGTTCAAGACCAGCCTGGCCAACATGGTGAAACCCTGTCTCTACCAGAAATACAAAAAATTAGCCAGGCGTCTTGGCGGGTGCCTGTAGTCCCTGCTACTCAGGAGGCTGAGGCAGGAGAATGGCTTGGACACGGGAGGCAGAGGTTGCGGGCTGGCGAGAATCCTGCCGTCCATTCGGATGACCGGACTGCTCTCAAGACAAAACGACAAAAGAAAAAGACAGAAAAGAAAGAAAAGAAGGAAGGAAAGGAAGGAAGGAAGGAAGGAAGGAAGGAAGGAAGGAAGGAAGGAAGGAAGGAAGGAGAAAGAAAGAAAGAGAATATTAACATCACCTATAAATCTTTTTATCTTTTTTAAAAATGTAAATGCCTGGATCTGTCCACAGAGATTCAGATTTAATTGGTCTGGGATAGATGTCTAGACATCAGGATTTGCCTCCCACACCCTTCCTTTATCCTTCTAGTGATTCCAAGGTGTAACCAGGTTGAGAACCACTGGTATAGGGCCAATCCAAAGACCTAAAAACTTTAGGGGTGTTTGACTATATATCTTTGGATCTTGGAATACATTCCAGACCTCATTTCTTTTTACTTAAGATAAGGATTGCTTCTGAGGTTAAAACAGAGTCAAAGCTATTCACCAAATTGTCTCTTCCTTTTCTACATACATGCACACAAACATTAAACTAAAACAGCACTCCCAGGGCTGCTCAAGGGACTAACCAAGCAACCTGACCTAGTTATCTTCTTCATACCACCTGTATGTGACATCTTGTTAAACTTGCTAATGAGGTAGCAAAGTAGTTTAGGAAGGAAAATTATTTTTACATGCTAATAAGGCCCTGAGCCAAGAAAGTAAAACAAGCATATTACTGCTGAAAGCAATTAGGATAAAACCTAGTACTTTAACAATATCTAGTCAAAGAGGTTACATAATTTTGGCCTTGAACACCAGGTTATATGGAGAGTTTTGGGATATTGCAAACCATTCCTTGCTTCAATTTTTAGTTTCCAAGTACAAAATAGAGCAATGTTCAGGAGGTTGAAGTACAAAATTTGTACAAGCATCTTGTACTTCAACAACTCATATTTTTTTCATATTTAAAATAACACAACTTTTCACCATTTAATTACTAGTGGAAACTGGAGAATCACACCCCAATTTAGAGTTTGCAAACTAAGATAAATCACACTTCAAAGTCTTAAGTTACAAGCTAACTGCAGCAATGATCTCTACAATTGCTCCGTGTTGTTTGCAGATACATTTCACTCCTGGTTGGTTTCATTTTCAGGTTAGGCAACTAGATTAAGACCCTTTCCTCTAGGGGAAAGGACTTTTTACCTGCAATGTACAGAGGTCAGTAAAACATGAATCTCATGAAACTCAGTTTGAGTGGTTCCTTGTCTTTAAAACTTACAGGCTTAAATTCATGTCACACTCAGACACACATACCATCTTTGCAAAAATTCACATTTCATCCTTCATAATATATAAAGAAAATATCCAGGGTGACCAATTCATCTCAGTTTGCTCAATACTTTCTTAGTTTTAGCACTGAAAGTTTACATCCTGGGAACAGCCCCCCTTCCCCTGTCCTAGGCAAACTGGGATGGTTGGTTACGCTAAAACAACCAGAATCAGAATCCAGTCTGGAGTTGACTTTGACCTGCTGGACCTCTCCTTCAGGCCAGGTGTTCTTCCCTGATATTAATAAATAATACGTGTCAAAGTGGGCCAGACTGAGACCACCAGCCACCATGTAAGATCTCTCACCATGATTTTAACGTGCTATCTAGGATGCTCCCAATATTGTGTAAGGTAACTGCTTTTGTCTCCATATTATAATATAAAGAAACAGGCTTTGACCTGTTGAAGACCGCACTGGTAGTAAGTAGACAGCTGAAATTCAAACCTAGTTCTGTCTGACTTCAAAGATTGTGCTCATTCTATTTTATCAACCATGAGAAATTTTAAGAAAACCTACATGGAGGAGATTTTATAAAAGCTAAAGAAAAAACAAGTAATAAAATATAGAGTAAGAATTAAAATAACAAAACATCAGAAGCTATATGGATTCAACAAAATATACAGCAGAAATAAGAAAACCAGCAGCTATTTGATGGATGACAACTTTCCCAAAGTCAAATTCCTAACATTCTTTATAACATCCTTTCAAGTATTCAAATAAAATGTCACCTTAGGTAAGAAGAATTTTCTATTCATATGTAACAAATATTTTGTTCCTAATTTTTTCTCTTCAGAGTATGTAAGAATGTCTAGTGTAAATATAATTAGTTGATAAATTTTTTAATTTATCCTATATGCTACAAAGAAAAATAGGATCATAAAGCTGCTATTTAAGAACTGTCTAAAAGATGCAATAAACTCAATTGATAATTTAAATCCTAACTCTGCAGATTTGTCCCAGCATACATTTAAATCTGAGTTAAACTAGCAAATATTTTTGAACCAACATAACTTCAAGGATATTGCTAAAGAAACTCATGTCTGCTGCTTTTTACTTGACTTTCTTGTATGCTCCTAATGTTTCCCTACATGTTCGTCCTATTGCCTGCTGCCTTCACTGGATCCTCGGAAAGATGCATTCCAAAGATTTCCTTCTAGTAGCTACACATGAAGAAAAGGAATTGATGTCCATCAGAGTTCGTGAGAGTGAGTCTTGACAATAGGTGACAGCTACTGGCATCTCATATGAATCTCTCAGCAGAAAAGCAGAGACAGACTTTTTGGTACTGACCTTTAATTTTTTTTTTTTTTTTTTTAATGTGTGCTCCTACTTCACCCCATCTTAAGGTTGTTCAGTGACTTTGAAAAATTTTTGAATACTGTTAGGTGTGGTCAGACCACCAGATTTACAAGTGACAGAATCAATAATCAGCTCTAAAATTGTCAGGGTCTCAATTATACCCAAAGTTTCTGATATTGCAGTTTACCAAATACTGTTGAAATCTTCTGAAAAAAAGTTTAGTAAGATGTCTTGGGATATCTGGAGTTTCCTTCATCTCTAGGATATCTTTTTCTCAAAGACGATCTAGCCATAGCACACTTCAGAGCTTTCTGTAAGGTCTTTTTCTGAAGAACGCCTGTTTAGCATTTAGCCATTATGTCGGTATGGAAATGAGACACCACTGAAGTGTTGTACTTATCAAAAATAGCTAAGGTATTCCTTGGCAGCTTTTACCAACTAGCCATGATAGAGTGTAATGGATATAATTTAGCCTCTCTGGATTAGATATTCTCTAAAAGAAGTACAGTGTTTCCTGGTAACAAGCATGACTTCCTGTGAATTTTAAGTGGAAATTAAATGAACTCTCACTGTATTTTTAACTCATATTTGTGAGCATGAACAGTCAGAGCTAGGAACTCTTCAACCAGCTGATGAAGAATATTAAGAACATTAAGAATCAAAAGTGATGAAAAAAAGGTTTAGTTCCTTTTACTTTAAATTAGATACTGTATGTATTCAGCATAAATCTGCAGTGTTGTCAGATTTTTTTAAGAAATCCTTTTAACTGCTTCATCTGCTCTATCAGAGGAAAAAGTAGAAAAGAATAACCTGAAAGAAAAGCAAACCAAATTTTATCATTGCAGTAACTGTAAACTCCTGACAATCTTAGTGGCTGTATTATATTTATTTATTTGGCCATTAAGTATTCGGATGTATTCCTTCCTTAGCTGTATTTTGCTTCATCCTCAATTAAAAAAAATAACCTGCAAGTTTCACTTTATTCTGGGAACTTATGAAAAACACACTAACCTTTGAATAGTGATATAAATTAAGCCATATAAACATAAAAGACTCTTTGAAATAAAACTATTCTTTTGCACAAAAACTCAATTCAAACAGTTAAAAACTAGGCACTACTTCTAAATACAAATTCAGTGCAAACCAACACAAGCGTAATTATAAGTTACGGGTCATGTTTCCTATTTACCTATGCTCTTTTTCTACATCAATCATTATACATTAGCCAGATAAGACTGGGCACAGATGGGCAAGATAATTGCCCATGCTATTAGAATTCCCATATTTCTGTAGTATGAATGAAATTGCAAATTAAAACTGCTAATTTGTGTGTTTTTTAAAAGGCCACGTTGTTACACAGGAACTTGAAAGTGAACAAAACAAATAACTCTCCAGCTAGTTGCCGAGTGGAGAAGTTGGTTTTTACAGTTTCCATTTTTTAGAAACGTTACAAGCATTTTTTTTTTTTTTTTTAGAAACTTAGAAATTGTAATGGTGTGGGGTGGGTTGGGGTTGGAGGAGGGATAAACTGGCAGAATCTTGGATCAAGTGCTTTGAAATTTTCACCAATGGCAAAACAAATTGAAATCAGGTTGAAAGATTCTCAAAATATGTTATATCTGCTAGCAGCAAATTGTGAATCAGATCTATTTTGTTCCTCTGCAAGGCAACAAAACGAGAAATAATTTTGGAATCTAATAATGTTTCTTTCTTGTTGTATAAGAGAGTTTTGACTTTATAATTAAAATTCTCATCTTTCTCCATTGTCATGTAAATATCTTCTCCATATCCTGAATATTAATGTGTCATAGCAATCTTGTAGGAGGGGCTTGAAAAACACATTATCACACCCAAGCAAGTTACATAATATGTATTGAATGACAGTTCACAACAACCAAATCTAAGGAAGAGTGGAAAAATGCAAATCCAGTTCAAAGTAGATGTCAGTATCCATGTGACAGAGTATAGCCTACTGATGAAGCCATCTAAACAAATTGACAAAATGCTTATACAATGCTTTTACATAAATGTACAAACACAGCAAAAAAGGTAAAGCTAGGCACTATTACTAAATACAAAATCCAGTGCAAGCCAGCACATATGCATAATTACAGATTTTATCTCTCTACTCCTTAAACGAGAGATATTGGGAAACAGGGGAACCAGATATCTTTTATAATGGACTAGCAACCTAGTCAAAATAATTAAGAGCTCTACTCACCCAACACCTCTCCTGCAGTGAGGGGAGTTTAGGGAAATTGAAGTCCAGTTTTTTAGCTTTTTTTTTTTTTTTTTTTTTTTTTTTTGAGACTGAGTCTCACTCTATCACCCAGGCTGGAGTGCAGTGGCTCGATCTCGGCTCACTGCAACCTCCCTCTCCCTGCTTCCAGCGATTCTCCTACCTCAGCCTCCTGTGTAGCTGGGACCACAGGCACAGGCCACCACACCCAGCTAATTTTTGTATTTTTAGTAGAAACGGGGATCCGCCGCCGGGCCTGGTGGGTCACGCCTATAATTCCAGCACTTTGGGAGGCTGAGGGGGGCGGATCACGGGGTCAGGAGATCGAGACCATCCTGGCTAACACGGTGAAACCCCGTCTCTGCTAAAAATACGAAAAATTAGCCGGGCGTGGTGGCGGGCGCCTGTAGTCCCAGCTACTCGGAGGCTGAGACAGGAGAATGGCGTGAACCTGGGGGTGGAGCTTGCAGTGAGCCAAGATCGCGCCACTGCACTCCAGCCTGGGCGACAGAGACAAAGAAAGAAAGAAACGGAGTTTCGCCATGTTGGCCAGGCTGGTCTCAAACTGTTGACCTCAGGTAATACACACACCTCAGCCTCCCAAAGTGCTAGGATTACAGAATTGCGCCACTATGCCTGGCCCTGAAGTCCAGTTTTTATTTGGGCTTTAGGTGATAATACTATCTTTTAAAGTACTTCCATACTTGAGCAAAGGGAGATGATCATTTCCAAGCTATACTGACTGTTGAGAACTGTAAAGGATTTGAGATTTTACCCTACTTGCAAACTAACATGATATCCTACCACAGGTTTACAGGTACTGGCTGTAGGAGACATGAGATTCCTGGGTCAGAGGCAAATGACAGTTTATTACCCATAGCTGTAGCCAGAGTATAAGCACTCCTGCCAATCCCCTGAGCCCCAGTTCCCACAGGGTGATGTCAAAAAGACCAAGTGATACTTGTACATGTAGTAGGGTATGTTACAGGAAAGTTTAGCAAGACCAACCTTTTTTTTTTTTTTTTTTGGTTAGTGACACAATTTTATTTTATTTTATTTTTATTTTTTATTTTTTGTTATACTTTAAGTTCTGGAATCATTAGCAGAATGTGCAAGTTTGCTAAATAGATATACATGTGCCATGGTGGTTTGCTGCACCCATCAACCCATCATTGACATTAGGTATTTCTCCTAACGCTATTGGTCCCCTATCCCCTCACCCACCACGGACAGGCCCCCCTATGTGATGATCCCCTCCCTGTGTCCATGTGTTCTCATTGCCCAACTCCCACTTACGAGTGAGAACATGTGGTGTTTGGTTTTCTGTTCCCGTGATAGTTTGCTGACAATGATGGTTTTCAGCTTCATCCATGTCCCTGCAAAGGGCATGAGCTCATCATTTTCATGGCTCCATAGTGTTCCATGGTGTATATGTGCCACATTTTCTTTATCCAATCTATCACTGATGGGCATTTGGGTTGGTTCCAAGTCTTTGCTATTGTAAATATTTCTCCAATAAACATAGGTGTGCATGTGTCTTTATAATAGAATGATTTATAATCCTTTAGGTATATACCCAGTAATGGGATTGCTGGGTCAAATGGTATTTCTCGTTCTAGATCCTTGAGGAATCGCCACACTGTCTTCCACAATGGTTGAACTAATTTACATTCCCACCAACAGTGTAAAAGCATTCCTATTTCTCCACATCCTCTCCAGCATCTGTTGTTTTCCGACTTTTTAATGATCGCCATTCTAACTGGCATGAGATGGTATATCATTGTGGTTTTGATTTGCATTTCTCTGATGACCAGTGATGATGAGCTTTTTGTCATATGTTTGATGGCCACATAAATGTCTTCTTTTGAGAAGTGTCTGCATGTTCATATCTTTTGCCCACTTTTTGATGGGGCTGTTTATTTTTTCTTGTAAATTTTAATTAAGTTCCTTATAGTCTCTGGATAATAGCCCTTTGTCAGATGGATAGATTGCAAAAATTTTCTCCCATTCTGTAGGTTTCCTGTTCACTATGATGATAGTTTCTTTTGCTGTGCAGAAGCTTTTTAGTTTAATTAGATGCCATTTGTCAATTTTGGCTTTTGTTGCAATTGCTTTTTGTGTTTTAGTCATGAAGTCTTCACCCATTCCTATGTCCTGAATAGTATTGCCTAGGTTTTCTTCTAGGGTTTTTATGGTTTTAGGTCTTACATTTAAGTCTTTAATCCATCTTGAGTTAATTTTTGTAAAAGGTGTAAGGAAGGGGTCCAGTTTCAGTTTTCTGCATATGGCTAGCCAGTTTCCCAACACCATTTATTAAATAGGGAATTCTTTCCCCATTGCTTGTTTTTGTCAGGTTTGTTGAAGATCAGATGGTTGTAGATGTGTGACATTATTTCCGAGGCCTCTGTGCTGTTCCATTGGTCTATATATCTGTTTTGTTACCAGTAACATGCTGTTTTGGTTACTGTAGCCTTGTAGCATAGTTTGAAGTCAGGTAGCATAATGCCTCCAGTTTTGTTCTTTTTGCTTAGGATTGTCTTGGCTATGTGGGCTCTTTTTTGGTTCTATATGAAATTTAAAGTAGTTTTTTCTAATTCTGTGAAGAAAGTCAGCGGTAGCTTGATGGGGATAGCATTGAATCTATAAATTACTCTGGGCAGTATGGCCATTTTCACAATGGCGATTCTTCCTATCCATCAGCATGGAATGTTTTCCCATTTGTTGGTGTCCTCTCTTATTTCCTTGAGTAATGGTTTGCAGCTCTCCTTCAAGAGGTCCTTCACATCCCTTGTGAGTTGGATCCCTAGGTATTTTGTTCTCTTCATAGCAATTGTGAATGGGAATTCACTCATGATTTGGCTGTTTGTCTCTTATTGGTGTATAGGAATGCTTGTGATATTTGCACATTGATTTTGTATTCCTGAGACTTTGCTGAAGTTGCTTATCAGCTTAAGGAGATTTGGTGCTGAGACGATGGGGTTTTCTAAATATACAATCATGTCATCTTCGAACAGAGAAAATTTGACTTCCTCTCTTCCTATTTGAATATCTTCTTTTTCTTTCTCTTGCCTGATTGCCCTGGCCAGAACTTCCAATACTATGGTTGAATAAGAGTGGTGAAAGAGGGCATCCTTGTCTTGTGCCGGTTTTCAAAGGGAATGCTTCCAGGTTTTAACCATTCAGTGTGATGTTGGCTGTGGGTTTGTCATAAACAGCTCTTATTATTTTGAGATACATTCCATCAAAACCTAGTTTATAGAGAGTTTTTAGCATGAAGGGGTGTTGAATTTTATCGAAGTCCTTTTCTGCATATATTGAGATCATCATGTGGTTAGTTGTCATTGGTTCTACTTATCTGATGAATTATATTTATTGATTTGCATATGTTGAACCTGCGTTGCATCCCAGGGATGAAGCCGACTTGATTATGGTGAATAAGCTTTTTGATGTGTTGCTGGATTCGGTTTGCCAATATTTTTTTGAGGATTTTCGTATCGATGTTCATCAGGGATATTGGCCTGAAATTTTCTTTTTTTGTTGTGTCTCTGCCAGGTTTTGATATCAAGATGATGCTGGCTTCATAAAATGAGTGAGGGAGGAGTCCCTCTTTTTCTATTGTTTGGAACAGTTTCACAAGGAATAGTACCAGCTCCTCTTTGTACCTCTGGTAGAATTCGGCTGTGAATCTGTCTGGTCCGGGGTGTTTTTTAGTTGGAAGGCTATTAATTACTGCCTCAATTTCAGTCCTTGTTATTGGTCTATTCAGGGATTCAACTTCTTCCTGGTTTAGACTTGGGAGGGTGTATGTGTCCAGGAATTTATTCATTTCTTCTAGATTTTCTAGTTTATTTGCATAGAAGTGTTTATAGTATTCTTCGATGGTAGTTTGTATGTCTGTGGAATCAGTGGTGATATCCCCTTTATCATTTTTTATTGTGTCTCTTGTATTCTTCTTTCCTTTCTTCTTTATTATTCTGGCTAGTGGTCTATTTTGTTAATCATTTCAAAAAACCAGCTCGTGGATTCATTGATTTTTTGAAGGGTTTTTCGTGTCTCTATCTCCTTCGGTTCTGATCTTAGTTATTCCTTGTCTTCTGCTAGGTTTTGAATTTGTTTGCTCTTGCTTCTCTAGTTCTTTTAATTGTTATGTTAGGGTGTCGATTTTAGATCTTTCCTGCTTTCTCCTGTTGGCATTTAGTGCTATAAATTTCCCTCTAAACATTGCTTTAGCTGTGTCCTGGAGATTCTGGTATGTTGTGTCTTTGTTCTCGTTGGTTTCAAATAAATTATTTATTTCTGCCTTTATTTTGTTATTTACCCAGTAGTCATTCAGGAGCAGGTTGTTCAGTTTCCATGAGTTGTGCAGTTTTGAGTGAGTTTCTTAACCTGAGTTCTAATTTGATTGTACTGTGGTCTGAGAGACTGTCTGTTATAATTTCCATTCTTTTGCATTTGCTGAGGAGTGTTTTACTTCCAATTAAGTTGTCCATTTTAGAATAAGTGTGATGTGGTGCTGAAAAGAGTGTATATTCTGTTCATTTGGGGTGGAGAGTTCTTTAGATGTCTATTAGGTCTGCTTGGTCCAGAGCTGAGTTCAGCTCCTGAATATCCTTGTTAATTTTCTGTCTCATTGATCTGTCTAATATTTACAGTGGGGTGTTAACATCTTCTACTATTATTGTGTGAGAGTCTAAGTCTCTTTGTAGGTCTCTAAGAACTTGCTTTATGAATTTGGGTGTTCCTGTATTGGGTGCATATATATTCAGGATAGTTAGCTCTTCTTGTTGCATTGATCCCTTTACCATTATGTAATTCCCTTCCTTGTCTTTTTGATCTTTGTTGGTTTAAAGTCTGTTTTATCAGAGACTAGGGTTGCAACTCCTGCTTTTTTTTTTCACTTTCCATTTGCTTGGTAAATATTCCTCCATCCCTTTATTTTGAGCCTATGTGTGTCTTGGCATATGAGATGGGTCTCCTGAAAACAGCACACTGATGGCTTGACCCTTTATCCAACTTGCCAATCTGTGTCTTTTAATTGGGGCATTTAGCCTATTTACATTCAAGGTTAATATTGTTATGTGTGAATTTGATTCTGTCATTATGATGCTAGTTGGTTATTTTGCCCATTAGTTGATGCAGGTTCTTCACAGTGTCGACAGTCTTTACAATTTGGTACGTTTTTGCAGTGGCTGGTACCAGTTTTTCCTTTCCATATTTATTGCTTCCTCCAGGAGCTCTTGTAAGGCAGGCCTGGTGGTGACAAAAACTCAGTATTTGCTGAGTAAATGATTTTATTTCTCCTTCACTTGTGAAACTTAGTTTGGTTGGATATTAAATTCTGGGTTGAAAATTCTTTTCTTTAAGAACGTTGAATGTTGGCCCCCACTCTCTTCTGGCTTGTAGGGTTTCTGCAGAGAGATCCGCTGTTAGTCTGATGGCCTTCCCTTTGTGGGTAACCTAACCTTTCTCTCTTGCTACCCTTAACATTTTTTCCTTCATTTCAACCTTGGTGAATCTGACAACTATGTATCTTGGGGTTGCTCTTCTCGAGAGGTATTTTTGTGATGTTCTCTGTATTTCCTGAATTTGAATGTTGCCTGTCTTGCTAGGTTGGGGATGTTCTCCTGGATAATACCCTGAAGAGTGTTTTCCAACTTGGTTCCATTCTCCCTGTCACTTTCAGGTACACCAGTCAAATGTAGGTTTGGTCTTTTCACATAGTTTCATATTCTGGGAGGCTTTGTTCGCTCCTTTTCATTCTTTTTTCTCTATTCTTGTCTTCATACTTTATTTCATTAAGTTGATCTTCAATCTCTGATATTCTTTCTTCCACTTGATCAATTCAGCTGTTGATACTTGTGTATGCTTCACGAAGTTCTCATGCTGTGTTTTTCAGCTCCATAGAGTCAGTTATATTCTTCTCTAAACTGGTTATTCTAGTTAGCAATTCCTCTAACCTTTTTTCAAGTTTCTTAGCTTCCTTGCCTTGGGTTAGAACATGCTCCCTCAGCTTGGAGGAGTTTGTTATTACCCACTTTCTGAAGCCTACTTCTTTCAATGCATCAGACTCATTCTCTGTCCAGTTTTGTTCTCTTGCTGGTGAAGATTTGTGATCCTTTGAAAGAGAAGAGGTGTTCTGGTTTTTGGAATTTTCAGCCCTTTTGCGCTGGTTTCTTCCCATCTTCATGGAGTTACCTACCTTTGGTCTTTAATGTTGGTGACCTTCTGATGGGGTTTTTGTGTGGACCTCCTTTTTGTTGATATTGATGCTATTCCTTTCTGTTGGTTAGTTTTCCTTCTAACAGTCAGGTCCCTCTGCTGCAGGTCTGCTGGAGTTTGCTGGAGGTCCACTCCAGACCCTGTTTGCCTGGGTATCACCAGCAGATGCTGCAGAACAGCAGAGATTGCAGCTTGTTCTTCTCTGGAAGCTTTGTCTCAGAGGGGTACCTGCCAGATGCCAGCCAGAGCTCTCCTGTATGAGGTGCCTGTCAACCCCTGCTGGGAGTTGTCTCCCAGCTGCTGAAGATGCACCCACAGCCACCCCTTTCCCCAGGTGCTGTGTCCCAAGGATTTGGGAGTTTTATCTATAAGCCCCTGACTGGAGCTGCTGCCTTTCTTTCAGAGATGCCCTGCCCAGAGAGGAGTAATCTAGAAAGGCAGTTTGGCTACAGTAGCTTTGCTGAGCTGCAGTAGGCCCTGCCCAGTTCAGTGGTTTTGTTTACTTTGTGAAGGGAAAACCACCTACTCAAGCCTCAGTGATGGCAGACGTCTCTCCCCCGACCAAGCTCTAGCATCCCAGGTCAACTTCAGACTGCTGTGCTGGCAGCGAGAATTTCAAGCCAGTGGATCTTAGCTTGCTGGGCTCCATGGGGGTGGGATCCACTGAGCTAGACCACTTGGCTCCCTGGCTTCATCCCCCTTTCAGAGGGAGTGAACGGTTCTGTCTCGTTGGCATTCCAGGTACCACTGGGATATGAAAAACTCCTGCAGCTAGTTCGGTGTCTGCCCAAATGGCTGCCCAGTTTTGTGGTTGAAACCCAGGGCCCTGGTGGTGTAGACACCCAAGGGAATCTCCTGGTCTGCAGGTTGCGAAGACTGCGAGAAAAGCATAGTATCTGGGCCAGAATGCACCGTCCCTCACAGCACAGTCCCTCATAGCTTCCCTTAGCTAGGGGAGGGAGTTCCCCGACCCCTTGTGCTTCCCAGGTGAGGTGACACCCCACCCTGCTTCAGCTTGCCCTCCATGGGCTGCACCACTGTCTAATCAGTCTCAATGAGATAAGCCAGGTACCTCAGTTGGAAGTGCAGAAATCACCTGCCTTCTGTGTCGATCTTGCTGGGAGCTGCAGATCGGAGCTGTTCTTATTCTGCCATCTTGCCAGCTACCTCAAATCCAAATCTTTTATAATGGGGAGTAAGCCTGTTGGGCCTTGCTCTGGAAGGAGGCACTTTTACAGTGTTTGTTTACAGTGTAGAGTAAACAAATTTTACTTTGCTCAAGATAAAGACACTGTCACTACCTTCTAAGGCTGTTCACTATACAGACATCCTTGAAAAAATAATCTGGAAAAAAAACAGTCAGTATCTCTGAGCACAAGATGTGCAGAAACTTAAAGGACCCGTGGAGAATTGTCTCCCAACACTAACCAGCCAGTGAAACTCCACCCAAAGATATGTGGTTCATGATTCTTTCTTTAAAGATTTCCATCTGAAGCTTAGCACAGCTCTAACCTTCTCAAAACTTCATGTTTTCCACTCCAATCTCAAATTTCCCTTTTTCTTTTCTTTTTTTTTTTCCACTCCCCAGCAGTTTCTGCATATTGAGCCCGGTCCTCACTCTTATTTTTGCTCTGGTGGCTGAACTACTTGCTCGTAGCCCCAGATCTTAGATTCACCTCTGACTCATGTGTCTAGCTCATATTCTCCAGCAGGTTGCTCCCATAGATAATGTACCAGTAACAACTGCCTTATCTGACTAGTACTGGGACTCTGTTACTGCCCTGGTAAGGAGGCCTCTCCCCTCAGAGAGCACATAGTGACTATGAAACTGACAGTTTCTATGGCTAGGTAGGACAATCTATAGGTGATGAAAATCACTACAGGCAACTGGGTTTGGGTTCAGCCTGCCCTAGCTTTTCTCTTTGTTTTTTAATGTGTTTTCTGGGGAAGGAGGGGACTCATTCTGTTTATGTGCAATTTTAGTTAATGCTGTTTGGAAGAGTCTTTCAGTCTATAAACCCAATATGTTGCCATAGAAACAGTTCTCCATCTGAAATACATCCAATCAATTCTAAAATTATCATTCAGAAAACCTTCATAAATTAGAAGTAATCCAACAGATACCCAGAATGTCAGCATTTAGGTAATGAGCTGCATTTTCTCATTTTATTTAATTATTTTAAAATCAAGAAATCAACAGCAAAGAATCCAACTTAGATACACAGATGCTCCCTGACTCGTGATACAGTTCCATTCCAATAAACGCATCATAAGTTGAAAATACATTAAATTGAAAATGCATTTAATACATTTAAGCTACTGAACATCATAGGTTAGCCTGGCCTCCTGTAAATGTGCTCTGAACACTTTCATTAGCCTAACATGGGGCAAAATCATCTAAAACAAAGCCTATTTTATGATGAAGTGTTGAATATCTCATGTAATTTATTGAATACTGTACTGAAAGTGAAAAAACAGAATGGTTATATGATACACAAAGTACAGTTTCTGCCGAATGTATATTGTTTTTCTACCATCATAAAGTCAAAAAAATTCTAAGTCAAACCATTGTAGGCCAAGGACCATCTGTACATGGAAATAGAAAGATACTCAAGCTAGGAAAATTCTTCATTGATTCTTTTATTCTGGAAACAACATTATTATAGAGCAATGTACGCCATTTAGAAAAGACAAGGTTGTTTCCTTTTTTAATTTTTTTAACTTTATTTTAGGTTCAAGGGTACCTAGGTGTTCAGGTTTGCTATATAGGCAAACTGCATGTCACAGGGGTTTGGTGCACAGATTATTTTGTCTCCCAGGTAGTAAGTATAGTATTCAACAGGTATTTTTTTCTGATCCTCTCCCTCCTCCCACCCTTTGCCCTCAAGTAGACCCTGGTGTATGTTGTTCCCCCCTTTGTGTCCATGTGTTTTCATTGTTTAGCTTCCACTTACAAATAAGAATGTGCAGTATTTGATTTTCTGTTCTTGCATTAGTTTGCTAAGGATAATGGCCTCCAGCTCCATCCATGTTGCTGCAAAGGACATGATCTCCTTTCTTATGGCTGTGTAGTATTCCATGGTGTATGTGTACCACATTTTTAAAATCCAGTCTACAGTTGATGAGCATTTAGGTTGATTCCATGTCTTTGCTATTGTGAATAGTGCTATGATGGACATATGCATGCATTTGTCCTTATGGTAGAAGGATTTATATCCCCTTGGGTACTCACCCAATAATGGGATTGCTGGGTCAAACGGTAATTCTGTTTTAAGTTCTTTGAGGAATCACCACATTGCTTTCTACAATGGCTGAACTAATTTACACTCCCACCAACAGTGTATAAGAGTATCCTTTTCTCTGCAATCTCATCAGCATCTGCTTTTTTTTAAAATCATAGCCACTCTGATTAGTATGAGGTAGTACCTCATTGTGGTTTTGATTTCCATTTCTCTAATGATTAGTGATGTTGAGATTTTTTTCATATGCTTGTTTGTTGCATGTATGTCTTCTTTTGAAAAGGTTCTACTGGGGTTTTTTCTTTCTAATGGGGTTGTTTTTTGCTTGTAAATTTGTATAAATTCCAAATAGATTCTGGATATTAGACTTTTGTTGGATGCATACTTTGCAAATATTTTCTATCATTCTGTAGGTTGTTTGTTTACTCTGTTGATAGTTTCTTTTGCTCTGCAGAAGCTCTTTGGTTTAATTTGGTCCCACTTGTTAATTGTTTTTGCAACAACTGCTTTTGGTGTTTTCAGCATGAAATCTTTGCCAGGTCCTATGTCCAGAATGGTATATCTTAGGTTATCTTTCAGGGTTTTTATAGTTTTAGGTTTTACATTTAAGTCTTTAATTCATCTTGAGTTGATTTTTGTTATGGTTTAAGGAAGGGGTCTAGTTTCAGTCTTCAGCATATGGCTAGTCAGTTATCCCAGCATCATATATTGATGGGAAGTCCTTTCCCCATTGCTTGTTTTTGTCAGCTTGGTTAAAGATCAGGTGGTTGTAGGTGTGCAGAATCATTTCTGGGCTCTCTATTCTGCTCCATTGGTCTATGTAACTGTTTTTGTACCAGTACCATGCTGTTTTAGTTATTGTAGCCTTGTAGTATAGTTTGAAGTTGGGTAATGGGATGCCTCCAGCCTTGTTCTTTTTGCTTAGAATTGCCTTGGCTAAGCTGGGTGTGGTGGCTCATGCCTGTAATCCTAGCACTTTGGGAGGCCAATGCAGGTGGATCACGAGGTCAGGAGTTCAAGACCAACCTGACCAACATGGTGAAACCCCATCTCTACTAAAAATACAAAAATTAGCCAGGCATGGTGGCTCACACCTGTAGTCCTAGCTACTAAGGAGGTTGACGCAGGAGTATCATTTTAACCTGGGAGGCACAGGTTGCAGTAAGGCAAGACCACACCACTGCACTCCAGCCTGGGTGACAAAGTAAGACTCTGTCTCAAAAAAAAGAAAAGAAAAGAAAAGAAAAGAAAAAGAGAATTGCCTTGGCTATTTTGGCTCTTTTTTGTTTCAATATGAATTTTAAAATAGTTTTTTCTAATTCTGTGAAGAATGCCATTGATAGTTTGATAGGGAAAGCATTGAATCTGTAAATTCTTTGGGCAGTATGGCCATTTTAACAATATTGAGTCTTTCTATCTGTATTAGCTTATTCTCACACTGCTATAAAGAACTGCTGGAGACTGGGTAATTTATAAAGGAAAGAGGTTTAATTGACTCACAGTTCCACATGGCTGGGGAGGCCTTAGGAAACTTAAAATCATGGTGGAAGGGAAAGCAAACATGTTTTTCACATAGCGGCAGGAAAGAGAAGTGCAGAGTGAAGGGGGGAAAAGCCTATTATAAAACTGTCAGATCTCATGAGAACTCACTCACTATCATGAAAACAGCATGGGGGAATCACTCCCCCATGATCTAGTCACCTCCCACAAGATCCCTCCCCTAACATGTGGGGATTACAATTTAGATTGCAGTTCAAAATGAGATTTTGAGTGGGGTCACAGACAAACCATATCATTTTGTGCCTGGCCCTTCCCAAATCTCATGTCCTCACATTTCAAAAAATAATCATGCCTTTCCAATAGTTCCCCAAAGTCTTAACTCATTCCAGCATTAGCCCAAAAGTCCAAGTCCAAAGTCTCATCTGAGACAAGTCAAGTCCCTTCCACCTATGGGCATATAAAATCAAAAGTTAGTTACTTCCTAGATACAGTGGGGGTACAGGCATTGGTTAAATACACCCATTCCAAATGGGAGAAATTAGACAAAATAAGGAGCTACAGGCCCCATGCAAGTCCAAAATCCAATAAGGCAGCCACTAAACCTTAAAGTTCCAAAATGATCTCCTTTGACTCCATGCTTCACATTCAGGTCACTGATGCAAGAGATGGGCTCCCATGCCTTGGGTAGCTCCACCCCTGTGGCTTTGCAGAGTACAGCCTGCCTCCTGGCTGCTTTCATGAGCTGGTGTTGAGTGCCTGCAGCTTTTCCAGGCACATGGTGCAAGTTGTTGGATCTACCATCCTGGGATCTGGAAGACAGTGGCCCTCTTCTCACAGCTACATTAGGCAGTGCCCCAGTGGGGACTCTGTGTAGGGTCTCAGATCCCACATTTCCTTTCCGCACTGCCCAAGCAGAGGTTCTCCATGAGGACTCTGCCTCTACAGCAAACTTCTGCCTAGACACCCAGGTGTTTCCATACATCCTCTGAAATCTAGGTGAAGATTCCAAAACCTCACTTCTTGACTTCTGTGTGCCAACAGGCTCAACACCACTTGGAAGCTACCAAGGCCTGGGTTTGCACTCTTTGAAGCAATGGTCTGAGTTGTACCTTGGCCTTTTTATGCATGGCTGGAGCAGCTGGAACTCAGGGCACCAAGTCCCAAAGCTGCACACAGCAATGGGGCCCTCAACCTGGCCCATGAAATCATTTTTCCTTTCTAGGCCTCCAGCTGCTGTACAGGTCTGTGACATGCCCTGGAGACATTTTCCCCATTGTCTTGGGTGATCAATATTTGGCTCCTCGTTACTGACGCAAATTTCTGCAGTCAGATTTAATTTCTCCCCTCAAAAATGGGTTTTTCTTTTCTACTGCAGCCTCAGGCTACAAATTTTCCAAACTTTTATGCTCTGTCACCTCTTTAATGCTTTGCTGCTTAGAAGTTTCTTCTGCTACATACCCTAAATCATTTCCCTCAAGTTCAAAGTTCCACAGATCCCTAGGGCAAGGGCAAAATGCCACCAGTCTCTTTGCTAAAGCATACCAAGAGTGACCTTTACTCGAGTTCCCAAGAAGTTCCTCATCTCCATCTGAGACCACCTCAGCCTGAACTTTATTGTCCATATCACTATCAGCATTTTGGCCAAAACCATTCAATAAGTCTTTAGGAAGATCCAAACTTTCCTACATCTTTCTATCTTCTTTTGAGCCCTTCTAACTTTTCCAATCTCTGCCTGTTATCCAGTTCCAAAATTGCTTCCACATTTTGGGTTATCTTTACAGCAGCACCCCACTCTCTGAGCTACCAATTTACTGTATTAGTCCATTATCATGCTGCTATAAAGAACTCCCTATGACTGGGTAATTTATTAAGGAAAGAGGTTTAATTAACTCACAATTCTGCGTGGCTGGGGAGGCCTCAAGAAACTTACAATCATGGCAGAAGGAGAAGCAAACACTTCCTTCTTCACATGGCAGCAGGAGAGAGAAGTGCAGAGTGAAGTGGGGAAAAGTCCCTTATAAAACGATCAGATCTCGTGAGAACTCACTCACTATCATGAGAACAGCATCAGGGAACCACATCCATGATCTAATCACCTCCCATAAGGGTCCCTCCCCCGACACATAGGGATTACATTTCGGATTACTATTCAAGATGAGATTTTGGGTGGGGACACAGCCAAACCATATCACTATCCATGAGCATGGAGTGTTTTTTCATTCATTTGTGTCATTTCTTATTTCTTTGAGCAGTGTTTGTAATTCTCCCCTTGAAGATCTTTCACCTCCCTGGTTAGCTGTATTACTAGGTATTTTATTCTTTTTGTGGCAATTATAAAGGGGATTGCTTTCCTGATTTGGCTCTTGGTTTGGATGTTATTGGTGTATGGGAATGCTACTGACTTTTGTACATTGATTTTATATCCTGAAACTGTGCTGAGGTTGTTTTGAAGACCAAGGAGCTTTTGGGTAGAGACTAGAGGCTTTTCGAGATATAAAATCATATTGTCTGTAAACAGAGATAGCTTGACTTCCTCTATTCCTATTTGGATACCTTTTATATCTTTTTCCTGACTAATTGCTCTGGCCAGAACTTCCAGAACTATGTTGAGTAAGAGTGGTGAGAGAGAACATCCTTGTCTTGTTCCAGTTTTCAAAAGGAATGCTTCCAGCTTTTGCCCATTCAGTATGATGTTGGTTGGGGGTTTGCTATAGACAGCTCTTAGCATTTTCAAGTATGTTCCTTCAACACCTAGTTTATTGAGAGTTTTTAACATGAAGCGCTGTTGGATTTTATCAAAAGTCTTTTCTGCATATATTGAGATAACTATGGTTTTTGGTTTTTGTTCTGTTTATGTGATTAGTCACATTTACTGATTTGCATATGTTAATCACCCTTGCGTCCCAGAGATAAAGCCTACTTGATAATGGTGGATTCGGTTTTTGATATGATGCTGGATTCAGTTTTCTAGTGTTTTATTGAGGATTTTTGCATCTATGTTCATCAAGAATATTGGCATGAAGTTTTCTTTTTCTGTTGTGTCTCTGCCAGGTTTTAGTATCAGGATGATGCTGATCTCATAGAATGAGTTGGGGAGGAGTCCTTCATCCTCACTTTTTTGGAATAGTTTCAGTAGGAATGCTACCAGCTCTTCTTTATGCATCTGGTAGAATTTGGCTGTGAATCCTTCTGGTCCTGGACATTTTTTGTTGGTAGGCTTTTTATTACTGCTTCAGTTTTGGAACTCATTACTGGTCTGCTCAGGGATTCAATTTCTTCCTGGTTCAGTCTTCAGAGGTTATCTATGTCCAGGAATTTGTCCATTCTTTTAGATTTTCCAGTTTGTGTGCATAGAGGTGTTTATAGTGGTCTCTGAAGGTTTTTGTATTTCTGTGGGATAAGTGGTAGCATCCCCTTTGTCATTTCTAATTTTATTGGGATCATCTCTCTTTTTTTCATTATTATTCTAGATATCAGTCTATTTTTCTTATTAATTTTTTCAAAGAACTAACTCCTGGATTCATTGTTCTTTTGTATGGCTTTTCACATTTCCTTCAATTCAGCTCTGATTTTGGTTATTTCTTGTCTTTTGCTAGCTTTGGAGTTAGTTTGCTCTTATTTCTGTAGTTCCGCTAGTTGTGATGTTAGGTTGTTAATTTTAGATCTTTCTAACTTTTTGATGTGGGTGTTTAGTGTTATAAACTTCCCTCTTAACACTGCCTTAGCTGTGTCCAAGAGATTCTGGTATGTTGTATCTCTGTTCTCATTTATTTAAAAAATTTATTGATGTCTGACCTAATTTCACTGTTTATCCAAAAGTCATTGAGGAGCAGGTTGTTCAATTTCCATGTAATTGTACAGTTTTGAGTGATTTTCTTAGTATTGATTTCTATTTTTATTGCACTATGGTCTGAGAGTGTGGCTGGTATGATTTTGGTTTTTTTTTTTAATTTGCTGAGGATAGTTTTTTTCCAATTGAGTAGTCTATTTTAGGAATGTGTCATGTGCAGGTGAGAATGTATAGTCTGTTGCTTTTGGGTGGAGAGTTCTGTACATGTCTATTAGGTCTATTTGGTCAAGTTCCAAGTTCACATCCTGAATATCTTTGTTAATTTTCTGCCTTTATGATCTGTCTAATACTGTAAGAGGGGTATTGGAGTCTACCACTATGATAGTCTGTGAATCTAAGTCTCTTCATAGGTCTCTAACAACTTGCTTTATGAATCTGGATGCTCCTGTGTTGGGTGCATATATATTTAGGATAGCTAGGTCTTCTTGCACCCTTTACCATTATGTAATGTCCTTCTTTTCTTTTTTTATATTTGTTGGTTTAAAGTCTGTTTTGTCTGAAATTAGGATAGCAACTCCTGCTTTTTTCTGTTTTCCATTTGCTTAGAAGATTTTTCTCCATCCTTTTATTTTGAGCCTATAGGTGTCTGCATGTGAAATGGATCTCTTGAAGACAGTATATCATTTGGCCTTGCTTCTTTATCCAGCTTGCCACTCTGTGCCCTTTAAATGAGGCATTTTGCCCATTTACATTCAAGGTCACTATTGATATATGTGAATTTGATCCTGTCATTTTGCTGTGAGCTACTTATTACACAGTCTTGCTTGTGTGGTTGCTTTATAATGTCACTGGTCTGTGTACTTAAGTGTATTTTTGTAGTGGCTGGTAGCGGTCTTTTCTTTCCATATTTATTACTCCTTTTAGGACCTCTCATAAAGTAGGCCTGGTGGCAACAAATTCCCTCAGCATTTGCTTGTCTGAGAATAATCTTACTTCTCCTTCACTTATGAAGCTTAGTTTGCTTGGATATCAAATTCTTGATTGGAAATTCTTTTATTTAAGAATGCTGAATATAGGCCCCCAATCTCTTCTGGCTTCTAGGGTTTCTGCTGAAAGGTCTGCTGTTAGTCTAACAGGATCCTTTTGGTAGATGACCTGCTCCTTCTCTCTAATTGCCTTTAACGTTTTTTCTATCATTTCAACCTTGGAGAATCTGATGATTATGTGTCTTGGGGATAGTCTTCTCATGTAGTAGCTCACAGGAGTTTTCTGTGTTTCCTGCATTTGAATGTTGGCCTCTCTAACAAGGTTGGGATATCCTGGCTAGACGATATCCTGAAATACGTTCTCCAAGTTGTGTGCTTTCTCCCCATCTCTTTCAGGGATGCCAATGAGTCACAGGTTTGGTCTCTTTACATAATCTCATATTACTCAAAGGTTTTGTTCATTCTTTTTTATTCTTTTTTCTTTGTTTTTGTCTGACTGAGTTGTTTCAGAGAGCTGGTCTTCGACCACTGAGATTCTTCTCTCAGCTTGGTCTAGTCTTCTGTTAATAATTGTGATTGCATTATGAAATTCTTGTCGTGTGTTTTTCAGCTCTATCTGATCAACTTGGTTATTTTTTATAATGGCCATTTCACCTATCAAGTGAAATGATACAGTTCCTGTATCATTTTATTGTAATCCTTACATTTCTTAGATTGGGTTTTTACTTTTTCCTGAATCTCAATGATCTTTGCTCCAATTCATATTCTAAATTCTATTTCCATCATTTCAGCCATTTCAGCCCAGTTAAGAATGCTTGCTGGAGAACTAGTGCATTCATTTGGAGGAAAGAAGATACTCTGGCTTTTTGAGTTGCCAGAGTTCTTACTCTGGTTCTTTCTCAACTGTGTGCACTGGCGTTCCTTTAACTGCAATGTATCTTGAGTACAGCCAACAGACTTCTTTTCTGGATGTTTTCAGAGGCCCAAGTCTCTGTGCAGCATCTTTATTTGTAGCTGAATTCTTGTCACTGGTTTTACAAGGGGATATGTTAGCTAAGTGTTATTGGTGTTGAAGTTTTGGGCTGTGATCCAGTAGGTGGCACTTAAGTGTAATGGCTGGTAGGTAGGCTCTTGCTTTGCCACATAGCTCCTCTGTATTTCCTCAGGATTGCAGCTGGGCTCCCTCTCAGCGCTGTGAATAGGTGGCCTCCTCTCCCACTTGAGTGCTGGCTGCATATCTCAGCTTGGCACTCCTGGGCTGCACATTACAATTCTGGGGTGAGTTCAAACTTTCTGTTCCCTCTCAAGTTTGGAGGCAGCAGATGAAGGGACTTTAGCAGTGGCTGTGACAGAGGGTCTTTCACTTGTTTTTTGACAAGAGGCTCACACCTCTTTCTGAGGTGGAGCCACGATCAATCAGTGTGATCAGCCCAGGATGGGTCCACTGCACTTTGGACCCAAGGGCAAGGGGAGGCCCTGCTAGTGATGAGCAGGGAGAGCAGGTGGGTCCTGGAGGGAGACAGACTGGCCTCTTCTCCTTAGGGCAACTTCAGCTTACTGAAGGTGTGATTGAAGCACTCAGGGTCTCTGCTCCTTTCTTAGTCTGAGGGCAGCAAGGGAAGTACCACAGCAGTGGCAGTGGCAAAGCTACCTCAGAGAAACAGAGCCACTGCCAATGAGAGTGTTCAGCTAGGGGTTGGGTTGGCTGCACTGCTGGCCTGAATTGGGGGCTCCACTTGGTGAAGAGGAGGGGATGAAGGGCTCACAGGGAGGAGAGACCGGGCTCTTCCTCTGATGGTGACTGTGGTGCACTGAAAGCACAGGTGAAGCCCTCAGACTCTTTGTTTCTTCCCCAGATGGAGGGCAGCAGAGGCAGAACCGTTGCTGTGGCAGAGGGGCTGTTGGTTCCCTCTGGGAGCTCCTCCTCTGGGAAACTCAGAGCCACTCCCAGTGGGCATCCTCAGCTGTGGCTGGGGCGACTGATCCTGACCCAGGGGCCCTACCTGGTGAAGAGTTGAGGGTGGGGGTTCACAGAGAAGACAGACTGTACTCTGTACGGGGGCTGCAGGGTGCGGGAGGTGCCAACACAGGAAGTAAGCCCTTTGTTCCTTCCTTAGCCCAAGGGTGGTTAGGGCAGTACCACTACAGGTGCAATGGTGGAGGGGTTGTGGGTTGACTCTGGGATTTCCTCCTTAGAGAAATGCAGAGCTGCCTCTGACTGAAGTGCCCAGGCACGGCAGAGTAGTTATGCAGGAGTCCCAGGTCAGGAGGCCCTGCCCAGTGAGGAGAAGCAGGCACAGGGACCCAGTGAAGAACAGTCCAGATGAGAGATGAAGCCAGCTGGACTTCCTGGGTCAAGTGGGGACTTGAAGAACTTTTCTGTCTTACAAGAGGATTGTAAAATGCACCAAACAGCACTCTGCAGGTAGGATTGTAAAATGCACCAATCAGAGCTCTGTAGCTAGCTAGAGGTTTGTAAAATAGACCAATCAGCACTTGGTAAAATGGACCAATCAGCAGGGCATGGGTGGGAACAAATAAGGGAATACAAGCTGGCCACCCCGGCCAGAAGCTCAACCCGGTTAAGTCCCCTTCCACGCTGTGGAAGCTTTGTTCTTTCACTCTTCACCATAGATCTTGCTGCTGCTCACTCTTTGGGTCCATGCCATCTTTAAGAGCTATAATACTCACTGCGAAGGTCAGGGGATCCATTCTTGAAGTTAGCAAGTCCACAACCAAACCCACTGGGAGGGACCAACTCGGGACACACAGACACTTTTCTGTGAAGCAGTTGTGCTATGCTGGGGATCCAAGCCGATTCCTCATCACCATGCATCCTCCAGCACCTGAAGGCAAGAGCAGCAAGGGCTGTGGGACAGCAAAAATGGCAGCCAACCTCTCTGTCTGCGAGCTCTGTCCCAGGGAAGTACAGAGCTGGAACCAGTCCTAGAGCCCTGGTAGGGGGTGGCTGGAGTCCCCGGTCAGGAGGCCCCGCCCAGTGATGAGAAGCGGTATTGGGGACCCATGTGGAAAACAGTCCGGCCACTTTTCCATGTGGCGGCTGCACTGTGTTGGAGTCCATGTTAGTCCCTAATTACCAGGCACTTTCCAGAGCCTGAAGGCAAGAGAAGCCAGGGCTGTGATACAGCCAAGATGGCGGCCTGCCTTGCCGGCTTGGAGCGTCCTCCCAGGAAGTGCAGAAGATTATCTTTCAAATGACTACACAATAGTGACAATGCAAGGTGGGGGAACTGGTTCATTTCAACAGTGTTATACTCCTTAGAAGAGAAGCTTGTAAATATATGTATCCGAAAAAAATTCTAATTTTTAGAGATTTTTAATACTCTCTTATATCTCTTGTCTCCTTGAAAATATTTTAACCACTTAGTAGTTCCGAATGGAAAGTTATTAGGAGTTATGTAGCTCTTGCAAAGGAAGTCACAGGTCTAAAATAAGGAGATTCCCGCCGGGTGCGGTAGCCCAGATTATGCCTGTAATCCCAGTGCTTCGAGAGGCCTAGGTGGGTGGATCACTGGAGGTCAGGAGTTTGAGACCAGCCTGAACAACATAGTGAAACCCTGTTTCTACTAAAAATACAAAAAATTAGCAGGGCGTGGTGGTGGGTGCCTGTAATTCCAGCTTCTCAGGAGGCTGAGGCCAGAGAATGGTTTGAACCCAAGAGGTGGAGGTTGCAGTGAGCTGAGATCATGTCACTGCACTACAGCTTGGGCAACAAAGTGAGGCTCCTTTTCAAAAAAAAAAAAAAAGTAAATACATAAATAATAAACTAAAGAGAGGCCAGGCGCAGTGGCTCACAACTGTAATCCCAGGACTTTGGGAGGCCAAGGCGGGCAGATCAGGAGGTCAGGAGTTCAAGACCAGCCTGGCCAATATAGTGAAACCCCATCTCTACTAAAAATACAAAAATTAGCTAGGCATGGTGGCGTGTGCCTCTAGTCCCAGATACTCGAGAGGCTGAGGCAGAAGAATTACTTGATCCAGGAGGCAGAGGTTGCAGTAAACTGAGAACGCATCACTGCACTCCAACCTGGGCAACAGAGTGAGGCTGTCTCAACAGTAATAATAACAATAATAATAATAGGCCGGGCACAGTGGCTCACACCTGTAATCCCAACACTTTGGGAGGCCGAGGCAGGTGGATCACAAGGTCAGGAGTTCGTGACCAGCCTGGCCAAGATGATGAAACCCCATCTCTACTAAAAATACAAAAATTAGCTGGGCATGGTGGCCCACACCTACAGTCCCAGCTACTTGGGAGTCTGAGGCATGAGAATCTCTTGAACCCAGGAGGCGGAGGTTGTGATGAGCCGAGATCACACCATTGCACTCCAGCCTGGGTGACAAGAGCGAAACTCTGTCTTAAAATAATAATAATAATAATAAATAAATAAACTAAGGAGAATCCCCCAAACTAAGGAATGGGATCAGAAATGTTTCTTTCTTGGAATTTATGATAAACATAATAAAACTTTTTTATTTTGGGAAATAAATTCCCAAATTTTTTCCTGGAGTTCACATTATTTCACCAGGAAAACATTAATGTAGAATCTTGAGAGCAGTACTGTTCAATACAACTTTCTGTGATGATAGAAGTGCACTGTAATCTGTGCTGTTCAATATGGAACTTACTAGCTACATATGGGTATTGAGCACTTGAATGTAGCTAGTGACTAAAAAGCTAAATTTATTTAAAATGTTTATTAAATTTAAATTGTAGCATGTGGCTAGTAGCTACCATTTTGAACAATGCAACTTAATAGCCGAATACTCATGGAGTTGGGGGTCAAACTGCTGAGGTTCAAACTCTGGTTTCACATTTCACTATTTTGTTATTCTTCTCCTGTTGTTGGGTTGATGTCAAGATTCAGTGTGTTAAATTATATGTTAAGTAAATCTTAGCAATTGTTATTATATACCAGTTACACAATTTACCAGCCACGTGCTGAAGTTACCTAATCTCACAAAACCAATTTCACCCACTAATAATACTACTGTATGGGATTTTTATAAGAATTAAATGAACTAATGTGTAAAATTGCTTAGTATATGCCCATCATATGGAAGCACTCAATACATGTTAAATGCTATTATTAAATTATCAAAACAATGTTGCAACAAATAAATTTTTGTAACTTGCAGGAAATACTGGGAAAACATAGTGAAGTTACGATGATTTATAAGGTGAGCAAATAATTTTGAGTCAAATCAAATTTGTTCAACAGCAAAATTTTAAATTTTAAACATAGAGTGATTCCACCAAGATTTATAGAACACGTGAGATTCATCTTAACACAGTCTGCCAACTTTTCTTTTTCTCAGCTGAAGCCTTAACAAAAAAAAAATCTATGTGAATATGTATTTACCTTGTCTTTCTTATTATGGTTTTACTCTCTTCTTATTTTCGGTACCTGGTAGCACAGGAAAGTAAGTTAGAACAAATATATCACTGAAAGAAATCCTGTTTCCAATTATTTCAAGATATGCTGAGTCCATCAATGATATACCCAGCTCTAAAAACAACATATTTATAGCCACAGTTTTACACATTTCAAATGATTTCTTTATGTGAAATTCAAATAAACTAGTAACTCCTACATACATATTAACTCCTTTTCTATTTATATCTTAAATGTGGTTCCAAATGAAAAACATGCAGAATCTAAGAGTTTGGAGAATTTTTTAACATGTTGTAAAAATGTTTCTGCAAATTTACAGAAATTTATGAAGTCTGGAAAGTCTGAATTAGACTGCTGTTGGTGGTGGTTTGAAACGATTTTATTTTATAAATGGACTTAGTGTGCTCTTTTCATCATTTTTCTGGCATCTTAACAGCAGACAAGGAAAGTTCTTGTTTTTCCAGCAACGTCTGCTTGGTAAAGTCTAAGTAGGTCAGAGGAAGAAGCAAAACGTTTTTATTTCAATGAGAAATTCAAAACTCAGAACCCACTTTACATTTAAAGCTGCTTTCACTGGTGTAGTTGCCTAAAAAAAAGCAAGTAGCAGGTCCTTGCTCCCAGAAGCCTGCTCGCAGACCATGAAAAGAAAAACCTTCAGGGTTTGAAGTGTAAATTTTCTGGAATATTTTGTACTAAATTGCCAATGTGATATCAAAGACATAGTGAAGTATAGTTACTCCACCATGGCTGCTCCATCAGCAGGCTCCCTTTAATGAGCAGTTAGTTCTAATTAATAGTTCACCTCTGGCAGAAAATGTAATTTGGCTTTGCGTCATTTTCAAGTACAGACTGGAGTAAGAGTAAGGCAGTCAAAGAAAGGAGAGAAATGGTATGAGGGTTGGAATTATACTTAGAGACAGCAGGAAGATGATCACTATCTGGTTTTCCCAAATCTTCACAAATTGGATTACTAGATACTGGCTTGTTTTAAATTCTGGAGCTGTCTCTCAGAAGGGCACAGATTACATTTGTGCTGTGTCCTTCTGCAAGGGATAATTATTCTGTTCATCTGAACTTTCAGCTAACGCCAGTGTCTGATGGTAAAGGTTTCGATAGTGACATTTAAACACTTAGTATGCTAACATGTATAACCCAGCTGGTAACTGAAGTCTCCCTATTCCTTGAGTTCTAGCTAAAATTGCCCTAATCTGTGCAAGTCCAAAACCTATCCTAGGACTCTGATGATTTCCACATCTACAAGTGTGTCTTTAATTCACTAGGTATCAATTTTAACAAAAAATCCAAGTCTTTTATCAACTTTCAATTTCCTGCCAAATAAAAGTCCACTCCCAGAGAACACTCACGATTAATAGAACTGACTGAAGTTTCGGTGGTGGGGTACCTATATAAGGAAAAGTCACCTCTCACCACATTCCACAAACAACTTAAAAATTTTATCATTACCTTCCCGTGCTTTCAAGTCATCTGCAGCTCCTGCCACCAGGCAAGGTAGGCCTGTAGGCTTGAGGTGACTAGGGGACACTGACAAAAGAGGCCCTGCCACAGGGTGAGAAGCAAATGACAAGTGGCCCCAGATGAGACTTATGACTTCCCAACAGCACACTAACCAGTGCCCAAGAGTCTTAAATCTCTGAATCCTGTGCCTTCAACATGGAATCTGGGCCCAAGTTGTTTGTGGCAGATTACAGTGCACTTCTATTGCCACAGAAAGTTTTATGGAACAGCACTGCTGTAAAGATTCTATACTAATGTTTTCCTGATGAAATGTAGTGCAATAATGTGAACTCCAGGAAGATATTTCAGCATATGATAGGAAATGTAGGTATGTCAGCCCTTGGGAATAAGAAAAGTAAACAGTATGTGTTTAGGGAAGCCAATAGACACACTCCCCACTTCCCTGATTCCTTCTACACTGTCCCAGGTAATCATGTCATAATAAAGAAAAGTCAGTCCCATGTAAGACTAAATGGCGTTCTGGGATGCAGTTGTTACCAAGAAGTAAGTACCAGCACATAAAAATATTAAGGACTACTCTTTAGGAAAAACATAAATAAGAAAAATTGGCCAGGTGCAGTGGCTCACACCTGTAATCCCAGCACTTGGGGAGGCTGAGGCTGGAGACTTGCTTGAGCCCAGGAGTTTGAGACCATCCTGAGATCTTGTTTCCTCAAAAATTTTTAAAAAATTAGCCGAGCATAGTGGCACACACCTGTAGTCCCAGCTATTCAGGGGGCTGAGGCAAGAGGATCACCTGAGCCTAGAGAAGGCCAAGGCTGGCCGGGCGCGGTGGCTCAAGCCTGTAATCCCAGCACTTTGGGAGGCCGAGACGGGCGGATCACGAGGTCAGGAGATCGAGACCATCCTGGCGAACACAGTGAAACCCCGTCTCTACTAAAAAATACAAAAAACTAGCCGGGCGAGGTGGCGGGCGCCTGTAGTCCCAGCTACTCGGGAGGCTGAGGCAGGAGAATGGCGTAAGCCCGGGAGGCGGAGCTTGCAGTGAGCCGAGATCGCCCCACTGCACTCCAGCCTGGGCGACAGAGCGAGACTCCGTCTCAAAAAAAAAAAAAAAAAAAAAAAAAGAAGGCCAAGGCTACAGTGAGTCATGATGGCCCCACTGCAGTCCAGCCTGGACAACAGAGCAAAAATAAATAAATAAATAGGAAGAGGGAGGGAAGAAAGGAAAGAACGAAGGGAGGAAGGAAGGAAGGCTGGCCAAGAGGGAGGCCAAAACTCTCTCTCTCTCTCTCACACACACACACACACACACAGCTTCACAAGGGGGACAGTGGTAAGAAATTAACCAGGAAATTACCTGACCACAATCTTTATTTCACCACCAAAAACAAAATGAAAAACAAAACAAAAGAAACCTTTCAGTTATTACTATGGCCTAGGGCCAATTTCTTGATAACTGGAATAAATTTTGTTAATTTAAGATTTAGCTTCCTGCTTAAACATGTGTGAACTACTAGATACTGGCTTGTTTTAAATTCTAAATTACTTTTATTTCTCCCTGTGGAAGGGATTTGAAATGAGTCCCATTTAGAAAACAAGCCATCAGGGAAGGAAAATGATGATGAACACACTAACATCAATATATATATACTTAAGAGAGCCTTGTAACCTTGACTTAAGTGCTAAACTAAATATGGTATCTCATCACATTTCTGTACTTGTGAGCCAACACCACAGAAAAGCAAACTGAAATGAATGAGGTTCTTTGAATAATTTTCTAGTAAAAGTTTAAATATCACACTTCAAAGTAATTTAAATTATAGCAGATGGAAATGGCAGCGTCCTTAAATAGATTCCTGTACACTCTTCCAGGATTCAGAAGTCTTCTATTTAGATATCACAGCCTATCTTAATATGATTTACATGTTGGTATCTGCTACTTCTATCAAGCTGCCTGGTTAGAGGGCAGGCTGCCCTATCTCCCTCCTCTGTCAAACTCCTGATCAGATGCGTTTATAATGACTGAAGATAGAGCCTTTTCATTTTCACTTGAGCTTCTTTGCTGCCTGGACTTACCTTCCTTGTGTTCATTATTCAAACCAGAAAGGCCTTTCTGGACTTGTTAGGCTGCTGAGAGGTTGCTCAGTCCTCTCAGCCTCTAGCCTATGGAATTACTCTGAAACTGAGGACCATAAATTCTACTGAATCCTTCCCAATTTCCTTTGGCTCCTAGGGACTATTTTTATTTCAGTTCCCACCTCCTTCCCTGTTCTCAGTCATGTCTTGGGAGATTTGTGGGATTCTGTGGTGGACAGAATAATGATCCCTCAAAGATTTTCACACTCTAATCTCCAGAACCTGTGGATGTTTTATTTCATGGCAAAAGAGACTTTGAAAATGTGATAAAGGCTATGGATCTTTCTTTTCTTTTTTTTTTCTTTGAGATGGAGTCTTGCTCTGTCACCCAGGCTGGAGTGCAGTGGCACGATCTCGGCTCACTGCAAGTGCTGCCTCCCGGGTTCACGCCATTCTCCTGCCTCAGCCTCCCAAGTAGCTGGGACTACAGGCGCCCGCCACCACGCCCGGCTAATTTTTTGTATTTTTAGTAGAGATGGGGTTTCACCGTGTTAACCAGGATGGTCTTGATCTCCTGACCTCATGATCCGCCCGTCTTGGCCTCCCAAAGTGCTGGGATTGCAGGCGCGAGCCACCACGCCTGGCTGGCCTGGATCTTAAAATAAGGGAGGTTATCCTGAATCATCAAGGTGGGCTCAGCCCGCTCACATGAGCACAGAAAAGCAGAAATTTCTCCAGCTGTAGTCAGTCAGAAAGATGCATCAGAAGACAAAAGAGGCAGAGGAGAGATGCCTCAGAAGGGGGAGTCAGAGAGATTCAAAACCCGAGAAGGGCTTGACCCACCGTTGCTGGCTTTGCAGACAGTGGGAGACAAGAGCCAAAGAATGCAGACAGCCTCTAAAAGCTGAGAACAACCTCTGGCCAACAAACAGTAAGGAAACAGAAACTTCTGTCATGCAATCACACAGGACTGAATTCTACCGATAACTTGAATGAGCCTGGAACTAAATCCTTCCACCGCCCCCACCCCCAGAGCCTCCAGATAAGATCTGGGTCACCCAACACATTGATTTCAGCCTGTGGCACCCAGGGAAGATAAACCAGCTGAGCCTACCAGACTTCTTACCTACATAACTGTGACATAATAAATCTGTGTTGTTTGTGATAATTTGTTTACAGTAGCAATAAAAAAACAAATACTGGCTGGGCGTGGTGACTCACACCTGTAAACCCAGCACTTTGGGAGGCTGAGACGGGCAGATCACCTGAGGTCAGGAGTTTGAGACCAGCCTGGCCAACATGGCAAAACCCCATCTTTACTAAAAATACAAAAATTAGCTGGATGTAATGGCTGGTGCCTGTAGTCCCAGCTACTTGGGAGGCTGAGGCAGGAGAATCACTTGAACCTGGGAGGCAGAGGTTGCAATGAGATGAGATTGTGCCACTGCACTCCAGCCTGGGTAACAGAACGAGACTGTCAAAAAAAAAAAAAAAAAAAAAAAAAAAAAAGAAAAGAAAAGAAAAAACAAAAGAAAAAAAGCCATGAATACTGATTCTGTTACCAGGAATGAGGTACTGCTATAACAAATACCTAACCATGTGGAAATAGCTTCTTAATCAAGCGGTGGGTGGTGATATTAAAAAAATGTTCAGGAGCATGATAGAAAAAAGCCTAGATTACTGTGAATAGGTTATTAGTAGAAATGTGGACTTGAAGGATGCTCTGGTGATATCTGAGAAGAAAATGAGAAACCCAGTATCGGAGACTGCAGGAAGGAGAATCCTTGTTATATAGAAGCAGAAAGCTTATATATATTGTGTTCCGCCGTTATACCGAACACAGAATTTGTAAGTGACAAATCTGGTCATTTAGCTGAGGCAATTTGCAAGCAACATGTTGAAGGTGTGACCTGGTTATTCTTGTTGCTTACAGTAAAATGAAAGATGAGAGAGAGAAATTGAGGGTGGACCTATTAAAAAGAAACCAAGACTTGATGATTTTATAAATTCTGCACCTATTTAAATGGAAACAGACTAACATTAAGAGATTCACTCTCAGGAAGTCATGTTATAGAAAAAGAGCCCAGGGTGTGTCTGTAAAAGCTTTTGGTAACACCTCAGAAAACTCAAAAGGTTGTAATAGTTAGTTACACAAAAGACTACTTGAAGAGATCAAAAGTGTGACACATCAATCTCCTTGGTCATCTCAACAGAAGCCATAAAGAAAGATGGGATTATCTAGGAAAGATCTGCGTACAAGGTGAATCCCATGACGTACATGGGAGACTCAGAAAATTCCTAAGAATATTAGGGCAACAGAAATTCTGCCAGCTAGGACTGAAAGAGGTAGCGAGTACAAAAGTTTCTAAAACTATGAGTCCATACCAATTCTACCTGCAGAAAACAGACTGCTATTGTCTGAACATTTGTATCCCTTCAAAATTTATGTTAAAATCTAATCCCCAAGCCAATAGTGTTAGGAGGTGTGACCTTTGGGGAGGGAATTGGGTCATGAAGGCAGAGCCTTAGTGAATGGGATTAGTGCCCTTATAAGAGACCACAGAGCCTGCCTTGCCCTTCCACCATGTGAGGATACAGCAAAAAGATGCCATCTATAAGCAATAGCCCCTCAGCAGACACTAAACCTATCTGTGTCTTGATCTTGGACTTCCCAGCCTTCAGAACTGTCAGAAATAAATTTCTACTGTTTATAAGTCACCCAGAATGTGGTCTTTTTGTTATAGCATCTGAATGGACTAAGACACAGGCTGACAAAACTACTCTGTTGCAAACATGTGTTGCCTTTCCTAAATAAAAAAGTGTGACTCAGAGGGAAGAACCAAGAACCACAGAGAATTTTTTTCTCCAGGCCTTGAAATCCAATGGAGTTTGCCTGGCTGGGTTTTTAAATTGCTTAGAACCAGTGATTCCTTTTATTCTCCCATCTTTCTTCCTTCTTGAACATGAAGATCTATAAGTGTTATCCTATGCTTATCCCACTGTTGTATGTTTGGAGCAGATTTTTTTTTTTTTTTTTTTTTTTTTTAGTTTCACAGGTCCAAAGATTGAGAGGAACTGTGCTTCAGGGAACATAATACCCAGAGTCTCACCTACATATAATTTAGATTATTTGGGTGATTAGATTTGGGACTTTAGAGTCCATAGAATTTAGACGAGATTTTGAACTTAAATTGATGCTGTAATGGGACGAGACCTTTGGAAATCTTGGGATGAAATAAATGTATTTTGTATATGAAATAGACATGAATCTTTAAGGGCATAAGGTGGACTGTGGTAAGCAGAATAATTACCATCACCACCACCCTCTCCAAAGACTTCCATGTCCTAATTCCCAGAAAAACAGTTACTTTAGATTGTAAAAGGGAAGGGACTTTGCCAATGTGATTACAGTTACGGACATCAAAATAGGGATATAAGGCCAGGCATGGTGGCTCATGCTTGCAATACCAGCACTTTGGGAGGCCAAGGCAGGCAGATCACCTGGGATCAGGAGTTTGAGACCAGCCTGGCTAACATGGTGAAACCCCATCTCTAATAAAAATACAACAACAACAACAAAAATTAGCTGGGCATGGTGGTAGGTGCCTGTAATCCCAGCTATTGAGAGGTTGAGGTAGGAGAATCTCTTGAACTCGGGAAGCAGAAGTTGCAGTGAGCTGAGATTGCACCACTGGAATTTCGCTCTTGTCATCCAGGTTGGAGTGTAATGGTGCAAATGGTGCAATAGTGGTACCCAGAGCAGAAAAGCCAGCTGAGCCTACCAGACTTCTGACCTATACAGTAGTGAAATACGTTCAGTTATTTTAAATTGCTGAGTTTGTGACGATTTGTTATGGCAGCAATAAGCATCTAATACATATTCACATCCAGAGATTGAAATCATTTAAAGGATTTGATCCTCACTGTCTTTCTAATAGTATAGTAATAATAATCCCATACTTTCATGTAAATTATAATCAAAAGGTCATTTTAAAAAGCTTTGTCTTTCACAGAAGGAATTTCAAAGATTTATTTTGTGCTTATGCTGAAAGCTGGCATTTCCTCTATTATTTGCTGCTCTTTTTTAGAATAATCAGTGCACAGATTTAAGATCTAAAACGTACTTCTCCAAGATTGGCCAAATTATAAGACAGCAGTACTCTTAGGAGTTTCTCCCTTGAGTCATAAGTGGTGAGTTTGTGTCCCGGAAGATCAAAATGCCATGCTGAAAAAGAGCTCTCGGCTAAATCAAGAGGCCTGAATTCTAGTCCTAACTCTGACATGAAAGAGCAAGGACGCCTCTTTGGAGGAAATTAATTAACCTCTATGGATCTCATTTTCTTCCTTTTTAGAATAAAGGAGTTGGAGATTCAAGGTGGCTTCCATGATGAAGTACTGTTTGGTTGAAATCTGAAGTCTTGGCAGCATTAATGAGGCAATTAGGTGGAGAAGCAGTCCAGAAGACTCAGCAAACCCTCTTTTATATGCCACTTGCTACAACATTAGTCTCTTGATGAATTTAGTGATCAAAAACAGAGCAAAACTAAAGGTCTATAAACAGGCCTAGAAGAATGCACACCACTTGGCAGTGTTAACCTCTGAGGAGGGCTATAGGGAGGTTTTATGGAGTAGTGTTCAAGGGCATATACTTTGTTACCAAACCTTCTAAATTTAAGTTTTGGCTCTGCCATTTCCCAGCTGTGTGCTTTCTCTACATCCCTCAGTTTCCTCATCTATAAAATGTATGTGTGCATGCAAAATTGTTTAAGACAGATCTTGGCATAATATGCATTCTATAAATTAGCACATACTACATAAATATTTGTCAATGTTATTGCTATGGGCAGAATTGGGTCCCCCAAAAACTCATATGCTGAAGCCATTAATATGATGTTATTTGCAGATATGGCCTTTGGGAGGTGATTAGGTTTAGATGAGGTCATGAGTGTGGGGCCCTCATGATGGAATTAGTGTCCTTATAAGAAGAGAGATCTTGCTGTCTCTGTCCACCATGTGAGAACACAGTGAGAAGGCAGCTGGCCATCTACAAGGGAGAAAGAGAGCCCTCCCCAGAAACCAACTATGCTGGCACCCTAATATCAGGCTTTTAGCCTCTAGAATTGTGAAAAAAATGTGTTTCTATTATTTAAGCCATCCAGTCTATGGTATTTTGTTATGGCCAAGTATAATTACTGATAAAATTATTAAGGAAAAAATTAGTGTTTGCTCTGTAGCTGCTGTTCTATTTAACTTTGTACAACAAGACTATAGTAATACATTCTTTTATAATTTAAAATAAAGAAAACCAAGTGAAAAAAAACACAAAAGTCCCACAATTCATTTGGAGTGATACCTTCCTTAAATGATCTCTTAAACTTCGGAGTGGGACCCATTGCAGGTTGAATGAGCCATCAATGAAAGACATCAATAGACAGTTTCATCAAACTCACTCTCAGTTTGTAAGACGTCTCAATGATTCACTTGTCTACTTTAAAGTGATGCAATTAACAAGTATTACAGTTAAAAGATCCTTTAGCACAGTATCAGAAATTCAAGATAGTATAAAAATGCTGCTCTTTTGATGACATTTAGATATATATATAAAGTTCAGTAATTACTTTAAAGGATGACTTTATGAAAAGAAGAGTTCATAAAATTCACAAAGTTCACAAAATTTAGACCTTGGAAATAATCTATGAAATTGCCAATACATTGACACTCCTTAGAGAAAATAAAATATTTAAAGCTGAGTTATAAGTTGCTAAATTAAATTTTTAAAAGGACAGCTGTATGTATCAAGATATAACTTAAAATGTAATTAATGCTTTCTTGGAGCTTATAAGTTAGTGGTTAAGATCAATCAAATAAACAAATTAGTGGATAATTATAAACAATAATTTGGATTTTACTTTGTCTATATCCTCTAAGCCACTCATCTATAGTACTTTTTATTGCTATTAATCTCACTTTTTTAGACTCTACATTAGCCTTTCCATCAACTCTGTACATAAAAAGGTGCACACACAATGGAGAAATTGCAATATAAGGCACAAAGCACTGGCTTGAAAATCAGTTGATTCCTAGCTTTCCCACTAACCAAGTGAACTTTCTGAGTTCTTTAAGCTCTGTAAGATTAGTTGGTGTCATACATATCCTGGAAGGTTTCCTTACCTTTAAAATCATATAAATATTTTTCCAAGCCAGACATTATTTTAGATCCCCAAAATTAGCTATTTCATAACAAATAAAGTCAGTGTCTTCCAGAGGGGAAAAGGGATTTTAAATGATTTATGTATAAAGAATTTATACAAATGGCTGGATGCGGTGGCTCATGCCTGTAATCCCAGCACTTTGGGAGGCTGAGGCACGTGGATCACTTGAGGCCAGAAGTTTGAGACCAGCCTGGTCAACATGGTAAAATCCTGTATCTACTACAAATACCAAAAAAATTAGCCAAGCATGGTGGTACACACCTGTAATCCTGGCTACCTGGGAGGCTGAGGCATGAGAATCGCTTGAACCTGGGAGGCAGAGGTGGCAGTGAGCCAAGATCACACCACTGCAGTTCAGCCTGGGTGACATAGTGAGACCCTATCTCAAAAAAAAATAAGAAAGATTATAAGAAATAATTTAAGAAATATATAATGAGGAATGTTCACTATAATTAATAATGTACAATTTTAGTTGTAGCAGGAAGGATGATTAAACTGGGATGTTGAAATCCTTTTCTCCAGCAATCTTTAAAAACCAGGTCGTTTCCCAAGAGTAGTGAGATGACTTAAGAAAGAAGAGAGTTGATATGAAATATCAGGCACGTTTCCGCCCTCTGAACATTATCTGAGACACCGCCTTCATACCTAAAGTGTCTTTTTCTGTAAAGGAAGAGTTCTTTTCAATTATCCACAGCCATACATTATTTAAGCAAACTCTGTCTTTGAATCATAATTCATGCTCAAGCCCCTAGAAGTTAAAAGCGTGGATGAGAATTTATAAAAATTTGAAAACTTCACTCAGGAGGTCATTGGGAGTACATTAAAAGGCATTTAGTTTGTTTAGATGTAATGTACTTTATTATTAGGGCTGATTCACTTACTGTAATACTCCAGGGGAATTAACCATATTAATCTAATTATGAGAGTTTCACAGCACTCTTTGCAGAAAGACATTCACCAAACTTCAATTATTTTTAGAAGCTCTATCTTCGAATGTAATTTTAAATGTGATTAAGTTCCCTTTTGTGTTATCCAAACTGAATAAAGGCATTGTTTAAGTTTATTCACAGACAAAAGAATAACTTTATTAATTTTTGTTTCTTCATACAGCTTAAATCTAACAATGAAAAATTTATGCTTTTATTTATATCTAATGATATTTTTCATTATTCTGTAAACTAAATGTAGGTTGCATATTGGATTGTCTTGAACCTAATAAGGTACAAACTTAAAATGGTTTTATATTCTTCCCATTCACTGCTTTCAGACTTACTTTGTCAAATCTCCCTTTCCTGACCCCTTACAACATCTTGGGTGGATTCCATAGCTTTCTGGTGACTTCAAATATTTAAAAAATCCAGTTAAGTCTAGGCCAGTTTAATATTTTAGATCTTATACAGTATTCAATTTATATTTATATCCTTGCTTTCCAAACCTCTAGTCAGCTGCATCCTGAAGGATGTGGAGGTACCCAGGCCATTGCGTGTTATTTCACTCTTTCAAAGAGGTAGTGAAGCAGGATATTTCCCTAGCCCCTTCATGGGACTCATGAAGGGGGTGCCTTGTTTCCTCAGCCTGCAGTTCTCAACTCCTTGTAGGAGGAAGCATGCAAGCGAATGAGGTGGGAACTGGTGTGCCTGGGCGCTGGAACTAGCCAGCCACTTCAGTGCTGGCAGGGGCAAATTCCACTTACTTGGACCCACTGCACTCCACCCCTCGTGGGAGAGAGCATGCAGGTGAGCAGGTGCAGGAGTCGGGGCAAGCACTTTTGGGTGTCAGCGGGAGCAAACTCTGTGCAGGCCCCAACAGCAGCATGTGGGAGGGCACCTGTGACCCCTGAAGTCCCAGAGGGAATGTTACAGTGCTCTTTTAGCGCTGCTGTCCATGGACAGCTTAAGTGTTAAAAGCTCAGTGGACTCTCTACCTTTTCGTGTGAGGCAGCTGCCTTCTGCCAGAGAGGGCAAAGGGTCAGTGTGACAGCCATTTGTATCTGCACTCGTGGTTCCTGAGTTCTTGTGTGGTGTCCAGGAGGAATGAGGTCACACGAACAAATTGAAGGATGGTAAGTGTGGGAAATTGTATTGCCGATGGACATGGCTCTCAGTGGGAAGGGGAGCTGAAAAGGGGACAGAGCTGGAAGGTAATCGTCCCCTGAAGTCCAGGAGTCTCCGGCCAGATTCTTCTCTGAAGTCACACAGTCAAGCTGTCCCTCTGGAATCAAACCGCTTCTCCCTGATTTCCAGCTGTAGTCTCTGACGTCCAGCTGCTTCTCCTCTCTCTGTCAGCTGGGTTTGAGGTTTTTTATAAGCCCAGGATGGAGGGCAGGGCAGGCAATGAGTGGTTTTGGAAAAGGTAACATTCAAGTGGGAAAACACAGATGTAAGTTCTCACTTGGGGTTGTGGTTTCAGGCTTTTCAGCTGGAGGGTGGGGCTTTTGCCAGGGACCCACCCTTTCTGCCTAGAATTTCTCCGCTTCCTGCCTCTATCGTTGTGTCCATAGGAGCAGAAATATGATATTGAACAAATGCAAATAGTGACCAAGACAAAAACCAGTAGTGTTCATCAAATTTCCATGTTCTCGCCAATGGAATGTAGGGGAGATGAGGTGTCCCTTCTGGTCTAGCAGTTAAAATCAAGTGTGATTTCTGCATGTTGACTCTCTCCTAAGGCTAGCTGGTTAAAAACAAAGAGCTCAACTCCAACATGGCAGTGTTAAACTGGATGCAGCCTGGCCCCTGGGTTGCCGCTGGAAGGGAAGTGGTGTAGGAGAGCTGCCAGGCCAGCCTGCAACAGACTGCAATGTAAAGGGAGATATGCCTCTGTTTCATTAAGCCATTGAGAGCTCAGCAGTTTTTTGTTATGATGGCATAATCTATCCTATTGTGATTAATACAAAAATAGATCCGGAAGTGAGGCACAGGAGGCAAAGAATGGGCTACACTGGAGATATCTGAACAAAGAAAGGAAGAAGAGAGAATGATTGTATGAGAGAATAACAAGTTGTGTGAGCTTGCTTATAAATTATTGAGAATAAGCCAGTAAAGAAAGAAAAAGGCAATGCAAGAAAGAGGGGAGATAATAAATGGATCTATTCTCATGAAGAGAAATGAAAGACTGAGATTAAGGACTCGAATGAAGAGATACATCTTAGAAGGTGTCTTTGCTCAGAGATAAGAGCAAAGGAAAGTGAAATGGGAGAAGAAACCAAAAAACAGAAGGGGGAAATGATTGAAAGTTGCAGAAAATGTAATAAGTAGCAAAATGGACCATTTTTAGCCACCTTCTGATAGAAGTGTAATCAAAGGAATTTCCAAACGACTGAGCTTATATTAATCTTCTCTCACACACTTAAATTTATTCGGCTTTATCCCTATAGGCCACATGTAATACCTATTCTTAATTTATGCTAAGCCTGATATCTTCTAAATCTTACATGCTTTTAATGCAGTACTAGACGGAGTTATTCATGCTCCATGCACACTAGCAATATCATAAATTCAGATTGGGAATTACTGAGGTATGAGAGAGCTTACCAACCTGAACTCAATAGAAGTCCAACAGCATTATGCATAGGTTTTACAGAAAGAGATTTGGTTTGAATTGAGCACCAAATAGAAGAAAAAGATATTACAGCATTTGAAAAAAAAAGGTTGTAAAAACATAATTTACAGAAAAGTATGTTCTCCTTTATATTAAAGAGACAGGAAGAAAATAAGAAAAGGAGGGATAGAGGGAGGAAGGGAAAGTTACCAGTTTAAAATTTTTGTTAAGTTGTAAGATACACTTTCCTTCTACGTCTGCTCCCTCCTACTAAATTCCCAGGCCCACAGTGACCAGGTTAGTGGACATGCAGCCATGCAAACTTATGTTCCCAATAAATCCCTCAACAGATTTGGAAATATTAATTTATTTTATATGTGACAATATCACTCTTTAAAAACAGGTGATGGGTTTTGTGTCAGTTATCTTATCAACAGATCAGACTTTAGCATCTTCAGGGATCTTATTTCAAGAGCATAGAATAATTATCTATTGGTTTTCATACAGTTAATAATCAAGCCCCTCTCTCCTTCCTTTCCAATATCTCATATTTGTCCACTTCTTTCACTCACACCGTCTCACACCCCATTCAAGCCCCACATCACCTTTTACCCAGAATTCTTACCTCTTCAGAGTTCCCAGCCCCCCAGTCTATCCTAAACACCTCCTTAAAGCATTATCTTCATCATGTCATTCCCAGATTTAAAAACTTTTAATGTCTCCTCAATGTGTATAACAGGGGATATTTACCTGGCGTTCATGAAAAGGCTTCCAGAGGATTTCTGAAAGCACTGAAATTCTGTACAATCATTTGTGTGCTGTGAATTATTTTGCTGGCAAAAATATCTAGTTTCTTCAGATCCTTCTTGAGGTCCTACAAAAGGCTGACAATTATCCATCTTTAGAGCAAGATTTAAGCTCAATGACCAGCATTCAAGAGGTGAGATCAAGCTTGTATTTCACTCTTGTCCCCTAAGTCAGGTCCTCAGGTGGGTAAGTTCTCCTCATCCTATACATTTATTTATTCATTCAATAAACATTCATTGAACACTTCTATATTCCAGACACGATTATAGGCACTCAGGACACATAGATGAAAGAATAGCCTCCTCCCTAAGGTATTTCCAAACTCTTATCAGAACTCCCCTCTCAAGCAGGTGGGAAACTAGGTCTATGGCTAGGCTTGATATTTCAGGAATTGGAGAAAGGTATCAGACTGGGATGAGAGAAAGGGTCCTGAGAGCTCAGGAACAAAATGTAACAAAAGTAACACCCACAGAGATCCTCTAACACATCAAGTCCAAAGGTGAGTGAAGAGCAGAGAAGTGAAAAATCAAGCAGAAACAGAATCCAAAGCTCAGCCAAACTAGAAAAAGCAAATGGATTCAAGAGGATAAAGATGAGATGGGGCCTGTAGGAATTCTCTGGAGTAACCATACGTAGACCCAGATTCTTTTCTACACAGTCTCCAGTGGTGTCAGTTCAGTGGGAGAGAGCTGCCAGGACTCCAGGAAACAGCAGAAGGACACGGGACACTAAAGTCTGCTGAGAGAGTCCTGGAAGGCTTTATAATGCTGGTCACATATAAGCTGACCCTTCAAGGAGGAATAGGATTTTGTCAGATGGACAGAAGGGAGGGCAGGACATTCCATAAAAGGGAACATTCAATGCAAAGGCCCAGTCTTGACATAGCATGTTTGGGAGAACAAAAGTGATTTAGTATAAATGGAGGCTTGGAGCAAATTATTTAGTGATGATGACTGATACTCTCCCTAAGTATACAGATACTTGACAGTCCAAAAGAAAATTAGATATGTAACTCAGAATTTTAGAGCAGAAATAACTGGAGTTTGCTAGAGAAAGTCCCTCTAAGCAACTAAGTCTTGGGGAGGATATTTGTCTCACCCAAATTAACTAAGTGCAAAGTCAACGCTGGGTTTCTTGTCCACTAGTCTACTTTGTTTGAAGTTGCCTGTATGCCACACAGCCAGTTCTGAGACCAGATTCAAACCATTTGGCCTCATATTAGAAGTAGGGCATTCAGGAACACACATACACACACAACATCCAATGACTATAAAGTCAGAGGGTAGGTGGCAAAATGGTAATTTTTCACTTTAATAGTTTATAATACTGAACATCTTTGGATGTTCTAATGAGAAAAAAATGAGAGAAGACATAAAAAGAATGAGGTAATACTATTATCTCTGCCAATGACAGAATAGGGGCCTAGCATTGTATTTGTTGCATAGCCAGTGGTGTGCTGGCAAATGTTTAACAGCCAGCACGCAGGGAAGGAAGGGAGTGGGGAGCTCATTTGTAGGGTTTTCCAATTTCTATGGTGTAAATATGCTTCTGTGGCTGATTTCAGGCTACCACTGTGGTATAATGGAGATGCTAACAATTGATTCTCAGAAGTTAGTACAAGCTGGTTCAAGTGCACCACTGCTAGTAGATCTCAATAAGCATCCAGTAGATCCATCAACAACCAACCAACCACCACCTACAGGGCCTTCAACTTCCTCTGGCTTCAGTCAATGGTTAAGTCACGGCTGCCCATTCCTGGCAGACAAAGTGAAACAGTTAATCTATCTAGCCAAGAAGTGCTGCACTTCACAAAATATAAAGAGGCTAAAACCTCCTTTCCTAGCACTACAGCCCTCCTCTTCTCTACCTTAGCTCACTAGCATGGACTTGATCTTGGTCTAAATGATGCTGTTGTTCATCACACTTCCAGGAACAAGTATGACAAAAGCATTGGCCAGAACCAATGAAAAGATTTCTTTTGGAGTACATAAATCATTTAGCCTTGCTTCTAAAATTATGTTGAAATGAGGCAGATGGAAGTTCAGCAGTAGTCATGCCAAAATCAATGTCAAGTATGACATTCAGATATAATACTGAATGGGCTGGGCATGGTGGCTCACGCCTGTATTCTCAGCACTTTGGAAGGCCGAGGCAGACAGATCACTTGAGGTCAGGAGTGTGAGACCAGCCTGGACAACATGTTGAAACCCCATCTCTACTAAAATTACAAAAATTAGCTGGGCATGGTGGCAGGTGCCTATAATCCCAGCTACTTGGGAGCCTAGGCAGGAGAATCACTTGAACCCGGGAGGCAGAGGTTGCAGTGAGCTGAGATCGCACCACTGCGCTCCAGCCTGGGCAACAGAGCTAAACTCCATCTCAAATAAATAATTTTTTAACAAAGAGATAATACTGAATGATGAGAGGAGCCTATATGGAAGCCTGATGACATTTACAAGCAACCAATAGAAAGGCAGCAGCTCATTTGCCACTATTAACATCACTGATGGTGTTGCACCCTTAATATAGATGAATATGGATAAAAGTTCTGGAAAAAGTACTAGTTTGCTTGCTTTCTTAGGACCTGAGCCATTCATCCCCTAGCCATGCTAAAGTGGGTATTTGAATGGTCTTTTAAAGAAAGGCTTTCTAGGGCTAGAAAACTGTGCTGGTAACTTCCTCTGCAGGCCTTAACCACTTAATCAGCCCATCTGGCACATCTGTAACACTCACTGGGAGGCTTTCTAGCTCTCCTAGCTGCAACCTAGCATTCTGATCTGCTGAATTGTCTTTTTGATTCAACTAGGCCACCCTGCCAGCTCTCTGCTGCCCCCTTCTGTCGCCAAGCAGTAACGACAAAGTTGGCCTCATCTTGGACAGGAATCCAAGGTTACCAGGAATCTTGTGCTCAAAACCAGTGACTTCTCTGTTCTTTCCCTTTTGGCCTCTGCATATTTCTCTGAACTGTTAACAACTCTTCCTGCTTTGTACTCGGGTTTGGCTTCAAAGACAACTGTCTCTCCTGGACTTTTTCACAACTTCTCAGTTAACACTTGTGAGTCCTTTCCTGAAGTTCCTCTTCTTTATCTCATTAATAAAGAACATATTCAAACAGACAATTCAAGGACATCTGCTTCTTTCCTTCTATACTGATTCCTAAGGGAAATTCTTCCCTTTACAGATTTTCAAACAACAGCCTCAATGGAATTCATAGATTTCCATTACGAGACCTAACATTTCATTTTCTCTACAGTCCTACATTTTTCACTATTTTTTTCACAGTCCTCATTTATACAGATTTCTGGGTTGGAGTCAGTTTAGCCAGCTGGTCTGGCCTTGGCATTCTAGGGACTAGATTATGATATCTAGACCTCAAAAGGGCAAATTGTGTAGGTCTTTCTGAGAAAATTAGAATATTACTTCCCATGTGGATGTCCAGGAAACTTCCACTGGAAATTTATCAAAACTGGGGAGATGACGATTACTCACATCCAAAGAACAGGCTAATATGTACACAAATGAGACAAAAGTGAAAATAGAAACATTGTCTTGGTATGGACAAAGGGTTTGCTATGGCAGTCCCCAGGCTAGTTCGTGTAGCCACGAGTTGAGATTTGCTAACAAAGCAAAGGGTTCTTACCTCCAGAATACTACTGGACCCACAAACATCAGGGACAGATTTGATGACTTCTTTAAGTTCCCTTCTGTAGGTTCTCACCTAGCAGTTTGTAATTTTAGGATTGTGGAGAATATTAGTAACAATTAAACATGGCAGCCCTTAATCAATGGCATTTAGACAAAAAGATGATGCATTTCAAACAAAAACCATGCTGTTTTCACTGTCCTCCCCATCTTCACCCCTATGCAGCCCTGTTAAGAATGAACACGTTAATAACTTACCAACACGTACATATGCTAATCTATTTTCTAAACTGATGGGAAGATTCATAGTTTTCCAGTGTCCATTCCAAACAGGATGATTTATTGAGGATTAATGTTTAAGCTTATCCTGTCTAAATTCATCCACAGTAATAAGATTTTGGTTCATATGAATATAAATGCTGCAGCTAAGTATCTAGAAGCTGCGTTTATTTAAATCCCTATACAAGATATTACTGAACATGTTGCCTACATGCCTGACATAACTTTTTTTTAAAGTACTTAACATTTACTCAGAAGTGAGCTGAGTCCACAAATCAAATCAACTTATATCTATTTTAAATAATTGTACTTTATTTCACCTTTAAACTTAGCTTGGGTATGTTCCACTTTTATTTTTTAAAATAGTATTTTTCTGTCACTGAATAAAACCACGTGACCCAAAGTAACTTTTATGCTGCCAATTTGATCAAAGTAGATCACTCTGAAGTAAGCATGACATATTCTGAGTAATGCAATAGGCTTATTATAAAACAGTGTAAAAATGACTTCATTATAATGTTGTCAGTAGATAAACACATTACCAATATTTTACATATTCTAAGGAAGGAATGGGACAGACTATTTTTGGCTTTGAAAGTGACAGATATAATTTCATCAGTTATACAAATAAACCCGTGGTATGCAGATCTATCATTATATAAATGTGGAAAACTATATTCAATTAATTAAAGCTTAATTTAAAACAGTGAACATAACCCATATTTGATATACATACATATCAGAATTTAAGATTGAACATAGTTAATATTACTGGAAAAAAATAAAAATTTATTCAGTTATCTTCTGTATACACTGCAAACAGAAATATTTTTGTAAAATCTCGCCTGCCTCAATTGTAAGTGGTTAGAAACTAGCAATAAATTAGTAAGTCTTGAATTCCTAGGTTTTAGATTTCAGGCAGCCAACTTGAAAAAAATACAAGACTGATAAAGTCATAAAAACTTTCTGTAAACACATAGTTCACTGCTTTGAATTAAAGAGTAAACATAAAGATTAGTCACTAATTTGTTGATGGTTCTTAACATTTCTTGGACATCTGCCAACGGTTGTACACTTAAAGCTAGGAAAGAAACCAGCATTTCTTCAATCTTGCCACTAGATGGCATAGACTTGGAGACTCAGCCTTGGCCTAAAAGTGGTTTAAGCAAAACACAAAACACAGAATCTTTGTATGCTAGACATAGAGAAGAAAATTTTATATTACCTTGGGTCAAAGAGGATCAGAAGAAGAAAAATAAGTAATATTTCCCTATACCATATTTAGGTTTTCTGCATGGAAATTTAGAATACTAGAATTTTATAATTTGTCATACATGGGAACATGGAAGAAAATTGGTGGTAAAAAACAAAATATTTTCCTTGAAATTTAACCATTTCTAGCAATGAAAAAATTGCCACAGAATAGGGAAGGATTAAAACCAATGATTCCCCCTTCCCCCACTTTTGGAATGAACACAGATAAATATATGCATGCAACTATTAGGAGCATACACTTACAGATTAAAAAATTAGTTGAATTTAAATTGAAAACATCTGGTGACCTATTGAGCAATTTGAATGCCTTAAATTTAGCTTTTTATTTGTAAATACTCATGCTAATTTTCATTCCAAATAACATTTTTAACAGCTTTATTGAGATAAAATTTATATGCCATATAATTCGACCATTCAAAGTGCACAATTCAGCGCTTGCTAATACAGTCACAGGGGTGTACAACCATCACCATAATGTCAGGCCATTTTTGTCCCCCTTGAAAGAATCCCTGTGTCTACTGGCTGTCACATCCGTCCCCCTCCCTGTCTCACCCCATCAGCAACCTCTCATCTACTTGGTGTCTCTATGGACTTGCCTATTCTGGATATTTCATAGAAATAGAATCATACAATATATGGTCTTTTGTGACTGATTTTGTTCCTTTAGCATAATGTTTTCAAGATTTGTCCATGTTTTAGTATGTAGCAGAACTTCATTCCTTCTTAGAGCTGAAAATATTCCATTGTATAGCTATCCCACATTTTCCTTATTCATTAATCAGTTGAACATTGGGATTGTTTCCACTTTTTGGCTATTATGAATCATACTACTATGAACATTGGTGTACAGGTATCTGTTTGAGTTTGTTTTCAAATTTCGGAGTACATACCTAGGAGTGGCATTACTGGGTTATTGGTAATGCTGTTTAACTTTCACAACAGCTCCACCTTTTACATTCCCACCAGCAATGTACGAACGTCTCGATGTAACTATATTTCTTCTTGGCAACATTTGCTATTTCTGGGGATTTTGTGTTTGCTTGTTTGTTTGTTTTTATTGCCGTCCTAGAGGGTGTGAAGTGGTATTTCATTGTGGCTTTGACTTGCACTTCCCTAATGCCTAATGATATAAGGCATCTTTTCATGTGTTTACAGGTCATTTGTATATTTTCTTTAAAGAAATATCTATTAAAATCCTTTGCCTATTTGTAACTGGGTTGTTCATCTTTTTATTATTGAGTTCTATGAGTTCTTTATGCATTCTGAATATAAATCTCTTATCTGACACATGATTTCCAAATATTATTCCTGTGCTGAGGACTGTCTTTTCACTTTCGTAATGGCATCCTCTGTAGGACAAACTTTTTAAAAAATTGTACATAGTTTAATTTACCATTTTGGGGGTCACCTTTGCTGTTGGTGTCATATCTAAGAAACTATTGTCTAACCCAAAGTCACAAAGATTTACTCCTATGTTTTCTTATAAGAGATTGATTGCTCTTACATGACATTTATGATCCATTTTGAGTTAATTACGTACCTCGCATACAGTGTGAGGTAGAGCTCCAACTTCAATCTTTTGCATGTGGATATGGAAGTTTCCCAGCATCATTCGCTGAAAAGACGATTCTTGCCCAATTACTGAATTGTCTTGGTCCAAGTAACATTTTATATCTTAAATAATTTGCATCATTTGAAAGTAAAATTAAGAAATATTATACCAGATGCTTTACTGAGGCTCAAACATTCAAAGGTTATTTATTTATACATTTCGAATAAGTTTGTGATTTCAATACAACACTATGCCTAGCATCAGTAGATATGCAATAAAATGTTGATAAGTGAATAAACACACAAACCTGTTTGATTAATTTTTGTTTTCAAAAATCAAGGTATATATCTCCACCTTCATTTTACTTCATATATTTTATTTACAAACTACAAAATTCTGAGGTTTCATAATACAGGACACTAGTCAATTTACTAAATGCTTGTTGATGTCTATTTGATTCTTGATAAAAGTTGTTAATATAACAAAACTTGTTTAGAAGACTACATATATTGAAAATGCATCTGGTTAAGTGGTCCAGTTTACCTGGAACCTTTTTTTTTTTTTTTTTTAACATTTATCATCAGTGCTATCTCTCAAACTAACCAATCTGCTGGTAGCAACCACACATAACATACAAAACGAGTCATGAACTTACTTAAGAAAAGTTAGTAATGACTTAAGAAAAGTACTATACAATATGAGGATCATAACAATTAGCACCCATTATTGAACACTGTACAGATACTTTATGTCTGGTTAAGCTAATGGCCTGCTGTGGAACCTGTACTGAAAGCCAGATCTGACTCCAAAAACAATGTTGCTGGCCTCTCCTTTTATTGTGTCATCTGAAGACAATATGGATTGTGTAAAATTCCCCTATGAAGACCTAACACAGGTGTCTCTAGATAAGTAGACAGGATTTGTATTTATAATGGTAACACTGAGGAGGTCCAGAGGCACGTAATATCCCCCATTTCAAAATGTGTTCCTCACCCAATATGTTACTACAAATGTACATACAACTGTAAACAGTGTAACAGAATGTGAAGCATGAAAGCATTCATCCGTTTGTCTTTTATTCATTCATTCAGCAAATATTTAGAGTACTGGTTATGAATTAGACATTATCCTAGGCATTGGAAATACATCAATAAATAAGACAATGTTCTTGCAATCGTGGACCCCCTTGAGAGTGAATAGACTGAGATAAGAAATACAGGTACCTAAAAATAAAATAAGATCATTTTTGGTGATGAAAACACTATGAAGAAAATTCAAAAGGATGATTAAATAAAGAGTTATGAGAGGGGAGGGGCTATTTTGGCTCAGAAAGTCAGCAAAGGTCTCTATGTGAAAGTAATATTTGGACTCATACCAAAAACACGAGGAGTGAGCTATGTGAAGACCTGGGAAAAGAGAGTTCTAGGTAGAGGGAACAGCAAGTGAAAACACATGGAGGTGAGAATGAGCCTACCTGTTGGAGGAAGAGACAGAGATAGCTGATGGAACATAGTAGATAAGGGTGAGAGTGGTGGAGATGAAGTCTGGACAATAGGCTTCATATAAGCTCTTGTCCATCACAATAAGGAGTTTGGTTATTAATCTAATTACTTTGGGTAAACATTAGAAAATTTTAAGCAAAAAATAATATTGCCAGTGAATATGGTGAGAAACAATTGAAGATATATTTTACAGGTAGAACCAGGAGAGCTTGTTCAAGTATCAGATATACAGGTGAGAAAGAGAAAGATTCATGAAGCCAGGTACTTACACTGTAAAACATAATTCATACTTCTATTTTTACAAAATAGAAATTGTAAATTTCCTAACATTATTGAAATTAAATTAAAAGGAAAACTCTGCTTCCTCTCTTTCTCTTCTTCTCCACCTCATCCCCACGGAGAATTTTATCATCATCACATCAGTTTCTGCATTCCAGTAATTTTAGTCACATCATGCCTGTGCTGGGAATGATACATAGTTTATTGTACCAATGTGCTATGCACAGGAGGAAAGAGAGAGTTATTCTTGTTCCAAGAAAAAAAAAAAAATCAACTATCTTGCCAAATTCACCAAAGTGCTTTTCGCTTAAATAACTGAGTGTGTCCCTAGTGGTAAACGTGTCTGGGATTACTTACCCCATCCATAGCCCCTTCTCTGAAAACTACTGATAAGGTTTGGCTCTGTGTCCGGTTCCCACCCACAACTCACTTTGAATTGTAATAATCCCCACGTGTCATGAGAGAGACTCAGAGTGAGGTAATTGTATCTTGCGGGCGGGTTTTTCCCATGCCTTTCTCGTGATAGTGAGTAAGTCTCACAAGATCTGATGGTTTTATAAAGGGGAGTTCCCCTACAGAAGCTCTCTTGCCTGCCAGCATGTAAGACATCCCTTCGCTCTTCCTTTGTCTTCCACCATTATTGTCAGGCCTCCCCAGTCATGTGGAACTGTAAGTCCATTAAACCTCTTTCCTTTATAAATTACGTGGTCTCGGGTATGTCTTTATCAGCAGCATGAGAACAGACGAATACAACTACCTTTACCTGTAATCTCATCCAAGGAACCAGCCCAGACATCCATGTTTGCACCATGTAATTTCATTCCCTACCCCCAACACATACGTGATTGGACCAGGATTGCCGGCTAGTTTATTAGTAGATAAAAGGGTTGATAAAGCAAAGACAAAGAGAGCCCACTAGTGTTAGGTTATGGAACTGACAGGTCATGGAGAGAGAACTTGAAACCACACCAAGGTGAAGACAAAGCCAAGTACATGCTGCAGTTATGGGGAAAAGAAACTGTAGCAGGTCAGGAGATGGGAAAGACCAGACCAGTATAAAGGCAGATAGTGGAAGACCAAAACAGAAACAAGAGAGCATGCAGACTTCAAATTCAACAATCTAATGGTTTGGGTGGGTGTTTTGCAACCAGAAGTCCTGGCTGAAACAATCTCCTACTCCATTCAGCATATAATGCCATTTACAAATACCTGACTTTAACTCAACTTTTATTAGGAACAAATCTGAAGCCTGGCTATACTGGGCCATTGGTGGATATTGTTGACCAACTGACCATCTTCCATTCAATGAAACAAGATTCTGTCTCAGAGTATGAATCTTCCAGATAGCTCGAGACCGTCAAGGTCATTAAACCCTCTGACTCATGGAAAGGGAAGGAGTTTAAAAATTATATCTCCTCTTTCCAAAAATCCCTGACACTTAAAAAAACTTTCCATGACACTTAAAAAAACTTTCATGATTGAAACTACAAAAAAAGGCATTTTTTTCTAGCCAATATTGCTTGGACTATCACTAATTTTCTAGCTGAGATTAGAATATGTATAGTGATAAGATGAAGTATATGAAAGTTACGTTATCATATTGTGCTATATTGTAGAACCAAAACAAAAAGAAATTGTGAAGGTCTGTCACTCAAAATGTGTGGGAACCTGATAAGAAAAAGGGAGTCTGGAATGTGACAAAACCCATGGATAAATATAACTAAGTGTAGCAAAACTCAAACAATAGATATTCTGGGCACTAAAAGATCTAAAATAGAAACAAGGACAAAATGATACATTTTTAACTGTATATTCACACACATACTGTATTCCTATGTATGTATACCCTATACATATGTGTATACTAATACATAAAGAAAAGGCCAGGGGAAGACTGATAATTACTGTGATTACCTCTGGAAAAGCTACATGAGTGGTCAAGGGGGACTTGGGCTTCATCTGTAATGTCTCACCTTTTCTTACATGAAATATGTATATCATTAAATATACTTTTTAATTATTTAGAAAAGTATTGAACAAACACTTAAGAATGAAAAAAGAAAAAGCTGCATAAGAAACTGTGCTAATGTGAAAATAGTTGCAAAACATAGGGATGTGATGTTAGCCAGTTTGCCAACCTGTGAACATATGGAAGTCATGGCTAAAAGTTTACAAATTCATGCTACTAAATTCTGACACAAAACTTTAACAAGTCTTTACCATCAGCTGTTTAATTGAAATGAGAAGGAATAAGATTTATCTACATACCGCCCAATGGCATAATTAGAGAATTATAGATTCCCTTAGAGTTCAGTTCTCAACAAAAGATGAACAGTCCTGGGCTCTTTCTCACCCAACTTGATAAAATTTGAAAAGCTGTCCCTGTCAGGAAAGCTGGTAAGAGATTAGCTGAAGCAGTAGTGCTGATAAGGAACTTCCAACCTTTAAAGTCTGAGGTGCCTCTATTGCAAAAAAATTAGCTGTGGACAAATAGGAAACAACAAATGACAGGCGACCTGTTCTAAGAATTGCTGTTAAGGCACAACCTAAGATTGATGTATCAAATAGTTGTCCATCTCGTCATTTCTTAATCACCCCGTTCAAACCATCCTAAGTTATTCAACACATAACTGAAATTTCTAACATCGAACCAAAAACCACCCCAACCATTTATCAGAATACTAATCACACTTTTGAAACATTACTTTCAAAAAAGAAAAAGGAAAGAAAAAGAATGAGAAATTCACTTGCTTGTGTGCTAGATATGTTAAACCTTTACAAAATCATGACCTAACCTAAAATGTTCTAGAAGCACAAGGTAAAATCATATTTATTTCCATGTGCCTTACAGACATCCTCCTTACCTCACTGAAGGTATTCTGAAGGAAAATTTGAGAGATCATTTTGGTACTAAAATGAAAGGTCCCTCTTTAAAAATGTATATTAAATGTTAGGAAAGTCTTCAAAATGTCTAGGAGAAAGACTAGAAGGGAGATTTCCTTTGGAGTATTTTTCTTCTGTTTTTGAAAGGAAAAAACACAAATAAATGAGTGAAGACATCAATTTAAAAGCACTCTGTTTTCCCCGTTCTTCTGTGCACATTACTGAATTCTGTAAATAGGGTGTATGAACTTCCAATTGATTTTCCACAAATAACTACAGATTTGCACAGATGTATTCATTCTTTTACAGTGCCCTGTGGGTCCAATACATTCATTTGCACAGCAGCTAGAGACAGTCTAGGAGAGATGCTGCAGGCCCCAGAGCAAGTGGGGCTAATTGGACTATGTGAGAATTGAACCCATGACCTTGGCCTCCACTAGGCTATAATCAAAAGAGTTAATAACCAACCAATAACTGCTCAGATAACAGCAATGTTCAGGCATAACAATAAGAAGAACAGTACTTCAGAAAATAAAATTTTAAGTATGCTGTTGAAAACCTAGATAGCAAATAGTGGAGCAAAAAATAAATACCTGCTTTCTAGTCAAGTTCAAAATACTTTTCTTGTTGTTGTTAAACCTCAGATAACTTTTGGTGAAATAATTTTGAATGTATATTTTATTTCTTTGTTTGTTTGGAGACAGAGTTTCCCTCGGTTGCCCAGGCTGGAGTGCAGTGGTACGATCTTGGCTCATCACAACCTCCACCTCCAATGCTCAAGCGATTCTCCTACCTCAGCCTCCTGAGTAACTGGGATTACAGGCATGCACCACTATACCCAGCTAATTTGTGTATTTTTGGTAGAGACAAGGTTTCATCATTTTGCCAAGACTAGTCTTGAACTCCTGGCCTCAAGTCGTTCTCCCACCTCAGCCTCCCAAAGTGCTGGGATTACAGGAATGAGCCATCACACCCGGCCTCAAATGTATGTTTTAAACCTAAAGTTTTTCTTATGTATAGTTTTTTTTGTTGTTTTGTTTTGTTTTGTTTTTTTGAGACGGAGTCTCGCTCTGTCACCCAGGCTAGAGTGCAGGGGTGCAATCTCGGCTCACTGCAAGCTCCGCCTCCCGGGTTCATGCCATTCTCCTGCCTCAGCCTCCCAAGTAGCTGGGACTACAGGTGCCCACCACCACGCCCGGCTAATTTTTTTGTATTTTAGTAGAGACGGGGTTTCACTGTGTTAGCCAGGACGATCTCGATCTCCTGACCTCATGATCTGCCCGTCTCGGCCTCCCAAAGTGCTGGGATTACAGGTGTGAGCCAGTTAAACAAGTCTTTATCCATTCAAAAAGTATATATAAGACTGTTAAGAGTTCATCGCTATGGGAACAATAATAAGCTATTGATCAGAAAGGACTGAGTAATAAGCTAAAGTAGAAACAAGTTAGTAACTAACTAGTAAGTTAGTTACTAGCTTCTGTATGTGTATCTGCTGCAGAAAAAATAAAAGCAACCACAATGTTGAACACAAGCTACCAGCAACATTCAGCTCCATAAACAGCTCTCTAGAGGTCCCAGATGAAGAGAGGGGCTAGACAAACCAAAAGTGAGCAACTGTAATGGTTAATTTTATGAGCTGACTTGGCTAGGCCAACGTACCCAGTACTTGGTCAAACATCAATCTAGAGTCTCCTGTGAAGGTATTTTATGGATGTTATTATTAGGTAAACAGTAGATTTAGAATAAAGCAGATCATCCCTCATAATGTGTGTGGGCCTACTCCACTTGGGTGAAGGCCTTAAAAGAAAACAAACTGAGTGTCTGCGGAGGAAGGGATTTTGCCTGTAGCCTACTTTCAGTCTCAAAGTGCAGCATGAACTCTTCCCTGGGACTGTAGGAGGGCAGAAGTGGACTAAGGGAGACCTGTCAGATGCTATACTTCAGGCAAGAAATGATACAGACCCTAGTCATTAGGTGGTAGACATGCAATTCCATCAATACATGGGTGGGAGAATCCCAAATTGGAGCTGCATCTCTTTGGAAATACTGGGTCCTGAAGGCTGCAGCTGATTATACCATAGAGCGATGACCAAGCCTTATGCAGGTATCCAGCTAAGTATTCTTACAAGTTCCTGAGGTGGGCAGGCAGGAAAATCAACCAGCTACTTTGCAATTACGGTGACTACATTTTTAATTATGGTCATGTGCCACATAAGAATGTTACAGTCAATGGCCAACTGTATATATGACTGTAGCCCCATGAGATTATAATGAACCTGAAAAACTATCACTCAGTGATGTCACAGTGAAACTGCCTTTGCAAGATTGTAACTGAGGAGATGATGACAGTGAAAGAGATCAGACCTAACCAACTCTATCTTGCTTCTAAACCTTTAAGCTGTCCTTGTTCATTCCTGAGTAAGGAACTTTGGGAAGGAATTCGGTTCATGGTTTGACTCTGAAACAAAATTGATAACAACCCTGTCCTGAAAAGACCCCCTTCTTGCCTGGGGTCCAGTCTGCCTTTGCAGGACTACCAAGTTAGCTACAAGGTTGCAAATTGCAGTTTGGGGGTCATGCAGCCTCTGGCTCCAAGAGTCTGAACCTTCCCAGGGGGTCACACAGCCTCTGGCTCCAAGAGTCTGAACCTCCCCAAATTGCTCCTGGGGATAACATCATGATTGTGAAACCTAAGATCAGAGCTTGAGATATGTTGCAGACCCTGAACTCGATGGATCAGCTGACACCACCCAGACCAGTAATCTGGGCCAACCAGTTCTGCCATCTCACCCAGGAACAGAAGACATTTAAAAAACCTAACTTCAACCCCCTATGATTCTATTTCCAACCTGACCAGTCAGCACTCCCTACTTCCCAAGGCCCTACCCATCAAATTAGTTTTAAAAACTCTGATCCCTGAATGTTTGAGGAGACTGATTTGAGTAATAATAAAACTCCAGGCCCCTGCACAGCAGCTCTGCGTGAATTACTCTTTCTTCATTGCAAATTCCTTGTCTCGATAAATCAGTTCTGTCTAGGCAGCAGGCAAGGTGAACCCACTGGACGGTTACAATAGCCATTGTGAAATTGTAGCACGTAACACATCACTTACAAGTTTGTGATGATGCTGGTATAAACAAATCTTGTGCTGCCAGTCTTACAAAAGCATAACATTACAGCCGGTCGCAGTGGCTCATATCTGTAATCCCAGCATTTTGGGAGGCTGAGGCGGGCGGATCGCCTTAAGTTAGAAGTTGGAGAACAGCCTGGCCAACATGGTGAAACCCAGTCTCTACTAAAAAAAGAAAAAAATACAAAAAAATTCGCCAGACGTGGTGGCGCGCACTGTTGTCCTAGCTACTCAGGAGGCTGAGGCAAGAGAATCGCTTGAACCCGGGCGGCGCAGGTTGGCAGTAAGCCGAAATCGCGCCACCACACTCCAGCCTGGGTGACGGAGCCAGACTCCATCTCTAAAAAAAAAAAAAAAAAAAGCATAACACATACAATTATGTGCAATATAACTGTGTTACTAGTTTATGTATTTCCTACACTGTGCTTTTTAGTTATTTTAGAGTGTACTCCTTTACTTATATATATATATTTTTTAAAGTTTATGTACCACCAGGGATGAGGTTAAAACAAAATGTTAACTATAAAACAACATCAGGCAGGTCCTTCAGGAGGTATCCCAGAAAGAGACATTGTTATCACAGGAGATGACAGCTCCATGCACGCTATTGCCCCTGAAGACCTTATGGGACAGGATGTGGAGGTGAAAGACAGTGATATTGATGATCCTAAACCCTGTGTAGGCCTCAGCTAGTGTGTATCCCTGTGTCTTCATTTTTAATTTTAAAAAAGTGTAAAAAGTAAAAAATCAAAAAATGTTAAAATAGAAAAAAGCTTATAGGATAAGGATATAAAAAAGAAAATGTTTTCGTACAGCTATACAATGTGTTTGTGTTTACGCTAAGGATTATTACAAGAGTCAAAAAGTTTAAAAATTAAAAGTTTATAAAGCAATAAAATTACAGTAAGCTAAGGTTAACTTATTATTGAAGAAATAAAAAATTTTAAATAAATTTGTGTAGCCTAAGTATACAGGGTTTATAAAGTCTACAGTAGTGAAGAGTAATGTCCTAGATCTTCACATTCATTCACCATTCACCCACTCAATCCCCCACAGCAACTGCCAGTCCTGCACACTCCATTCATGGTAAGTGCCCTATATAGGTGTACTTTTTAAAATCTTTTTTCTCTTTTTCAGAGTCTCATTCTGTCACCCAGCTTGGAGTAGTGTGCAGTGGTGCGATCTTGGCTCACTGCAACCTCCACCTCTTTGGCTCAAGTGATTCTCCTGCCTCAGTCTCCCAAGTAGCTGAGATTACAGGCACCTGCCACAACACCTGGCTAAGTTTTGTATTTTTAGTGGAGATTGGGTTTCACTACATTGGCCAGGCTGGTCTCAAACTCCTGACCTCAAGTGATCCTCCTGCCTCGGCCTCCCAAAGTGCTGAGATTACATGTGTGAGCCACCATGCCTGGCCCGTTTTTTATCTTTTATACCTTATTTGTATTGTACTTTTTCTATGTTTACATATGTTTAGATACACAATTACTTACCATTGTGTTACAATTGCTTACAGTATTCAGTAGAGTAACATACTGTACAGGTTTGTAGCCTAGAAGCGATAGACTATACCTATAGCCTAGACATATAGTAGGCTATACCATCTGGGTTTGTGTAAGTACATTCTATGATGTTCACACAAGGAAGTCACCTAACAAATGCATTTCTCAGAATGTATTCCTGTCGTTAAGTGACACATGACTGTACAGCTAAATAAACCTGGGAAGTTCTGGTTTCATGATTATAAGGAGAGAATGGGGGACCTAGGGGCACAGTTTGCTCTGCATTCTAGAAAAAGGGAGCAATGACTTTTCTAGTCTACCTCTAGAATTATCCCCAATAGACAAAATCCTGGCTATGTTTTTGCAGTCTGCCTCCTTGACATATACCTTCTTACAACACAGATGAATGATGAGGCTTTCTTGGCTTGGTGGGCCATGAGGATCATCCAACTTAGTCCTCTTAGGCTGATTCTATGCCCAATTAATAACTTAAGTGTAATGTCACTTCCCATGGAGATTTTCCTATAAGAAGCAAGTTCCCATGGTAGCAACCATAAACATTTTTTCTTCTTTTTTAAAATTTTGGGGTATGGGCATGGTGGCTCATACCTGTAATCCTACCACTTTAGGGGCTGAGCCAGGAGGATCACTTGAGCCCAAAATTTGAGACCGACTTGGGCAGTATAGGAACATTTTGTCTCTACAAAAAATTTAAAGATTAGCCAGGCATAGTGACACAAGCCTGTAGTCCCATCTACTCAGGAGGCTGAAGCAGGGGGATTGCTTGGGCTGAGGAAGTCGAGGCTGCAGTGAGCCATGTTCACACCACTGCACCCCAGCCTGGGTGACAGAGCAAGACCTCATCTCAAAAAAAATTTTAGAATAAATTTTATTGTGCATATTTAAGGTATACAGCATGATGTTATGAGATACATATGTACAGTAAAATGGTTACTATAGTGAAACAAATTAAGATATCCATCATCTCACATAGTTACCCACGTTTCCCTCCTGTGGCAAGAGCAGTTATAATCTGCTCATTTAGCAAAAATATTGAATACAATGCACCATTATTTAATGTAGTCCTCATGCTATATATTAGACCTTTAGACTTGTTCAGCCTACATATCTGCTACTATCTATTAAGAACTTTAAATCTGCATCTCCCAATTTTCTCCCCTCCACCTGAGCCTAGTAGCCACTGTTTTAGTTTCAATCTCCATACATTTGACCATTTTTTTTTAAGATTCCACATATAAGTGAAATCATGCAATATTTTGCTTTTGTTTTGTCTGGCTTGTTTCACTTACCAGGTCCATCCATGTTGTGGGAAATGGCAAGATCTCCTCCTTTTCTAATGCTTAATAATATTCTATTGTATATACATATACCACAGTTTCTTTATCCATTCATCTGATGACAGACACCTAGCTTGCTTTCATATCCTGGCTATTGTGAATAATGCTGCAATGAACATGGGAGTGTAGATATCTTTAAGAGGTAGTGATTTCATTTCTGTTGTATATATACCCCAAAAGAGGGATTGCTGGGCCATACGATAATTCTATTTTTTATTTATTTAGGAACATCTATATTGTTTTCCATAATGGTTGTACCAATTTACATTCCAATCAACAGTGTGCAAAAGTTCCCTTTTCTTCACACCCTTGCCAACACTTGTTATCTCTTGGCTTTTCGTTAATAGCTGTCCTACCAGGTGTGAGATGAATCTCATAGTGATTTTGATTTGCATTTCCTTGATGATTAGTGATGTTGAATACCTTTTCATAGACCTCGTGGCCATTTTTATGTCTTCTTTGGAGAAATGTCTATTCAAGCACTTTGCCCATTTTTAACTCAGGTTATATGTTTTCTTGCTTTTGAGTTGCATAAGTTCTTTATAAATTTTGGATATTAACCCTGTATCAAATATATGGCTTGCAAATATTTTTTCCCAATCTATAGATTGCCTTTTCATTTTGTTGACTGTTTCCTTTGCTGTGCAGCTTTTTAATTAAATGTAGTCTAATGTATTTATTTTTTCTTTTATAGCCTGAGCTTTTGGTGTGATATCCAAGAAATCAATGCCAAGTTCAATGTCAAGGAGATTTTTCCCTATGTTTTCTTCTAGGAGTTTTATGGTTTTAGGTCTTACATTTAGGTTATTTATTTCATTTTGAGTTAAAATTATAAACTTTAAAATTTGCCTGACACTTTGGGAGGCCAAGACAAAAGGATCACTTGAGCCTAAGAGTTCAAGAACAGCCTGGACAACATAGTGAAACCTTGTCTCTACTAAAAATAAATAATAATTTTTTAAAAAACTAGTCAGGTGTCGTGGTGAATGCCTATAGTCCCAGCTACTTGGGAGGCTGAAGTGTGAGGATCTCTTGAACCTAGGAGGTCACTGCTGCAGTGAGCTATGATCATGTGACCACACTCCAGCCTGGGCAAAAGAGCAAGTCCCTCTCTCAAAAAAAAAAAAAAAAAATTGCTAGAGTTATACATTTCATTGTAAATTAATAAGTTGGTTCAAAGTTCATTTACAGTGATACTATGTGTGTAACATACAAATTAATTCTCCTGAATCTGAATGCTCAGAAAATTTCAAGTTTCCTGTGTCTTGCTAATTGACAAGAGAATAGAAGTTTATTAGGAAGAATTCAGGGGAAAAACTGAAGGAATGGGATGTGCAAAGTCACAGAGCCAGGAAAGAGAGTGTCATGTCCACACAATCATTTAACACAAATGAAGCAGAGACTGAGCATTTGAGCATTGTTGGAAGATAAGTCTGGAAAGGCCAGTTCAAGTCAGATCATCCCATGAATGCCTTGAGGAGACATTTAGATTTTCCCCCAAGGCCAAGGAGATTGCAGTCTATTTGTAAGAAGAAGAGTAAAATCATCAGATTTATTTTAGAAAAATATCTCTGTTGATGATGTGGAAGATGGATTAGAGTGGAGAGCAACTAGATGAACTGGGATGAGTTAGGAGGAGTCTCAGTGGGAAACTACATAGACCTGGAAAAAGGCAAGGGGAGTAGATACAGAGTATGGAGAGTCAAAAGGATAACACAAAACAAACCATATACGGGTGTTTAAGGGAGAAGCATGTATAGATTTAGCTTAGTCAAATAATTGGAGAGCAATATCATTAACTGAGATAGGAAATGGGGAAGGAAAAGTAGGTTTTGTTGTTTTTTGTGTGGGTGGAGGATATATTAAATTTGGTTTTGAACATCTTGATTTTGAAATGATTATGAGTCATCCAAGTAGAGACGTTCAGAAGGCAATAGAAACTACAAGTCTATACTTCAGGAGAGCCATATGGGCATAAGCTGTAATTTTGGGATTTGCTGTAAATGATAGGCAAAGTTACAGAAGTTGATGACTTAGAATTTGGCAGTGGTGTTGGGGATTCAGGGAATGAGGTAAGATAAGAAGAGTAAGAATAAAATTCTGGGCCGGGCACGGTGGCTCACGCCTGAAATCCCAGCATTTTGCAAGGCCGAGGCGGGCAGATCACTTGTGGTCAGAAGTTTGAGACCAGCCTGGCCAACATGGTGAAATACCATCTCTACCAAAAAATACAAAAATTAGCTAGGTGTGGTGGTGCGTGCCTGTAATCCCAGCTACTCGGGAGGCTGAGGCAGGAGAATCACTTGAACCCGGGAGGCAGAGGTTGCAGTGAGCCAAGATCACACCACTGCACTCCAGGTTGGGTGACAGAGCGAGACCTGGTCTCAGAAAAAAAAAAAAAAAAAAAGAATAAAATTCCGAGGACCCACATATATAAGGTATTAACAGAATGAGAAGAGCCATTCAAAGATTTTAAAAAGTAATCAGAAGTGTGGGAGAAGATACAAGTAGGTGCAATGTTATAAAAGCTCATGGAAGCAAATGTTTTAGGATAAAGAGAGAAGTCAATATTCCCAAATGCTGCATAGGGTACTAAGAGAATGAGGACTGAAAAGAGGCCACTCCATTTATAAGTTAAGTCATTCATGACCTTTTCCAGAACCATTTCATTAAAGTGGTGAGACAAAAGTAAGATTGTGAAGACAGTAAGTGAGAAAAACTCAAGAAGTTTGGCAGTTAGGAAAAGAAAGAAAATGGCAATATGTGAAGGAGGCAGGATAGAGGGAAGAGGCCCAGATTGAAGACCTTGAGTCTTTATCTTCTCCCTATTCTCGCCATCCAACAGCAAATGTCCTATTGATATTTCATTCAAATTATTTTCAAAACTCACTCTTCCTCGCTTTTCTTCAGTTGCTCAAGTGCTGTCAAGACTTCTTTGTTTGTCTCAGACCTGTTTCCATCTTCCCAACGACCCTCCCTGCTTCTTTTTGCTCTTCTCTCCAAGCCATCCTCCATCCTGCTGCCAGACTAATTTTCTAGTATACCAGTTACCTCAGGACATTAAGTCACTTAGAAAACATCTGGACTTCCTCATTTACTCTAATTCCCTCTTCAACCTGACATCTGACCGAGCCAAGATTGATTCTCCCTAGACATCCCATAACCATCTCCTTCCACACTTTAGCCAAGATGGACTTCTCACTGTCCAAGCCATTGAGCATGCTCTCCCTTCTGACTGATAAAACATCTGACTTTTCTCAGGTAATTAACCTCACCTGGCCTTCAAGATTCAACTCCCAAGCCTTCTATAGAAGAGGAGGAGGGGGAGGAATTAAGAATAATTATTAAACAATTTTATCTATCTTACCTTGCTGGTCGGCTAGAAAGAAGGGAGAAGGGAAACAAGAAGGGGAAACTGTTAAGAAAATAAATGAGGTCTATATTAATGTAGAAATTAATAAACATATAATATTGAATCTAGTATCACTCTTGACGAATCATTCAGGTACTTTTGATAGTGAAGTTCTCTGTTTACTTCAGATACTAACATCTAGTTTATACAGGATAACGACTACTATATTAAGGTTTCTAACCTACTATTCAATATGAAAACGATGATAATTGGTGGGTTTTGGACTCAGCTTTGCAATTGGAGCACTATTGAAAAATACCTGGGGAGCTTTTTGAAATCACACACACTCCAGGAGATTCTGTTTTCATCTCCTTCAATGGCTATGCCCTCTAGCTAAGAATCCCTGCTGCCCTGTGTCTTCTCACTAGTAGGAGTGGATCACTTTCCTTAGGTACAGGTTTGAGAGCCACTGCAGGGTATGTTGGGTGGTAAAAAGCAGAACAGATACAAATCTGAGGTTGGTTATTCCTATGAAAAAGAAAACACGAAACATTATAGTAATTAATTGAGTGACTCCAATTCCTCAGAATATAAAGAATAGACCCAGGAAAGTACTAAATGTTACACAAGGAGACTTTTTTCCTCCCTAAATAGTCACAAAAGAATTTTTTAAACATGTAAGAAATGTAATATCAAAGTAAAAATAAATCAGCCAACCAGACTGTCTCCAATCTGTTGGGTGATATATTTAGCATATTTTGTAATTAAATGAGCTGCCTTTTAAAGTTGTTTTGAGAATACAACTACTTAATTTACCTAATAAGACTGCATGGCACTCTACATATTATCCATTGTTAGCTGTACTCATACTGCTATGTCTTGTAGAGAGACTATGCTGCTTTTTCCTGCTACATTGTGTTAACAGTTTTAATGACGTGGACATAATTTCACAGGCGCAGTATTTTTTTTTTACTCAGTTCATGAATATCAAACAATCCCAAGCTATTCTGATAACTAGCATCCTCGACCTGTGCTATTGCTGTTTGCTCATAACAATGATAACCAGTGTTTATTTAGCATCATGAAGTTTAATGAGTTTGTATTTCCTTCTATTAACAAAACTCACAGAACTCTGAAATAAGTAGGCCTGTAGCTCTGATGAAAAACCCTAAAGTTCCAGAACTTCAAATTTTATCTTAGAATTTTAAAATCAGTGGGGCTTGGGCCACTACCTACTCCATGAGTTCTCACTTATGGTGAGCATCAGAATCTCTTGGGGAGCTTGTTAAATACACAAATTCCCAGGCTGGGAGATTTTAACGAGGCTCAGAAACCTGCATTTAAAACAAGAACTCAAGACAGTCCTTGAACTTTGGCTTGAAAATTACTGACCAACACCCTCACTTATACATGATGAAACTGAGCCCCAGACAGAGTAAGTGACTTACTCAAGGTCACTTAGCTAGATAATGACAATCAAGTGTAGAACTGATGCAGCCTAATCCTTAGTTCTGTGTTCTTCCCACGCTTATACCCGCACTGTTTAGACTGCCCTTCTGGGTTCCTACAACATGGGAGATCACCTGTCTATTACTCCCGTGACAAGAAGTTCACAGACAGTATTCTACAGATGCCACAGACAGAAGGAAGTAAGTACCGTGGGAATAATAGAAGAAAGGCTGTTAAAGCTGTTACCTTCATCTTTCTGAATTTCACTTTTTTATCTGCATGCAAGCACCAATGGATCATTAGAGCAAAATACCAAGAGCTTGTGAGATGAAAAAAGATTACTATACGATGGCAAGTTTACTCTCTCCCTTAACATAACTAAAATAGTAAAAAAAGAAACAATTGTGTTCCTGATAACGAAATATCAGAAAGGCTACATTCTGAATTTACTTTTTCTTTCTGAATTTCAGTTTCTTGTCTATAAAAAGGTATGCTAAAACTACATACTAGGCAGAATGATCTTGAGTACAGCAATAGCACATGAACAGTGCTTCATACAATCCTAGAACATGGTATATACGCAATACATTCTATAATTTTTGAAAGTATTATCATATGGTGGAAGGGCCAAGCTAATTACAATGGGCCAGGCTAATTACAATTACATACATACCAAAGTAGAATTATTGATACCTCCCATCCCTAGAGTGCTGCAGAAATTACAAAACATGGCAGCTAGATGATGTAGGAAACATTTACAAGTTTAAGGAGAACACCTATGTAGGGTAACATGGATGAATCTAATGGAATATAATATTGAGCAAAAGAAGCAAGACACAGTAACATAAATACTATGATTCCATTTATAAAAGTTAAAGACAGGCAAAACTAAACTATATTGCTTGGGAATGCATAGTTAGGCAGCAAAACTATAAAGTAAAGCCAGGAATTCAGGAATTCTCTCTTTCTTCTCTCCCCTTCCCCTTTTCTTCCTAGAAAACAAAAACACCAGCGTAGTGGTTCCTTCTGAAGGGTACTGAGGGGTTTGCCCGGAGAAAAGGCACATGAGTGCCTAAAAGGGTGCTAGCCTTGTTTTACTTCTTGACCTGGGTGGTGGTTAAACGGGTGTTGCCTTTAGAATAATGTGCCAATTTTCTAGTTGTTTTGTGCATTTCTATTATATATACTGTATTTCACAACAAAGTTTTAAAAAGATTTGTAAAAGACACATTTAGTAAATAAAGCTGAAAGGAGTTACTCAACATTCCTATTAAAGATACTTGGTTGTCTCTCCACATGGACTACTAAGATAATAGAATTCAGCTGCACAGTGGGTCTATGTAAATATCCATTTGTGTACTGACACAGAGGACTCATGCCCTGGAGCCACTGTGATGTTTAATTGAAAGGCATTTGATCAGAGGTTGCCAGGATCCATTAGACACTAAATATATCATCAACCTAATTACATATGACTTACTAGTTCAGTGCTGATTGTATCCAAAATCATCAGAGTCTTAAAAAGAGTCATGCTTGTTTATCCCAACAATGTTTTCAACCATGGTTTCTATGGTTCCAACCACATATGGAGAAATAACATATGTCCTCACGGGGAGAAGAGTGATTTCTGAGTTTTAAAAAGGCAAAGGTTGTCATTTTGCCACTTTGAGAATATCCCTTGATCTAGTTTGATCTATGTATGTTCCACCTAGAGACTAAATTAAAACTCTAACCAAAATATTAAAGGATGGAAATATAGTCAATGACTGTGGTTTATCATTCCATTATTAGAATTGACTAGCAGTATTTTGGCACCTAGATAAGACTGCTTTAGTGTGTCTATGTGTATTGTATTATTTAAGTTATATAATATTAGAAACTTAAAAACAATTTGGTATAAGAGTTGGTGACTGAGGTTGAGTTTGGTATTCAGTTGTTTCCATGCAACTGAATTGTTAAAATGCTTACAATTTCCTGTGATTTATTTTCTGAAGCAAGAAAAGGGATCTAACATTAATATGCTTCTTTTAGATTAATTAGATTTACTTTAATGAAATATACAAACAAGAAAGTATAATTTATATTTATAGTTTAAAGAATAATAATAAAACAAACACCCTTTTACCCACCACACAGCATAAGAAATAGAACATAACCGAAACCTTCACTTCCCTTTCTCCCCCATAAGAGGCAAATGTCACCCTGAATTTTGTGAATATCATTCCATGCTTTTCTTTGCACCTTTATGCGCATTGTTTGGTTTACCTGTTTTTAAGCTTTATATAAATGAAATCATGTGGCAGTATTCTTCAATAACTTTTCTTCATTCATTATTGTACTTTTGAGATTTATAATGTCAATAAATACATCTACTTCATTCATTTTAAATGCCATATATTCAACATGCCGTGACAGTAGTCAGACCATGTGTATCATATAGTTTCAGGGCACTGCCAATATTTCTTCAACAATTGCCATTTCCATATACACCAGCCTTTCACCCGCCCATGCCTCAATTTTTTGCCTGAAGGCTTTCTCTGGCCATCAGTGACTACTCAGTCTGAACACACAACAGGCTGAAAATACCAAGGATTTAATGTTCCTCGGGAGCAGTTCTCAACCAATAACTGGGATAAACTAGAAGTAAGTGTTGTAAACTGTCTCCCAGAGTTCCCCAGCAGGATCAAACTCCAATTGCCCACAGTGATAATGTGATAACACACCTTTATTGGTTTTCTTTCCTTTTGTTTAACTTCCCCATTATCTGCTGGTGTTTCTTGGAAACATATCCCAAACAAAACCCTCTCCATTCATTGCCTCAGGTCTGTCTTTGGAAGGACACAAACTAAAACAGCAGGAAAATTAAACTTAAGAACCTCTAAATACCTGATTCTGCTACGCCTCCAAGATAATGCAGCCATGCTCCAGATTTCTTTAGGGGTGTCTGGGAGTTAAGCTCCTCTTGAAATCCAAAATAGGAAACAGAAATAAAAGTCCTCAGCCTGTTCTGCCCTCACTTAATTAGCACATGTAAAACTGAAACACATCTTTCCTGAATCTCTTCCTTTTCTCTCTCTCTTCTCTCCCCTTCCCCTTATCTTCCTAGAAAATAGACAAGCTTAACTTTCCCTGCATCCTATCTTCCTTCCCTGTTGGAAAACGAGCTTCCTGAGTTCACTACCATTGACTGAAGGGACATCCTTTCTATACTACAGGAGAACTCTATGTTCTAGGTCATCCAGGCTCAGCCCTGGGTATGTTAAGTAGGAAAGATTAAGGAATTTATAAAATTCTCTCTCAAAACTTGTATACATTTATTTTTTAATTTCAGAAACTACCACTTGTCTTTATCTTTAATTCTTTCTGAAACATCCATTTCCCTGGTAGAAGTTAGACAGTAAAGAAAAAAATACATAGGAGGAAAAAAGAAAAGGCAAATAAAGAACACAAAATTTCAGGATCTGTTCATAGAAAAATAGGCCAATTTCAAACAAACAGTTCTCCCAAGACTCAAAGAAACTAAAGGCAAGTTGGCTTTCCTTTAAAAAAAAAAAAAAGATCCTGAAGGAATAACAAGAGATAGATCAAAAGAGAGCTGAAACAAGAACAGGAGATAAAAAGTGAGTCTGTGGAGCTCAGAGATGAATAGAAACATAAAATGAAATTATTACAGAGGTGAAATTCTCATTAGAGTCAACAAATGGTAAGACATAGATATGGATAAAAATACAGTCTAGGAGAAAAAGAATAGCCTTGAGTAAATAACATAAAATGAATTTGAAAAGAACAGAGATAAAATAAGAAAGGAGGTGGTATGGACATTAAACAAATAATCATTGTCATGGAAGAAAATAATATATGGAATGGGAAAAATTCAAATATATAATTGAATATAATTTTCTTGAAACAAAATCTCAAATCTATAGATTACAAAGATATAGCCAATATCCTGAAAATTTTGATGAAGGCTAATTACTAAGATATCTTAAAAATGAATTTAGAGCAGCAGGTTGTAAGAAGTTACACAGTAGAAAATAAGAAGCACATGAACCAAGTCGACCAAAATGAGAAAGAATAGGAGGAAATGAACTGAAGAGGCATTTAAGATCCTGGCATTTAGTAAGCCTACCATGGTGTGGTGGTTAAGAGGCCAGCGCTGTAAACTGCCTAGATTTGGATCCCATCTGCCCTTTATTACCTGTGTGACCAAAGCAAGTTATTTTGCCTCTCGATGCCTCAATATTCTTAATTTTAAAATGGAGATGATATTAGCCACTCACATAACACAGTGACTGTGAAGATTGAGAAAATACATTTAGTCTTCTTTAAAAAATGCCTTGCCGGCCGGGCGCGGTGGCTCACGCCTGTAATCCCAGCACTTTAGGAGGCCGAGGCGGGGGGATCACGAGGTCAGGAGATCGAGACCATCTTGGCTAACACGGTGAAACCCCCTCTCTACTAAAAATACGAAAAATGAGCCGGGCGTGGTGGTGGGCGCCTGTAGTCCCAGCTGCTCGGGAGGCTGAGGCAGGAGAATGGCGTGAACCCGGGAGGCAGAGCTTGCAGTGAGCCGAGATCCCGCCACTGCCACTACACTCCAGCCCAGGCGACAGAGCGAGACTCTGTCTCAAAAAAAAAATAAAAAATGCTTTGCCATATTCAGCACTATTAATTATTATTAAGTTCAACAGAGCTTGGTGATTCTCTGAAGGTAAGAAAGTGACAGGGAAGACACGAGATGATTCCTAGGTTTCAGGATGTGAAAATCATAATGCTATGCCCTATAGAGAGAACACAGAACAAAGGGAATACAGAAGAAATGATTTTTTTTTTTATTCTCAAATATAGTCCCTATCCAAATCTCATCTTGAACTGTAGTTCCCATAATTTCCGTGTGTATTGGGAGGGGACCACGTGGGAAAAATTGTATCATGGGAATGGTTTCCCCCATCCTATTCTCGTGATAGTGAATTAGTTCTCAGGAGATCTAGTGGTTTCATAAGGGGCTCTCCACCATCACTCTGCACTTCTTGCTGCCACCATGTGAAAAAGGATGTGTTTGCTTTTCCTTCTGCCATGATTGTAAGTTTCCTGAGGCCTCCCAGCCATGCTGAACTGTGGGTCAATTATACCTCTTTCCGTTATAAATAATCCAGTCTTGGGTATGTCTTTATTAGCAGCGTGAGAATGGACTAATACATCAATTATAATGGATTCATTTTGAACATGTTAAGATTGACTTATCTTTGAGAAGATAGGTAGAGAGGTCCTGTGGGCACCTAGAGCTCACCTAGGACTGAAGACAGGTGTACATGGCTTTAATGTGAGTGCAGAAGCCATGAATGTGGATAAGATCTCCTTTGTGACGTACATAATGAAAGAAGAAAAAGGGTGAGAACTGAACCTGTGGAACATTCCCATTTATCAGCTGACAGAAGACTAAGGCCTGTGACAAAGGACCAATGGAAAAATAAAGGAGAGGATAAATGATGAATCAAAGGCACAAGGACAGGCTGGGCAGTGGCTAGTGCCTGTAATCTCAGCACTTTGGGAGGCCAAGGTGGGTGGATCACTTGAGCTCAGGAGTTCAAGACCAGCTTGGGCAACATGGGAAGACTCCGTGGTGGCGGGGGGCGGGGTGTGTGTTTGTGTGTGTGTGTGTATATATATATATATATGTATGTATAACAAGTACATTGGAGAGGCTGTGTTCAGGAGCACAGATGAATGGGTTGGACTTTACCAAGAGAAGCACGTTTTTTCCACTGAGAAAGAAAACCATCAGGGTGTGTGTGGAAGCAGGTAAGTGTGTAGACTGTAGTTGGTAAAGCTGAAAAAGCTCCTACGGAAAGATTCTCCCCAGGGCCTGAAAGCTTAAGGGAATGAGTAACTCCTCCCTCCTCAGGCCCAGTCCTCAGGCACAAAGCCACATGCGCTAGCAGTGTGCATCAGCAAGATAGCAGAAGCAGGAAGAGAGTTAGCCCAAAGACATGTACCCTGTGAAGACCCAGAGAGAGGCCGTCCAGGTACCACGTAGCAGTTACATAAGACTGAGACATTTCCTGTTTACAGGAGACTATAAAACCTCTGCCCCGTCCTCATTTGGTGCTGATGCCATTTTAGGCCTCAGCCCGCCTGCACCCAGGCGCTCATTAAAACAGCATGTTGCTCCACACCGCCTCTTGTTGTCTGTTGGCGCGCTCTCGGGATTCCAACCGATACAAGAAACTTTCACCTACCTGGTGCTTTGGCCTCATCTATAAAGTAAAAGCAAAGCCATCTGTTGTTAAATATGGAAACTCTGTGTAGCAGTGAAGATAGGAGTAGTTAATGATAGAAGGATGACCCCTCTCAAAAAAAAAAAAAGAAAAAAAAAGTTACATTGAGGGCCCAGCAGACATTGAATGAAAAATATGAACTCAAGTTAAAAAATTTTTTGCATTTTTTTCCAGCAGCTTTTCTACTGTCCTGAAACAAGGTAGAGAATCTGAGGTAAGATATGGCATGAAAAATGTTTGACATGGCTACTTTTGCCGTAAACAGAAAGTAGAAAATAATTAAAAGTAGTTCCATTTCTAGCGTTACCTAAAGTGCAGTGTTGCCTTATAAGACAGAATACCTGGACCCTGCCTCATGTGTGCCTATTGTTTGCTGAACGGATTTTAATCCTATAATAAAATCTCTCACAACATGCCATGGAAAGTATTTCCTAGAATTCTTAAAAACTAATGAGAAGGAAGCTTGAACATGCTGATTAACATGGAAGCTAGCTACTGGAAAAGAAAAGCAAAATTGAAAGATATTGTTTTAATATCCTTTCAGCTACTCTAAGATTACATAACTGAATATAGAACAAGCTATATAAAGTACAAGGCTTAGTAAAAGAAACATCAGGCTAATACCTGAGTTTTCATACTTATGGCTTAAACTTCTCATACAATGTACTACTAGCCTAATAGACATTTTAGAATTAATTATTGCAAGTAGTTCATGGAGATAAGTGCATTTTTATTCAACTTTAAGTAGTCTGTTTCATTGTTTTGAGTATAAATAAGCAATCTCATCAATGATCACTTCAAAGATACAGTTTATTAAATATCTTAATCATTATTCACAAAGCATTATAGGATTATTAGTAAAGCTCCCTAATAGATAGTATTATTATTTTCACTCTTTCCAAGGAGTCAGTTGTCAATATAAAAAATATGTTAATATAAGAATAGTAAGGAGCATTTTATAAATAAACTGTTAAAAGCAAATTTCATTACCTTACTTGCTGCCTAGTAAACTAAACTGGGTGCCTAAAATTCCCTTTGTTTATTTTTCAACTTTAATTATATATGCACAGTATTTTAATTACTTAGCCTCTATTGTTCCAGATGCTTAGATTTTTCCACATCAAAATTCTCCAGTTTCCATTGTGTTATTTCCTATTATAAGATTATTCAAAGTAGTTTTTTTCTTTATTGTTGCTTTTCAAAGGGAGGCAGACTGACCAGTTGTGTTTGGGGTTATTTCACAATGCTAGTTCCTTCCTGTATACAAATTCACACAGGCACCCGTATTCATACAAATGCTGGCCCTAGGTAAAAAAATAAGGTTGCCAAGCATTTGAAGTCTTCAGACCATTCTTTCTTTGCTCCTCCTTTGGGGATCACCACCTCCCCTTCAATTATTCTGCACTCTCCTTTTTCTCCTCTTCCTTACAAAGAGCCTGGAATCAGTCACAGCTCCTGACACTCCTGAGTTACATGGCCTACTTCTGAGGCACGCATAGACTTGGTAGCAAAGCAAAGGGAAAGGAAGCGACAGACCTGTCTCAGCCGCCAGCTGCAATCTTTCTCGCACACCAGTGCCTCTCCTTCTTACAAGTTACATCCTGTCAGTAGACGGACTGGCCCAACAACAAAATTGTATCTATTGAGGTTAAACTTGCCCCAAACAGTGTTTGTTGGAGCAGAGAGGAAGAAAGGGTACAAAATAGGAAGGTGAGTTCTCGGAAGAGTTAAAATCCAGCCTTAAAAATTCCACATATGCTCAGTCAAGTAAATCCTCATGAATTTTTTTACTGATACTTTGTCCTAGAAGATAGTGATATTAACATATTCTACAAAAGAAAAACCTTGATTCAGTAACAACCTCACTAAGTGAGAGATACGTGATTAAATGTTGATGACAAAATATATTTTGAGGTTATCTCAAAGTTTAATGAAGTTCTAAATATATAGAATGATTGAATATACACTTTTAAGAAAACATGCAATAGGAGACTAGATAGAGCTGAAAAAGAGGCATCCATAGATTTTAGATTGTTCATTTCTTATATATTTGATTTTATGTATGAGAGTGTTTGTTATCCTGATTCAGACTGAAATGACTTTGGATGGTATTTGTGGAATCACTTTTTTTTCTAGCCTGAGGAATAATTTATTGTGGAAAAGTTGAAAAGTTGCTCTAATTCACTAATATTTCAAAGCATCATTTATTTTCTCAGGGAAAGAACCAGAAAAATTGGATCCAAACTTAAAATATCAATACTCATAGTTTAGCATTTAAAAATGAATAACTATGTGGAGTTACCAGTGATACTTTTAAAATTTATATTTTTGCTATGTGTACTGTTTCAACAAAGTCATGAGTATACCAAAGTGAGCTAACAGTCCTCATTCCAAAATGTTGCCCCAAAATAATTTCTGAACCACATGACAGATGTTTGATACAGATGACTAAATTTCTTGTCATGTTTATTGATACAGATGACTAAATTTCTTGTCATGTTTATTGTTAATAGTAAAACCAACAGAGTGCTAGACTTCAGACACTAATATCTTCAAAATATGGACTTACATGAAACTAGACAGCGACATCATCTTAAAGTACTTTTTTCTCTTAAACAAACAAATCAAAAAAAGCCAAGATCAGAGTTGAAAGGAAGAAAAATACATTGAGTGACACCATATGGCAGCCAGACACTGGGATAGATGCTTCATATACCTTAGGTCATTTAACGTTATAGTTAAGTAGAAAATGTTTTAAAGTTGTGGAGGTATTTAACTAGTTTTTCATTTTCTAAGCCAGCACAGCTTTTGACTCACCTGTTCATAATGCAGAGATTATTTGTTCTGCCCTGCATTTCTGTTGCACAACATCTTCTCTCTTTTAAAAGACATTTATTGAATCATCATCTGCCTCAGGCTTGATATGGCATAGCCTCTGAAAGACTGGTTTAGTACTTCAACTCACCTTTCAAAATATTTCCAGTGCAGGCCATTCAGTGTTCCAGGTACCTAATGAGTCATTTTCATCTTCCCAGTCTACCAAGCAGGATCTCAAAGCCTCCTTTATCTTTCTGGGTGTACACAGAGTCATTAAGTTCAAATATGTCCTTTGCCAACAGACTTGAGGGTTGGGTTTAGTTATTAACTTGGTTGAGTCTCCACCCAGCTAACTATTCTAGGAAATCATTTGGTGAGTCAGGCATTCTTGTATTCACATTGCAGCAGCCAGTCATCTGTCCTAAGTGCTGCCGCCGAAGACTGAATGTCCTGGAAAGTTTGTTATCACATCTCCATTATGACAAAAGCATTGTGCCGAACAGATGAAAAAATGCATCGTCAATGGAATATTTTGTGTTTGTTTTCCTTTAAGCAATATTGCCTTGTTATAAAAGATCAATAAATATTTTTTCATTTCAATTCTGATGAGTCTGTGAGCTGTTACCATCAAGCACAGAGCAGCATCCTACTTTGGGATTGAGAAAGTGGGAAATCTAAAGTGAAAGTCTACAGTGATTAAACAAAACTGAAAACTGAGCCACTCCTCTTCCATCTGGTAGAGAAATTGTGACCACATGCCCTTCTCTCCACTAAGAGCAAAGACCAGACTCACTGGTTCACTGGTATGTTTTCCTTATAGTAGACTGTGGTATGACAATGCCAAGTGATAAAACTTCTATGACACCCCTCTCTCCAGTTGATCCAAAGAACTTAGAGGGGAGGAAGAAGGGGGAAGATGTGAGGAGACACAGCAAGTTAGGCACCTCTGTTTTTTCACAGGAGCAAAAATAATAGGTTCTTATCTAGTTGGAAGGTGAGGATACTACTAATTCATAAAACAACATGAACAGAGTTAATTTTCTAAATGTCAAGACGTAAAGAAAATTTAACCTTCTTTAGGAAAAAAAATTCTAAAAGAAAGAAATACATTTGTATTAAATTATTACTATGTAATAGGTGCTAAACCAAGCACCTTACATGTTTTTGCTCACAACAACTCCATAATGTTGCTGTTATTTCACCATTTTACTGATGTATTAGTCCGTTTTCATGCTGCTGATAAAGACATACCCAAGAGGGGGTAATTTATACATGAAAAAGGGGTTAGTGGACTTACAGTTCCATCATGGCAGAAGGCAAGGAGGAGCAAGTCACATCTTACATGGATGGCAGCAGGCAAAAAGAAAGAGCTGGCCAGGAACAGTGGCTCACACCTGTAATCCCAGCACTTTGGGAGGCTGAGGCAGGTGGATCACGAGGTCAGTAGTTTGAGACCAGCCTGACCAACATGGTGAAACCCTGTCTCTACTAAAAATACAAAAATTAGCCAGGCGTGCTGACAGGCTCCTGTAATCCCAGCTCCTCAGGAGGCTGAGGTAGGAGAATTGCTTGAATCTGGGAGGCAGAGGTTGCAGTGAGCCGAGATCACACCATTGCACTCCAGCCTGGGTGACAGAGTGAGACACCATCTCAAAAAAAAAAAAAAAAAAGAAAAAGAGAGAGAGAGAGAGCTTGTGCAGGAAAACACCTGTTTTTAAAACCATCAGATCTCGTGAAACTTATTCACTATCATGAGAACAGCATGGGAAAGATCCATCCCCATGATTCATTTACCTCCCACTGGGTCCCTCCCATGAAATGTGGACATAGTGGGAGTTACTATTCAAGATGAGATTTGGGTGGAGACACAGCCAAATCATATCAACAAATAAAGAAATTTAGGACAGTAACTTTCCCAGAATCGCACAGCTGAGCCAAAATTTAGATGAGTTCATTGCATTTGTTTTTAAGCACCAGACTATTAAATTAGGTTTTGTTATTTTTGAAGAGCCAGAACTAATGGCAAGTATGTTGTATTGCCCATATAGTAAGGAATTAAAAGAAAACTAATGTGACTAGCATGTAGCCTTACAATTGGTCTGTGTTTTATATGTATAATACATATTTATAATATATACAATAACTTGTCTTGATACTAAATTTTACCTTTTTAAAAAAAAATCACACGATGAAACTTTCAAAGTAATCATTCCAAGACAATGAGAAATAACTGTATTAAAACATAGCTAAAATTCGTAACATAGGCAGCATCAAGATTCAGTTCCAAAAGCAGATCCTACTGAAAGTTATAAAGTTAAAAAAAAAAAGTGTTCACATTTGACAAAGATGGGTTGTAGTGGCTCAAGTGTTCATTATTCTTATCTTTTCACATGTTTAGAATATTTTACATAGAAATATATTTATAAAAACATGGACCATTACCAATGCAGAACTTCTGGCCATTATCCTTACCTTGATTATACCCTAGGGAACCTTATTTTCCAACTTTGTACCTGAGCTCATAGGGAAAACCAGAAATAATAAAAAGAATATATGCTAGGTAGAAGCCTATCTGAACACATAATCTTTTTCTGGGAAAATATAAAAGGACTATAGAGCAAGATGGTTTTTAACTGTTAACGAATTCTTCTAAAATACCATGTGATATAACTAAAAAGAAAAAACTTCCAAATTGATTTGATCAGGTTTACAAATCTGATACCAACAGTTGACAATGCAAAACAAAACAAAACAAAACAAAAAAACCAAGGGAGACTACTTGAGGAAGAAGAGAAAGAAGTAAAAAGAAAGGAAAGGAAATTAAACAAAATAGCATTTATGGCTATAGATGAAGAAATGCTAAATACAATCTGCCAAATCAAATTCAAAAATATATTCAGGCTGGGAGTGGTGGCTCATGCCTATAATCCTGGCACATTGGGAGGCCAAGGCAGGCAGATCTTTGAGTCCAGAAGTTCAAGACCAACCCAGGCAATAGGGTGAAACCCCATCTCTACAAAAAAACACAAAAATTTGCCAGGCATGGTGGCACATGCCTGTAGTCCCTGCTACTTGGGAGGCTGAGGCAGGAGGATCAGTTTGAGCCCAGGATGCAATTAGCCGAGATCGCACTATTGCACTCCAGCCTGGGTGACAGAGCAAGACCCTGTCTCAAAACAAAAAACAAACAAACAAAATACATATTAAAAGAAAAATCTGTTCCCACCAAGGAAATTTTACTCTCATGAAATTAAAGGATAGTTTAATCTAGAACACTAGACATAACCACATGGCATTTATACATGAAAGGAGAAAATAAAAATAGGTATCAAAAGGTACCTAATAAATTTAATGCCAATTCCTCATTTTTAAAACACCCACAATATACTAGTAGTAGATGGATATCTCCCAAACATAATAAAGAATATTATTTATTGATTAGTCAAGGGAACGCTAGCTGCTGTAATTTATAAATTCTGTGGTTTAGTAAAATATGTTGATTTCTTATTCCTCTGTTGTTCAACTAGTGGCAGTGTCAAGGAGGTGAGGAGAGCATGATTTCAGAGTGCAATGTGTGAGGTACTGTCTACAAGATCAAGATACTCAGGATAATGGAGCCTCTACCATCTTCAATACACAATTTCTCAGGCTGCCCTGAGAATTAGCATCTAACCAGCAAACAGGGAACAAAAGGAGAACATACATGGGACATTTTTAATACAGATTAGGTCAGGAAGTGGCACTCATTACTTCCACTAACATCCCACTAATTAGAACTTCACATATTGTTGCTTCTAACTGCAAAGAAGGCTGAGAAATGTAGTCTCTCTGTGTACCAGATGAAAAACTGGGTTTGGTGAACAGTTAGCCAGTCTCTGCTGAACTATTCTACTGGTTATCAAATAGTCTTTTTTATTCTTCTTCCTACACAGAGCTAACTTCTTTCTCAAAAGAGACAATTCAAAATCCCAGCCAGTCCCTAGGTCCAGTTCAAAATACAGGATCTCCAAGTGCTAATGATGTAGAGTTCTTTCTCTAACTGATTAAAATGTAGCCTTATAGTTCAGCAACATTATCAATTAAAATGATAAATATCTGCCCATTTCCCTCCCCTGCACATACACACACACACACACACACACACACACACACACACACACACACAGAGAGAGAGAGAGAGAGAGAGGAATGTAGCAGTTATTACCTTTTAATTTACTATATAACCATCTCCTTTGTTTGGTGTCACCTTCCATTAGAACTTAAACTCCATGATAGCAGATTTTTGCCTCCCCACCATTCCACTGCTGTATGCTCTCAGTATCTACAAGTAAATAATTGTTAAATATTTATTTACATTGCCCAAAATAAGCATGTATTATTTTTACAGTAAAATTAATTTTGAACAGAAATGCAAATATCTTGGGAAGTGGTTAAGCATCATTCACACTGTGGTTTCAATTTCCCAAATCTCACTGTTGGAACTGAATCACCACTCTTGGAGCTGGGGTTTGTATAGGCAGGGAAAGAAAGTAGGATGGTGGAATGTAGGACTATGGAGAACTGAAACAGCATGAAGACACTGGTCGGCAAGAGACCAAAAAAGGGGAGTCAAGAGGTGAAAGACAGGATCAGAACGAAAGGTGAGAGAGTAACAAACTTTGGTTTGAGCCACAAGAGTAATTAATTCATTAATTAACTGATTAGGGGCCGGGCGCGGTGGCTCAAGCCTGTAAGCCCAGCACTTTGGGAGGCCGAGACGGGCGGATCACGAGCTCAGGAGATCGAGACCATCCTGGCTAACACGGTGAAACCCCGTCTCTACTAAAAATACAAAAAAACTAGCCGGGCGAGGTGGTGGGCGCCTGTAGTCCCAGCTACTCGGGAGGCTGAGGCAGGAGAATGGCGTGAACCTGGGAGGCGGAGCTTGCAGTGAGCCGAGATCCAGCCACTGCACTCCAGCCTGGGCGACAGAGCGAGACTCCGTCTCACAAAAAAAAAAAAAAAAAAAAAAAAAATTAACTGATTAGGAACTTGTAAACTCTTTCATTCAATAGTAAAATACTGATTTTTATCTGCCACAACTGTGATGAGTATTTGGGATTAAAACATGAACAAGAGACAGAGCATGACCTCGAGAAACTCGTATCTAGTTTTGGGGGATGGAATATAGTGAGTATATGAGTGTGATAAGGGAGATGTGAATGGAATGTTATGACAACACAGAAAGAAAGCAATTAACCAGGCCATGGCCAAGTGAAGGACAGATCCAAGAAAAGTTTCAGGAAGAAAGAACCTGAGTCTTAGAAGAGAAGATAGCATTTGTGAAGGTTTCGAGGAGAAGCAGAGAAAGGCATAACGCATTCAGAAGACTGGACTTTAGGGAGTAAGGGGGTTGGAGATGTCAGCAGGTGACAGATTGTGAAGGTTCATTCTTGTCCAGCTCTAATTCCTTTAAGCCACCAAGCTGTCCTTACACACACACACACACACAAATATACACTACATAAAAGGGGAGTTCTACTTCTTACATATAACTCCTTTTCATTTTTAATCTGTCTCATTGTTTTGGTACTTTGGAAATACTCTTATCTGAATATCAACCTTGATGCCCACTGGAAAGCAATTGTAGTCCTCATCTCTGGAAAAGCTTCCTCAAGTTGTCCTATTCATACTCTCCTCCTGGTTCCATTTGCTCCAGAACCCTTTATTTCTCTCTGCCAATGCTACTCCCATCCCAGATGCAGACTTTATAAGCCTTTATAAGCTTTGCTAAGACATGTGCACTTGACCCTAGATAGCCACCAAAGAATTTTAATCATAAGCATGATAACATAATAAAATTTGCATTTTATAAAAATCACTCAGCAGTGTAGAGGATGGCTTGGAAGGGCATAAACTGGTAGCAGAAGACATTTAGAGTAAACTAAACCAAATAAGAAAGGCTGACATTATGCCTTATTATTATCAGTAAAATAAAAATAGTTTTAGAGAGATGACTGTTCATATCAGGCCTACCAGAACACACCAGTCCAGGTATGTTAAAGATCTGTTTGTTATTTGTCTTGTGAAGATAAAGGGAAAGGTGAGCAAATAATAGTATCTTCATTATAATCTAAAACTCATCTAACATTAAATTTTATGCTCTCTGCCTACATGTAAGAAAGGCAAACTACTAATTTGTTTAAAGGATTCATTAAACTGATTTCAGAAAGGACATAATTCTATTACCCTTTATTTTACTTTATTTTATTTATCTTTATTTTACTGTGTCTAGCAAGACCAAAAATAATAAATTAACTCTTTAAGGATGAAAAAGGTTAAGTGGGTTATATCTGGATTTTTTTCCTAAAGGCTCAGAATTTTAAATTAAGCATTATCTTAACATGCATTCTTAATAAATTGTTTCATAAATGAGATAAGGTACATGAAAGTATAAAGTATATTTAATTGGAGCCTGCTTTGTGCAAAGCACTCTGGCAGACAGAAAGAAGAGTAAAAGATGTTCTCTGCCTCAAAGAAACTTTTATATAATATATATCCCAGAAACACTCAATTTAAGATTAATACCTTCTTAGCCAGGAGAGTATACGTGAAGTGTTTGTGACTATCTCAAAAACACAAGCACTATAGACAAAATATTCAGCTTCTAGACTGACGGCTTGTAAAGAATTAAGCAGACCAAACTGGGCCCAAAATCTACTTTACTCATCCTCTCCTGCTTAATGAAATATCCTGAGAAAATATCAAAGGCATATTGAAAGAAATGAAAGCAATAAACTAATTAGAACTGACAAGGTTATCTTAAACAGGAGAATCACAGATGATGGAGCCTATGACATTAGCATCCTTTTCACAACAATCTATGTCTTGCCTAGATTCATACAGTTTAGTGACAGCACTAGAGTTTGAATCCAATTCCCCAAATTATTAACAGTCTTTTCATTTTACCACATTGACGGGTAGAATAGACCTCCCCAAACAATATGAAACAGCAATTATTTTCTGCATTTAGATATAGTCCAGCCCAAATCTTCTCTAATTTATAAAAATATCTTTGAGAGAAAGGAGAGCTTCTGAAAAACATATTTTAATCTTTAATCCCTTCTACTTTGCCACTCTAATACTACGGTAAGGACAATCCAAAATAAAAATTCTTTTTTTTCTTTTTCTTTTTTTTGGAGACAGAGTCTCCCTCTGCCGCCTAGGCTGGAGTGAAGTGGCACGATCTCGGCTCACTTCAACCTCCATCTCCTGGGTTCAAGCGATTCTCGTGCCTCAGCCTCCTGAATAGTTGGGACTACAGATGTGCATCACCACGCCTGGCTAACTTTTTGCATTTTTAGTAGAGATGGGGTTTCGCCGTGTTGCCCAGGCTGGTCTCAAACTCCTGGGCTCAGGCAATCCGCTGGCCTCGGCCTCTCAAAGTGCTAGGATTACAGACATGAGGCACCACACCCTGCCTAAAGTAAAAATTCTCTTAAGAAATTGGAAGATACCCCTATTCTGATTCTAAGAGACTGGAAATCTGTGTTATCTAAGTCCTGTAGCACTGTGCATAAGAAAGTAGAAGGAATCTTAGGCAGGGGTAAGAAAGTGAGCCGAAGTGCCAAGACTGAAATATGATCGGTTCAGCTAAGGCAAAGGTTAAGATGGAAAGGTAGGCAGGTGCTAAATTGTGAAGGGCCTTTAAAAAAATCAAATGAAAATGTATCTTGATACATACATGTATAATGTATGTATATATGTATTTTTCTAGAAAAAATCTATCAGGCAAGGAAAGACAATAATGCCTGAGAAAGAAAATAAGAGGAGATCTATAATTGCTCCACAGCATGGAGAAAGTATCCATGTTGTGGATCAGGGAAGGGAACCCAGACAAAGCCTGGTAATCTCCTTGAGTTGAGAAAAAGCTGGAAGTCAGAGGAGGCCATGGTAGGTAATGTTTGCAGGGTGGAGTAGAGTAGTGGTAACAGCTACATAGAGAATTCCAAAGATCTGCAGATCTCCCGTGAATCTTCAGCTGGGTATTGAAAAGTGCCTTTATGTAAAAATTCTATCTGAAGCAGGGGGAAGCACTTGAAAAGAATTATTGCAAACAATTCCAGGTGTTCATACAGGGTTGGATATAATGCCTCTTCCTACCAAAGGGAGTGGAAAATGTCATAATTCACAAGACATCATGGAATACTCACAGAGTTGTGCCTCATATTAGGGAAAAATCTACCCTAGACTAAATGCTGCTCTTGTCCCATGTACCAAAGCATAAAAGCAAGATCTGAAAGATTCAAACCGTTTCCAAGTGACTCAACTGCACCCCATGACAAGTCTAAGAATATTTATAGGAATACAAAAATGTCAAAAAACAGCAAGGCAAAATTTATAATGTTGACCACTGAATCAGAAATTATTTGGAATTCAAACAAAGGGGAAAATATAACCGATCATAAGGGGAAAAAAACCCAACCCATTGACATTGACCCAGAAATGATACAGCTGACAAGATAAGGATTCATATATAAGGACATTAACAGTCATAATTATATTATATATTCAAGAAACTAGAGGAAACATTGAACATGTAAAACAGAAATATGGGTAATACAAAAAATATAAAATTCTAGAGTTAAGGTCAGCAAATGTTATTTTTAAAGAGTCAGAAAGTAAATATCTCAGGCTTTGCAGGCCACTTAAGGTATTCTTTCTTATGAAAACTTTTTAAAATGTAAAATCATTCCTAGCTCATGGACTATACAAAAAAAGGGCCAAGGGATAATTGTCCATGGGTCATATTTTGCTACCTCCTGTTCTAGAGGGTAAATCTACAATGTCTGAAATGGAAAATACATTGAATATGATTAATAGCAGAGTAGGCACGTAGAAGAAAAGTGAACTTGAAGACATAGCAATAGAAACTATCCAAAATGAAACACAGAGAAAACAAAACACTAAAGAAAAAAGAACAGCGCTTGAGTAAGTTATAGGACTACTACAAGCTGTCTAATATATACACGATTATAGTTCCCAAAGGAAATGAAAAATATTTGAAAATATAATGGCCAAAAATATTCCAAAAGTTGGTGAAAAGTCTAAACCCATAGATCCATGAACCAACAAAGCTGAAGCATAAAAAAAGTGAAGAAAATTATACCGCGGCACTTTATGGTCAAAATGCTTTTTTAAATGAAGAAAAGATTTTAAAAGCAGACAGAAGGGAGAAGAAAAGCCACATTACACAACTAGGAATGAAAATAAAGATAACAGCAGATTTTTTGTTGGAAACAATGCAAGCAAGAACACAGTGGAGCATCATCTTTAAAATATTGGGGGGAAAAAGTCACTCTAGAATTCTACGCCCTATGAAGATATCTTTCAAAAATAAAGGTACAGTAATGACATTGTAAGACATACAGAAGCAGAAAGTTTACATCACTAGCACACCTACATTCTAAGAAGTGTTAAAGGTCAAGAACGAAACAATACCAGATGAAAATCTAAGTCAACACTAAAACATAAAGAGCACTGGAAAGGATAACTATGTGGGAAAATACAAAAGAATGTCTGATATATTTAAATGTCTTTTAAAAACAATTGATCATTTAAAGCAAAAACAATGCATTGTGAGGTTTATAACACATGTAGAAATAAAATGTATGACAACAGCACAAATCATGGGAATGGAAAATGGAAGTATAGTGTTGTAAGGTTTTTAAAATACACGAAAAGTATGTAATACACTTGACATTGGATCATGATAAGCAAAAACTATATATGATAAATCTTAAAATAATCTCCGAAATACCATAAAAAGAGCAATTGCTAATAAGCCAACAAAGGAGACAAAATTGAATCATTAAAAAATATTAATACAAAATAAGTTTTAAAAAAGAATAAAAGACGGACAAAGAAGATAGTACAAACAGAAAACAAGCAACAAGATGATACATTTAAACCAAAACATATCCATAAATACATTAAATACAAATGATATAAACATATCAATTACAAGCCAGAGACTGAGACCTCCAAGAAATCCACTTTAAAGACAAAAGTAGGTTAAAAGTAAAAAGATAGGAAATTATATATCATAGTAACATAAATCAAAATGAAGTTGAAATGACTGTATTAATATAATACTAAGCAGATTTCAGAGCAAAAAATTTCACTAGGGAAAATGAAGGCCATTTCATAATGGTGTATTATTCATATAAATTCATTGAGAGGACCTAACTATCCTAAACAAATACGCACTTAATAAAAGGGTGCCAAAATACATGAAGTAAACATACATAAAACTATAAAGAGAAATGCATAATGCCTACTTTGTTGAAATTTTGTTATAAGGAGCAGAAATAATGTATGTTAAGTATCAGGACTAGCACTCAGCAGATGATAAAGGTTCAATATGTTATCTACTATTACTAGTATTAGAAAACTAAAAGATATTATAGTGGTTTATGCAATGTTTAAAGTTTTACTCAACTTTTGTTTTGCTGTAAAATGTAGATTTAAAAATCTACAGATTACATTAATTTCCATTCACATTGTACCTTAAATCCTTTTCTCCAGTCTCACCAGAAGAGATGTTCCTCTTTTTGTTCAAGTTTGACTTTTCCTTGGACTACAGAAGCATTGTGAAAGAGAGAAAATATTTTGAAAGAAAGGTCAGACAAGACATGGAAATGGAATGGACAGGAAACTAAAAAAAAGGGAAGCATCAAATATAGCTGTGTTAGACATAAACATGGGAACAGTAGACACTGTGGACTACTAGAGGAAGGGAGGCAGTGGAGTATGGGTTGAAAAACTACTTGTTGGGTACGATGCTCACTACCTGGGTGCAATATATCCCTGTAACAAATCTGCACATATACCTTCTATATCTAAAATAAAAGTTGAAATTAAAATACGTGCGTGCGTGTGTGTGTGTGTGTGTGTGTGTGTGTATGCTGGGCGCAGTGGCTCACGCCTGTAATCCCAGCACTTTAGGAGGCTAACACAGATGGATCATCTGAGCTCAGGAGTTCAGGACCAGCCTGGGCAACATTGCGAAACTGTCTCTACTAAAAATACAAAAATTAGTCAGGCATGGTGGTGAGAGCCTGTAGTCACAGCTACTCGGGAGGCTGAGATGGGAGGATCGCTTGAACCTGGGAGGCAGAGGTTGCAGTGAGCCAAGATCATGCCACTGCACTCTAGCTTGGGTGATAAGAGATCCTGTCTCAAAAAATATATATATATAAAAAATATATCTATGTATATAATATATATGTATATATAATATATAATATGCATATATAATATGTATATATGAAAAGGATTTTAAAAGATAAAGAAGTGAAAATAGAACAAAAGAAAAGAAAAAAATATATATATGGCAGTGAGGTTCTAGGCTTAGTAAATGGGAGGGGAAGGGGTATTGACAGAAACCAGAAGTTTGGCAGAGAGCTAGATCTGTGCATGAAGGAAGGCAGGATGAGTTTGGGATATGTTGAATAAGAAGGTATAGCAGGATAACAGGAAAAGTGATACAGTCTGATACGAAGCAGAAGATATGGGGCTGGAATTGTTTTAAAGATCAAGTCTCAAGATGTAAATGTATGAGTCATAGGAAGACTGAGATAGTTGCCCTAATGTGTTTGCTGTCAAAGAGCAAATGATAATTAGTATAAATATTATGTTTAAAAAAAAACCACAGTAAGCGTCAGGCATACAAAGAAGAGAATAATTCAGAAATCATTTCACTGCCGTCACTTGATACTAGTTAATTATACTTCACAGGAATGATTCAGTGGGATGGTGGTAGGAGGAATGTTTCTGTCTGACAGACTGACTCCAATGATCCAAGCAGACATGCTGTCTTTGGGAACCCTAGGTAACCTGAATTGCAACCAAGAAGTCACTATTTGTCCCTTTTTAACAAAATATAACAAAAACTACTTTGAACTTTAATAGACCAGGAAGCATCAGGTTTTTTTTTCTGTATTATTACAGTCTGATATGGAGTATATGTATTACATAGAATGAGACTCTGTCTTAAAACAAAAACAAACAAAACATCATGAAATATTACAACACTGTTATGAAGTAATACATTTGCCCTTCTGGTTTGTAGCTGTTACTAACCCATAAAGGAAGTCCTATAATGAAACTTTGTTCTGCTGTTTTATATTTCTTGTTAAAGTAATATAACCTCCTAAAAAACTTATCTTTGAGTACTGTGGGCATTCACCCAAGTATCCGTAAATGATAAAATCTATACTCTGCCTGGAGACAAGAGTGAATGCCCCAGAAGGAGGTTTAATACTTTATTATTACTTATCACACTTTATTAGAGTACTCTAATTCTTACAAAAAAGAATTCAGAATTCCCTGTATGAAATGCCAAAAATAATCACATTGTTGAAAAAAGTTGTGGAATAACTTTGACTATATCTCATTTTTAATTTTCAAATAATGACCATACTTACAACAGGAATATTTTAAAAATCATAAAGCCCAGTAAGGAAAAATACAGATTTTTTTTTTTTTTTTTTTTAGTAAATTAATGTTTAGCATCTGACAAATATGAGACATCCTTCATGAGGCTATTTTCTTTCTTTTTTTTTTTTTTTTGAGATGGAGTCTTGCTCTGCCGCCCAGCCTGGAGTGCAATGGCGTAATCTTGGCTCACTGAAACCTCTGCCTCCGGGATTCAAGTGATTCTCCTGCCTCAGCCTCCCGAGTAGCTGGGATTACAGACACCCACCACCACGCCTGGCTAATTTTTGTATTTTTGGTAGAGCCAGGGTTTCACTATGTTGGCCAGGCTAGTCTCAAACTCCTGACCTCGTGATCTCCTGCCTTGGCCTCCCAAAGTGCTGGGATTACAGGAATGAGCCACCGCGCCCGGACTTCATAGGGCTATTTTCAAATTTACAATATTCATTTCTTCTACTCTCTCAATCTTTAGCTGAATCAATGTTGTGCAACTGAGAAAGGGAGAGATAACCTGATCTTTGGATTACGAGAATACTCCACAGTTAGAAGGGTTTAGCAAACATTCAAAAACACTTCATGCCAAAGTTAAATTATGTAAACCAATTACAAGATGGAAAGGATTCGAAATCTTACATTCCTTGAGCACAACATAGATTGAAAATGACACATATAACATAAAATGTTAATGTACATTAAATGTGACACAAAACTGTTTATTAGCAGCATAATGGGTGACAAGAAATCTGGGATGATAAATACGGGAAGTAAATTTAGAATCAGGAAATTTCTACACAAATTTCTAAAGGAATTCAAATTGTATATAATGTGATTATCTTCCCATATGTGAGAGAAAACAGACCTAGAGAAGGTAAGACACTCTCAAGATAACACAGTATAATGAAGACTTTAGAATTAGAACCAGGTAACCTGACAATTAGATCAGTGTGCTAAATCCTCTAGTAGTCTGTACCTCAGCAGATGGCATAAATTTTCTTATTTCTTATGGTTTTTGTTGTTGTTGTTGCTGTTTTTTATTTTTGAGAAGGAGTCTTACTCTGTAGCCCAGGCTGGAATGCAGTGGTGCCATCTCGGCTCACTGCAACCTCCGCCTCCCAGGTTCCAGCGATTTCCATGCCTCAGCCTCTGGAGTAGCTGGGAATACAGGTGCCTGCCACCACACCGGGTAATTTTTTTATTTTTAGTAGATGGGGTTTCTCTGCTAAACCCAGGCTGGTCTCGAACATCTGACCTCAAGTGATCTGCCTGCCTCGGCTTCCCAAAGTGCTGGGATTACAGGGGTGAGCCAAAGCAGTCCCAGGTGAATTTTCGTATTTCTTTAAGAGATTATTTTATATTCGTCTATCAATAGATAATTACCAGGAACTCTTGCTAAATCTCTAGGTTAGTTAAGTGCTCCTCTTCTGGGTTCCCAGACAACCCTGTACCTACCCCAATTTTAACTATGTAGGAGAACTTGTTTTTTTTGTTTTTGTTTTTGCATGCCTGTCTACCCCTACTAGACTGCAAACTCTGAGATTTTAGACTAACCGTTAACCTTCATTATATCCCTCAGTAACTAGCACAGTATTTGGCAAACATCTAATAAACAATAAAAATATATATATAATGGTTGAACTGATTTGACTTTTTTTCGAAGGCGCACCATGATCCTTGTCAACTTCTCCAGCCTCACATCCGCAAACAGTGGCGTAGAAGTCTTAGTTTTAGTTCAGCACAAAGACCAGTTTCTTACTGTACAGCTTTTGTTTAAGCAATCCTTTTCCCTTTACTCCTCCCAACCGCCACAAGACATCCCACTTCAACTTTCTGGAATCATTTTCTCCTGGAAGTTTTTCCTGACTCATGACCTCTTCCCAAAGTTGGATTAATGCTTCTTCTGAGCTCCAATAGCTCCCTGTGCCTTTATCTCTGCACTACACACATTACATCATAGGGTAATAATGCAAACACTCCACCCAAGTTCTTTTTCATTCATGTTGGTATCTTCCAAGATTAGCACACTGCCTGGCACATAGCAGATGAGTTAACAATGTGATTTGAATAAAAAGAACTCGGAACAGGGAAAGAATCTTGGCACACAGTGTGGGCCACATGGAGTGCACGGAGGTGGAAATGCAAATAATTGGTTGTTTACTATATTCTCCTAAGACATGGCTGGAACTAAAAGACAGAAAAAGCCTTTCCAATTTTGAGGCTAAAGTTCAAGTCACAAAACAAGCAACAAAAGCCTGTTTAGCAAGGACAGTAAAATGGTACAAGGCTATAAAAGAAGGGACAAATTAGAATTCAGGAAAGCAGGCCATTCATACAAATGCAAATAGATTGGTTCACAGGATAATGGGACACCCAATCATGTAAAAACTGGTACAAGCCGGGCATAGTGGTTTAGGCCTGTAATCCCAGCACTTGGAAGGCAGCGGCGGGTGGATCACCTAAGGTCAGGAGTTCGAAACCAGCCTGACCAATATGGTGAGACCCCGTCTGTACCAACAATACAAAAAGTAGTCGGGCGTGGTGGCATGTGCCTGTAGTCGCAGCTACTCGGGAGGCTGAGACAGAACTGCTTGAACTCCGGAGGCGGAGGTTGCGGTGAGCCGAGATCACACTACTGAACACCAGCCTAGGCGACAGAGCAACACTCTGACTCACAAAAGGAAAAAAAAAAAAAAACTGGTACAAAGATGAAAAACAATGGTTAAATTATATATTCAAAACCTGTCCCCTAAATGGCCTAGGTTACAAGACATCACCATTACTTTCAAATGAATGCACAAAGCTTTTCCCTTCTAATTCTTACTGTGGTAAAATATACATAACAGAAAATTTACCATTTTAACCATTTTAAGTGCACAGTTCAGGAGCATTACGTCCATTCATTATTGAGCAACCAACACCACTATCCATCCTAGATTCATTTTTAACACACGAGTCGCAGCCGAAATTTTTCTTTCATTAACTCAGCTTTAGCAACATACTGAACTTTATGCACTACAAAAGTTTTTGCCACATAAGGTTCAGAAACAGGGAAGAGTGAAATAAATCAATGATCCTTCATGGGTTTCTGTTAATGGAATGTAACAGCGAAAGGCTTCACTTCATCAGCCCCCTCCCGCCCTTTTTGGCGTCATAAACCGAGAAATAACCAGATCAGCACCCACATCTCCCAAGATGCAAGGACCGGGTCCCGAAAGGCAGTTGTCCCGCCCCAGCGCAGATCCCCTGCAGCCTCCTTTCCTACCGCACAAATCGACTAGCGCAGGAACCGGGCTCTCTACCCGGGACTGCACCAAGGAGCTAGAGAGAAAGGGAGAAACAACATTGTGAGAAAAAAGGCTAAAGTTCTCGAACTCCCTCTTTTTGCCCTCTTCTTGCTCTCTACTCCTCCTCCACCTCCAGGTTCCTTCCCTTAAACGCACAGGCAAGCCCCTTTTCTTGGACGCGCGCTTTTTGTTGACGCAACTCTCCCGTTCTCGCGGGAACTTGGGAACGGGAGCCTGGTAGGGCGGACAAATCTCTCGAAATCTCAGTAGGCGCTGGAGCTGGAGGGGCAACTGAAGCTCCTGAAGGGCGGGGCACGGAGCTTGAAGGGGCGGGGCCTAGCCTCAGAGAGGGGAGGGAAGAGGCGGGAGGAGGAGGTGAGAGAGGCCGGGGGCGGGGCCGTGCGGCCGGGGACCTGTTGATCGCAGGTATAGCCGGCTGGCCCGGACTCCCTCGGGACTGGGGCGACTGCGCATGCTCGCTGGCCGCGCTGGGCCGGTAGCCGAGCCGCGGTGACGAACCGGCTCCGCGGTTGCGGTGTTTGCGGTTGCTGTGATGGCGATGTGAGGGGGCCCGGGGCGGGATGGTGCTTACCCGGGTAGGGCCATCTTCTTCCAGCTGGACAACGAGCTCCTCCGTCCGACAGGCGGGGGAAGAGGCCGACCCAGGCGAGAGGTAACCCCCTTACTGTCTCCTCTGGCTCCCCCGACTCCCGACACCCATGACCCCTCCCTCCGTCCCTCTTTCCCAGGGGCTGGGAAGGAAGCGGCCTCCTCCTCGTCCGCCGCTAGCCCGCCGCGGCCCCTCACCCGACTGCTGGCGGTCGGACCTGGCCCCGGCCCCGCTGAAGGTCGGCGGGGACGGCGGTGCGGAGCGCTCTGCGGGAGGCGAGGGGCCGCGGCGCGCTGCTCTCCCGGTGCCCGCGGCCGCCCCTGCCCCTGCGCTCGTCCCTCGACCCGTTCTTCCTGAACCTCGCGCCTGGCGTGTCCCTGCCTTCGCCTGCCCTTCACCCCTACTCCATCTTCGTCGCTGTGTCCCTCCTTTACCCGCTTTCGTGGTTCTGCTTTTTCATCCCGCACCTCCCACGTGCTTTTTTGCCTTGGTGGTCCCTCCTTGGGAAGCCGTGTATCTCTGTGTTTCCATCCCTAGGCTGACTCCCCTGTCCGGAGCTCCTTACCCTGGTCGACCAGGTTTCTCACTCTTGTTACCTCCATAATTTCTTCCTTGGTTTTATTTTCCTCTCATCCACCTCCTTTGGGTACTTTCTCCTGGTTCCCTTTTTGTTAGTTGCCGATTGTGTTTTGCTTTAGCATCGCTTTGCACTGGAGTTCATTCCATGCCCCATCTTACCTTCGGAAACCCTCACTCCCTTCGCTTTCCTTTGGTACCCTGCTTCATCGCTTTCTGCCTGATGGCCACTATCCTCCCGTCCTTTTCCATCGTGGACCCAGTGAGTCTCTAATCTTAATTTTTTCCCCTCCAAAACTCTTCCACCCTCCCCCTCATTTGTATAAGTCAAGCCTCTTAACTTCATTCTATGTTTTACTTATTAAATCTCTGAAGACTTCTTTGTGTCATATCCTTCTAGTCCTTGCTGCTTTCTGCCTAAGCTAGGTATCCACTCAATGTTTCTAGTTCATCTTCCAGTTTAATAACATTTCTTCTTTCTTTACCGGTTGGTGGAAGTATCATCGAAAGAGTGACAATAAATCGGTTACACTTATTGATTAAAGCTTTAATTTCTAAGAATTATGTTTACCTGACATGCCTGGAAAAGCAACTTGAGTACAGACGTCATGAAACTATAACGGGTTAAGACTTGTTAAAGGTTGACCTGCAAACATACACTTAAAATTTGGAAATTTTCTTGTCCTCCATTAGGTGTAGCTGCCCAAGAACTAATCTTAGATGAAATTTAACAGAATTTATTTTATAAAATGTATTATTAATTTGTTTTATACATTTGCTATTGCAATTGACTGCATAATTTTCCTGAGAGTCTCTGTTCTCTAATAAATGCATACAATTTCTGCTACCTTTAGAATTAGTGTGCTTATGGGAGACATACGTGAGAAGTATTAAATTGTTTAATTGAGCAAAAGAACTTTCTAAACGGTTTTGTAGTTTTTTTCTTCCATTGCACTGTGATCAAGATTTTGCTTAAATACAACTTCTCTTTACATAAATAATGGTATAGTGTCTTATTTTGAAGGCATCTGCTGAAGCAATTATGTTCAGTGAAGTTTGTCTTTATTGTAGGTTTGAAGATCAACTGGATTATGTATTTCGTTCTGGAATCTCAAAGCAGTCCACAAACAAATTCTTCCTTACGTTGTCTGTGTCAGGTAGGAATTAAGTTTTCTGTTTCTGTTTTAAGAAGGGAAATACCAAGGCAAAAAAAATGTAGTTCCTTATTCAAAGTAATTTAAAGTAAAACTAGGAGACTCTGGTGTCATCAAACCAACTTTTTTGAGAAGAACTAGCAATTGTTGTGTATAGTAAGAGATGATGCACTCATCAGCTTTTAAGATTTTTTAAAAATGAGTTTTCAAATGCAAATAAAGATGACTGCGGCTTCTCAAGGAAGCTTGCACTTCCTTCAAAGCCAGGTCTTTTTATTTTTAGGTAAACATTCATTTAAAAAAAGTAAATGCCTACAAATTCTTGCTGGTATTTTTAGTGAGTAGGTTCCTGTGCTCTTAGAAATCAAATAAGGATTTGTGGTGGACAGCAGACAGAAGACTAGAATTTCTAGTCAGAAGATACGAGCTCTTACGATGACTCATGACATTAGTTTGTAGAACCCACTTTACCTGTGTATCTCAGTGTGTCCAACTCTAAAGTATGGATAATAAAGGTGGCCTCCCAGTAATCTCTCAATAGCAAAGCAAGCCCTAATCACTTAAACATGCTTAGGGCCACCACAGATAAAAATTTGCTATATAAATACTTAGTTTTTATCTCTTTAATTTTAGACTATGTAGTAAGAGTGTAATTGAACAGATTTAATTAAATCCCAAATCGAACAGATTTCTTTTTTAAATTTCAGACTTCTGTGAAAAGTCTAGTAGAATGCTAGTGAACTGTGGACTAGCATTCTATTAGACTTTTCTAATATACTAGATAGATGTACTAAATAAAATGACCTGGCTTTGAAGGAAGTGTAAGCTTCCTTGACAAGCAGCAGTTCTAATGTACTAGAGTTTTCTAATTAGTGCATTAACAGACACTGCAGCATTCAGTATGTAAAACAGATATTTCTTTTGTTTGCCACGAGTTGACACTGGAAGGAAATATAAGAGTTACACCTATATCTTTAGTTACATCCTTAATTTTCTGTTTTATATTTTTATTTTGTTTACATTAAATAAAATCTTTATTTTGTTTACATTAAAATCTTGTTGTGGGTGCTGTTTAGGGGATAGAAAAGCCAAGGATTGCCTTTGCTTTGATTTTAGGTATTGAGGAAAAACTGCTTAACATTGAGTTTTTTATATGTACATGTGTGCATTTAAATAAATGGATGGAGATGAGGGCATATATATTTGAAGTGTTTTTTTCATGAGTTGTTTGTCAGGAAGAAGGTTTAGAGATGACTGGGAATAAGGTAGGGTGTGGCTCATGCCTATAATTCTAGCACTTTGGGAGGTTGAGGCAGGAGGATCTCTTGAGGCCAGGAGTTCAAGACTGGCCTGGGCAACAGAGTGAGACCCTGTCTTAATTAAAAGAAAGAAAGAGGAATAAGAAGCAGAATGGTGATGTAGAAGAAAGCATTCTTAATGGACTCAGTGGTTTTTCAGAAAAGTTACAAAGCATAAGTGATTAGGCAGGTCTAGGTTTTTCAGAAGGAATAAAGTGAAACAACTCCACAGTAGGTTTACAGTTTATTTTTAAAGATTGGCAGTTGGTAACAGGTACATACGTGGTTATTGATGATGTGCTAAATTTAAAATAAATATTAGCTTCTTTTTTCTTAAGAGAATGTAAAAGTATCAGGCATATTATACCATTAAGAGACATCTCCTACTTGAGTAACTAACCCTTCAGGTAGTTCTTATTTTGATGAAAAAAATTTGATGAACTATCTCTCAACCAAGAAACCATTCTGAGAAAAATATAGCATATTTCCTTTTATGGCATTAGGTCTCTATGAGATCACCCAGAATATAGAACATATTTCTAAATTGTGTTGTGAATATATTGATAATAGCCTGGGAGTGAGCTTTTTTGGTTTTTTTGGGTTTTTTTTTTTTGGGACAGAGTCCCACTGTATTGCCCAGGCTGGAGTACAGTGGCGGGATCTCAGCTTACTGCAGCCTCTGCCTCCCGGGTTCAAGCAATTCATGTGCTTCAAACTCCTAAGTAGCTGGGATTACATGCCCAGGGCACCACACCTGGCTAATTTTTGTATTTTTAGTAGAGATGGGGTTTCGCCATGTTGGCCAGGCTGGTCTCAAACTCCTGGCCTCAAGTAATTCGCCCACCTCAGCTACCCAAAGTGCTGGGATTACAGGCATGAACTACTACGCCTGGCTGTAGTCTGGGACATTTCTGTTAAGTGTTATGAAATGTTCTTTTGCTACAGGTCTTAATTTAACCTGAACTAGAATAAGTATTCCTTTATTGAAATGCCCTTGAGGTTGCCTATAGGATGCAGCTGTTTCATTCATGATGGGTTTTAGAGCAGTGTTAACTATGACACTTGCTCTTTGATGTCTTCAGATTGCCAGCAAGTCATGGGCTTACATTGGAAATACTGCTATCTATAAATGTCTGAGCAGCAAGGTCAGGCCTTATTGGCAGTAAAAAATATAAGACTGTGGAAGCCTATATACCCTTTACCATCTCTTTTATCTTTTGGAATTGAGAATCCCAGCTTTTTAGAACAGCCTCAGGTTTACTCTATTTGGTATCAACAGAGAAACATACAACTTTTTAAAACATTGTTTATCTTACGTTCTAAAAAGCTATCCTCATTTTCTTTCCTTTGAAAGATGTCCTTTCTCACCCTCTCCACCGAAGAGAAAAAGTTAGTCTTCTACTTTTTTCTTAAGTATTTCTATAATTCATGCAAAATGGCATATGTCTGGCCCTTATGAGTTTATTTTGATGAGTGAGGAGTGGCTGCAAAAGTTTCTAGACAAGGGATTTTCCTTACCTGTGCCCTTTAGTGTAATGATTCTGATAAGCTCACCTGTGCTGTGAATCACTTTTTAAAATGAGATAATGTTTGTGACGAAAGTTGTGTATGTGAATGATTGTGGGGCAAAAGGAGGTCATAAGTGATGATGATCTACAGAGTGAGGCAAGTGACAGCTGGCTTGGTCATTTTATTTAATTAATTAATTTATTTATTTATTTATTATTGAGACGGAGTCTGCTTTGTTACCCAGGCTAGAGTGCAGTGGTATGATCTCAGCTCACTGCAGCCTCCGCCTCAAGGGTTTGAGTGATTCTCCTGCCTCAGCTTCCTGAGGTGTAGCTGGGATTACAGGTGCGTGCCACCACACCCAGCTAATTTCCTTATTTTTAGTAGAGACAGGGTTTCGCTATGTTGGCCAGGCTGGTCTTGAACTCCTGACCGCAGGTGATCCACTCGCCTCGGCCTTCCAAAGTGCTGGAATTACAGGCATGAGCCACCGTGCCCAGCCTGGCTTGGTCATTTTAGAGCAGGGATGTAATCCAGTGACTGAGCATGTTTAGTCCCTGCAAGAGGGAGCTTACAAAGATGGGCAGGAGGTCAGGGCCTCAGCCAATCAAGAAGGAAATTGAATGTAAATCAAGAAATATGACTATAACTCAGATATTCAGACTGAACCAAACCAATGCAGACCTAACCAATTCAGGTGGCCAGAATTTACACCATGTAGCATGTTTAGGGATGCAAGACTAATCCACATGTCACTGGCTGATTGTTTGCAGTTTACTGCTGTATGGTCTGACTTGGTCAAGATTAGCTCAAAGACCGTAAGGCCCAGTGCTTATGTTGATTGGAGTTCTGTGCTATAGGTGACTGGGATTTAGGAAAGATGGCGTCTAGGTGTACCTTCGGCCAAGAAACTCATTTTCCTACTCCCTTGGATCTGCTACAGAACATGACTGTTACAATAATATTTTGTTATTCACAAGAGAATAGCATTCTCAAGATTTCTAAGAGTATTCCTGTTTTGGCCAGGTATGGTGGCTCATGCCTGTAATCCCAGCACTTTGGGAGGCCGAGGCAGGCAGATCACAAGGTCAGGAGTTCAAGACCAGCCTGACCAATATGATGAAACCCCGTCTCTACTAAAATTACAAAAATTAGCTGGGCTTGGTGGCGCACGCCTGTAGTCCCAGCTGCTCGGGAGGCTGAGGCAGGAGAATCACTTGAACCCTGGAGGCAGAGGTTGCAGTGAGCCGAGATCGTGCCACTGCAATCCAGCCTGGGTAACAGAGCGAGACTTCATCTCAAAAAAAACAAAAAGTATTTCTGTTTTGGGCTTCCTGCTTATTCCTTTAGAGAAGGCCCAAGAACATCAATGCAAAATTAGACTACCTAGTATTAAATGTACTGCATTAACCTCCTTCTAGATTTAGAACATCTCTTGTGTTCCCATCATATTTCTGTTTAGCAAACTTGAATTTAATTAAATAGTATACCGATTACATGTTTTTCCCTCGGTTGGTCTCAGATCTGGAATGTCAGTCTCAGTTCCCACATATTGTCGTAGTGTGAGCCCCTCATCTAATTGTGTGTGAATCTGCTGTTCCTTCATTTGGTATCAGTTCTCATATGTCTCTCTTAATGGGAGCCTCTCATTAAATTGAGTGAACATTTCAAAGTATGTATATTTTTTGCACGACATGGCCCCTGAATCCAAGTTTACTACATTCTCTGGTGTTCAGGTGAAGAAATCAAATTTTTCTTAAAGCTAAAGGAAAAAGTCTGAATATATTGTGCTTAATGAGAGTGATATATTCGTCGCCAACGTGAGGCCTAAGGGATTTTTAAGGATTTTTAAGTTGGTCTGTAGGCTGCTTTTGCCTTATGTGGTATCTTTTGGGCATCATTATTCAGATTATCAGTATTAGGGGCTTTGAACCCATTTGTTTCATGTATGCTAACTTGGAAGTAGAATTAAGAAACTGGAGCTGTTGTCACTATAGTTTATGGAAGTAGTACCTTTTTTCCTTAGAGTGACAAAGGGGAGTGACTGGAATCTCCAATTTGTTCAACTTCTTTACCGTCTAGCTTAGGAGAAAGAACATCCTCAGGGCATCTGTGGGTTCATAATTCAGGAGTCAAGGCTGTTCCATGATTTCTGTGAGAGAATCTGATCATTCCCTGTGGTTTCCAGTCCATCTTGAGGGACCTCTGAGCTGTGACTCTTAGTTTCGGATGTGTCCATTTCCTCTTTTAGGTTCTGAAGCACTCATGAATTCTGACTATGTACAAGATAGTTAATTTTTTAGGATCACTGTGGATAGTGCAGGAACATCTCCCACATTTTTCCAGATATCTATGCCCGGACTCTCCTCTGTGGATATTGGATGTAACTCAGCTGAGCTAATGGGAGCGAAGATCCCTGTAAGTCTTAGAAACTTTGTATGGTTTCATGTACCTAGTACTATATTTGAAGGAGTTAACTATACACTCCAGCAGTTAAAGGGATGGCCTGGTATTCCTAGACTATACTATCCAGTAGAAATATGTGAGATGTATAATTTAAATTTTTCTGATAACCACATTTGAAAAATTAAAAATAAACAAGTAAAATTAATTTTAATAATAATTTAATCCATATTTCCAAAACATTTCAAGATGTGACAAATATTTTAAAAACATATTAATGAAATATTTATGTTCTTTTTTGTACTAAGTCTTTGAAATTCTTTGTATACTTTATACTTACAGCATACCTCAGCACACACTACTTTTTTTTTTTTTTTTTTTGGAGACAGAGTCTTGCTGTATCGCCCAGGCTGGAGCATGTGGCACGATCTCAGCTCACTGCAGCCTCAACCTCCTGGGCTCAAGCAGTTCTCCCACCTCAGCTTTCCAAGTAGCTAGGATCACAAGTGTACACTACCACACCCAGCTAATCTTTGTATTTTATTTAGAGACAGGGTTTTGCCATGTTGCCCAGGCTGGTCTCGAACTCCTGAGCTCAAGCAGTCTGCCTGTCTCAGCCTCCCAAAGTGCTGGGATTATAGGTGTGGGCCACCATGCCTGGCCCACACTACTTTTTTTTAGTGTTCTACATTTTTAACAATTAAGGTAAAATGTAATCTCACCAAAACGATAAAGCTATGTTTAATGGAAAAATATTTTACACTGCTTCTGTGTTTGGATTTTAATTTAAATTAATTTAAAATTAAATAAAATTAAAATTCAATTTTTCAGTCACAGTAGTCACATTTCACTTGTTCAGTGGACACATGTTACAATGGCCACCATGTTGGACAGAGCAGCTCTAGAGGACCAAGAATGTCTTTCAGATTAATCCATAAGTTTGTTTCTTTGAGAGTAAGCTAACTTTCCCCAAGATATTAATAAGGTAGTTTCAGATTGTTCACCCTATCAGGTTTGATTGACAGAGAAATCAGATCCCTTCTTGTCTCTAAGGGCTTTTCACATAAGTTTCTCACTTAGTTTCAGAGTCATTTCCTGTTTAGGGTCCCCCTCTAGCTTTTTTTGGATTGGTATTTGTAGTTTACTTGGCTGGATTCTCTCTTAGTGACCTAGGATATGACCCAGTAAGGAGCCCCATTTGAATAGACCTCCAGATGATTTCAGTTTTGTACCACTTTGCCAGGGCCAGTAGAACAAAATGAACAATTCAATCTCAGGTAAGTCAGCTGATTCCAATAATTTCAAAGGCATAGGTTTAAAGTAACAGGTTCCAAACCAGCCAGCAGACTGTGCAGGAGGGTCATGAAACGCTTAGCTTCTGGTAGGTACAGAGAGTTCCTTGCAATGGAGAATCTGCCATGCATCATCTAGGTAAAAGGAAAAAAGCTCTTTCTGCAAACTTCTTGAGAGGACAGACCTGAGTTTTTTTGGTTCCTGTGTGGCGTTAAGAATCTGTGTAAGCCAGAGATTTTGCACTGTTAGCACACAGAATGAATTTGCTCTGTTGCTGAATTTTGTTTGAAATACACAGTTTGTTTTGTTTTTATAACTAGTTGGTGGCATCTAAAATTAAGGAGATTTTACCTTTAGGGACAAAAAAGACTTCCAACTACCTCTTGAAAACTTAGAAGACCCCGATAGTGTTATGCCAGCAAGGACTGACTGGAGCTAAGTAGCCATTGCTCCCTATAGCTGGAAAACAAGTAGTTTATAAGAAGAGAATCAGACAGATCCCCTTTGAATCCAACAGTTCTCTGAATTTTTTTTCCCTTTCTCTCTTTTGCTTGCTCTCCTTTTCCTTTAGTCCCGTCTTTGTATTTTTCTTCTACCACAAAAATAAAAATATTTCTTCTTTTAGGCAGAGGGGAGGTAGTGGAAAACAGATTTATCAGCATCGTTATGTATATATCTGTACATGTATGTTTCTATTTAGGGGATAGTCAATACAAAGGAGGTATATTAAAGGAAATTAAGCAGCAACAGTAGAATAAAAAGCACAGCAGGATACAAGAGTAAGGGTGGAAGAAACTGCAAACAGGCCTTGAACTTATACTGATAAAGGAATTTTATCACTAAAATTTGTTCATGCATATTTCTGCTTTCAGTATATCAATGCAATAATTCCTTTCTCCAAGTTGGTTGAGTTTCAAGAGGAGACAGGTAATAATAGTTACTATTTATGGAATCTTTAATACTAATTTATTGTTCCTTAAATATTAAGTTGAGTATGGTGTGCCAGGCAATGGGAATACAGCAGTGAACAGAGTAGTCAGAATGTCCTGCCTTCATGGAACATTCATTTTAGTGAAGGAGAAATATTAAAGACTAATAAGTAAAATATTTAGTATGTTAGGTGGAGATAAGTGCTGAGGAAAAAGTAAAGGACTAAAGAGATATGGTATGCCAGGAATAGAGAATTAATATTTTTGATAGTACAGTCAGAAAAGGCCTAGCCAGGAAGCTGGTATTTGAGTCAAGGCCAGAGGGAAGTGAAGGAGTGAGTCCTGTGGATATCTGGAGAGAAGAGTGTTCCAGGGAACAAAAGTGCAGAGACCCTGAGGCAGGAATATATTTCATGTGTTCAAAGAGTAAAAAGGAAATAAGTATGATGGGAGTGGGGAGAATTGTAGGAGATGAAGTCAGAGAAGATTCAGATTACATCATATAATTTTATAAACCATTTTAAGACAATAAGATTTGAAGCCACAGAGGGTTTGGAACAGAGGAGAGAGACAAAAACTGGTTTTTTGAAAATAGCCTGAAGAGGGGGAATATATTATTTAGGGTAGAGTAGGTATAGCTGCTGTAACAAAAAGTTACGAGACATAAAAGTCTGAGCAGTCTAGGTAGGGAAGACATTCAGTAATCCACAATTTGTCCGTCTTTTTGCTTTACCGTTCTTGAGGACTTGGTCCTAATCTATGTGATCAAAACTAGGGACACTGTCAAGTTGGTATTCCAGCCTGTAAGAAAAAGGGAAGCAGATGAAGTCCAGAGCAAAGAATTTCCTTTTAAACAAGTACGGCAGATATTACATGTTTCTCTTCAGTTTACATTCCATGGATAGGATCACTTGACATCAAGGGAGGTTGGAAAATATAGTCCCAGGCTGGGTGACCATTTGGCTAAGAAGAAGGGAAAACAGACGTGACAAGCAGTCTACCACAGTCTGCCACTTTGGTCTACATTCTACCTATTGATAATATTCCTACATTTCTTCCTTAAGGGAGACAACCCATAGTACCATCCACTAGTTGCATTAATCCAAGCTCACTGAGAGGCACAGTGCTTTCAGATCTGCAAGTCCAGCAACCTATAAACAAATCACAATTATCTACTCCTCCATCCCTCCCACACATACCCAGCATATGATGGTGGATCAGAAACAGGAAAACAGTAATAAAATCTCCCATTTGGGAAAATAAACAATGAGAAAACTCTTTGCATGAGAATGAAGATCCTCACAGTGCATTAATATCCTTAGTTCTGCTTTCTGGTAAGAATGAATGCCAATATTCATTGCATTAAGATCCCTGTCTTTGCTGTCTGGGTGTTTCTTCCTTACATTAACCTCTGTGGCCACATCTGAAGTTGATGTTGAAAGTTTGCCCACTTTGAAGGCTATGCAGTTTTCATAGCCTGCTTCTTGCTCCTGCAGGTTTGCCAGCTTGCAAGTTACACAGTCACAAGCTTTTGCACCCTAACTTATGATTTATTTGACAAATATTATTCTGTCAGAAACATAGTAGGATTCTTACACGTTTCTCTCCATTCGGTTCTCTGTGCCAGTAACTACACCAAAGTTGTTTTCTGGATGTGGTTCTTAAGCCTGCCTTATTTATTTCTGTCTATGCACCCAACATCTTTTGATGGCCTCATTTTAATGAAGTACATTCTCATACCTCATTTTAATGATCACTGTCTTAAAATTATTCGAAACAACAAGCATTGGTGGGATGGCAGCATCCTTAATCTAATCTTAACTGCAGAGCTGGATCCCTTGGTTTTGTCAAGAATTCCTTTGAGCAAGGCACTGAACCTGATATGGGGTATTGGCTGCAAGGCCTCGCATTTAAGCGGCCTTATTTCTTTCCATCTTTGCTTACAAACTAGCCAATTCTTGCTTGAGTAAACATGGCAAAGAACCACCAACACCCAGTATTGTGGCATTTTTCATCTACTTTTTCTGGGGCTATGGGCTTTTTATGGGCACTAGTTTTGCAGATTATTGTAGCCAACAGTTTAATCAGTTGTTTTATTTCCACGTAAGAGTAGTTATTAGTATCATAGTAGTATGTTTTCCTTTTGCCTGCTACCTAATTACTAAGCTAGTACTGTGTCCGGAATTGGTGGGTTCTTGGTCTCGCTGACTTCAAGAATGAAGCCATGGACTCTTGCGGTGAGTGTTACAGTTCTTAAAGATGGGGTGTCCAGAGCTTGTTCCTTCAGACGTTCAGATGTGTCTGGAGCTTCTTCCTTCTGGTGGGTTTGTGGTCTGGCTGTCAGGAGTGAAGCTGCAGATCTTTGTGGTGAGTGTAACAGCTCTTAAAGGCAGCGTGTCTGGAGGTGTTGTTCTTCCCAGTGGGTTCGTGGTCTCTCTGGCTTCAGGAGTGAAGCTGCAGACCTTCGCAGTGAGTGTTACAGGTCATAACGGCAGCGTGGACCCAAAGAGTGAGCAGCAGCAAGATTTATTGCAAAGAGTGAAAGAACAAAGCTTCCACAGGGGTGGAACAGGACTCCATAGGGTTGCTGCTGGCTGGCTGGGGCAGCCTGCTTTTATTCCCTTATCTGGACCCACCCACATCCTGCTGATTGGTCCATTTTACAGAGAGCTGATTGGTCCGATTTGACAGAGTGCTGATTGGTACATATACAATCCTTGAGCTAGACACAGAGTCACAGAGTGCTAGTTAGCTAGATACAGAGTACCAATTGGTGGATTCACAAACCCTGAGCTAGACACAGAGTGCTGATTGGTGCACATACAATCCTCGGGCTATAAAGTTCTCCAAGTCTCCATCCAGTTCAGGAGCGCAGCTGGCTTCACCCAGTGGATCCCGCACCAGGGATGCAGGCAGAGCTGCTGGCCAGTCCGGAGCTGCGCCTGCACTCTTCAGCCTTGGGCTGTCCATAGGACCGGGCGCCACGGAGCAGGGGGTGGCACCCGTCAGGGAGGCTCAGGCCGTGGGGGAACCCACTCGCAGGGGGAGGAGCTCAGACACGGCTGGCTGCAGGTCCTGAGCCCTGCCCATCTGCCCATGGCGAGGGAGCCAAACCCTGCGCGAATTTGAGTGCAGCGGGTGAGGGGGGGGCGGGATCCGGCACAACCACCGCAGCTGCTGGCCTGGGTGCTAAGCCCTTCACTGTCCTGGCCTGGCGGTGCCGGCTGGCCCCTCTGTGTGTGTGCGTGCGCGCGCGCGGCCGCCGAGCCCACGCCCACGCCCGCCGAGCCCAAGCCGACGCCCGCCGGAATTCACACTGGCCCCATGAGCCCAGCGTGCAGCCCCAGTTCCCGCCGCGCCTCTCCCTCCGCAGGTCCTGGCAAGCAGAGGGAGGGGGCTCTGGCCTCAGCCAGCCCAGAGAGGGGCTCCCAGTGCCTCAGCAGGCTGAAGAGCCCCTCAAGCGCCACCAGAGTAGACGCTGAGGCCGAGGAGGCACTGAGAGTGAGGGCTACTAGCACTTTGTCACCTATCAGTACCACGTTTTAGGATTTTGTTATGGCAGTCTCTTAATTCTGATACTAATTTCTATATGAAGGAAAAGACTAACTTACTGAGAGGTGGTATGGGTGCTAGCTGGACCCAAATCCCAAACCTATATTTTAAGCATTATACTGTTCATATATATATAACATATATATTTTAAGCATTATGCTATTCATATATATTATATATTACTATATATTTTACACACACACACACACACACACGGGGAGGTGGGGAGAGAGAGAGAGTATACCTCTTCCTGATGGCTAGTTAACTTCTGAGATCAAGAACTTAGCTATACCTCATACTTACTACAATTCCTATCCTATAGTAGGTGTTCAGTAAATGTTTGAATGAACGAATACCCATTTTATACCTGAGTAAATTAAAGTATAGAGACTTGGCCAAACTTTACTCAGAATCAAAACCAGAACATAATCTAAACCCTGCACACAAGAATATATGTATTCTTCGACCTCATTTCCACAAAATGGGGAATATCTTATATAAAGATAGCATTGTTTGATCTTAGAAATAGTTACCATAAAATCTTTTGATGTGATTATTAAAGTTTAAAATAGCAGTTATGGGAGCTGGTAAAGTCTACATCTTTATGATGGAGAGAAGAAAAACTGTGTCAAAGAGTGAACATGGTCTTTATTCCAACATTTTTAGTACCTAAAATAATTATACCAGGGACGAAGATAGATTTTTAAAAAATTTAATCAGTATTTGAAATGTGAGGAAAACTATCCATAGCACATTGAAGCAATCGTTGTATCAAAATATTTTAAATTCTTTATACACACATACATACATATATGCATACATACACATACATATGCGTGAAATTTCAGAAATTACCTACTTAAGGAGTTACTTTAAAATGGTGAGTTCCACCTCTTAAAAATTAATGAGCTTTTAAGGTTTTGGGTATTCACAGCGGTTCCTACTGAACTAAGAAAGTACTCTATTTGTTACTGCACTTTGAATTATACGTAAGTGAATCCTTAATAGAGAGATAATAGTTAATGTTGATATTGAAATTGTGAATGAAAAAAATCTCTAAAACTTATAAGCCTTCAAAGGACATATATCTTTTATATAAATTGAAAATAGTAACTAACAAAACATAGGTTTCCTTAAGATAGACTTTTTTATGTCTACTATTTTGTTTGAGATGTTACTTTTTTTTCTCATAGGGGGAACGGTATATTTTTAACAACAGGAATCAGTAACTGGAAGTACAAGATTGGTTACTTAATAATGTTTAAAATGAGGCTTTGATCAGCAGAGGTAAGAATATAACTTTTTTTGTACTTGATTCTTAATAGATTCAAATATTTGCCAAATTTCTATGAAGAACTGATTCAAGAATTGGGAAGAGTCTGAGATTTTACCCCACTTGCAAGCTAACAAGTTAGTCTGCCACAGTGCCATGGATGTTGGCAGGACATGAGACTCATGAATCAAGGTGAAAGATGGTTTATGCTCATAGCACTAGCTAGAGTACCAGGTGACACCTGTATGTGAGTAGGTTGTGTTACAGGAGAAGAACCCTTAATTTGGGGAACCTGAGTCAACCCTTAATTTGGGGAACCTGAGTCTTTTAGAATGGACAATAAACCTGCCTGACTTTTTTCTTCGGAGGGAGGCTTTATCTCTATTATACAGAACAGTAAACAAATCTGCCCTTTGTTCTAGTATAAGACACTATCTCTGGCTTCTAAGATTGTTCACTATACAAACATCCTTGAAAAGATAGTCTGGAACAAAGGCCGTCTATGTCTCAGCTTGTGAGACGTGCAGAAACATGAGAGGTTTGTGAAGAATTATCTTCCAGCACTTTCTTACTCTAAACTGCTTTTTATACTTATCTTACTTAACAGTCCAAGAAGTTATTTTTAAAATATGTACTGTTGATAAGGATGATTGTTATAATTTGTTTTTAAATAGTGAAAAAATGGAAACTACTGAAATCACCCAACAATAGGGGATTGTTTAATTATAACATATTCCCAGTGTCATAGTTAACAATTAATGGCCGGGCGTGGTGGCTCATGCCTGTAATCCCAGCACTTTGGGAGGCCGAAGCAAGCAGATCACTTCAGGCCAGGAGTTCAAGAACAGCCTGGCCAACATGGCAAAACCCTGTCTCTACTAAAAGTACAAAAATTAGCTGGGCATGGTGGCGCACACCTATAGTCCCAGCTATCGGAAGGCTGAGGCAGGAGAATGGCTTAAACCCCGGAGGCGGGGGTTGCAGTGAGCCGAGATAGTGCCACTGCTCTCCAGCCAGGGTGACAGAGCGAGACTCTGTCTCAAAAAAAAATAATAATAATTAAAAATAATGTTGTAAAACTACATATGTAGACATATGTGTTGACTGAATAATTAAGTGAAATAAGCAAATGATAAAATGTACATGTGGTTTGATCCCACTATTATGTAAAAATTTTACAAATGCACACACATGAAGAACATACCAAAGTATGTATTTCAGTGGATGGAATTGTGAATGTTTTCTATTTGTGCTTGTCTAATTTCTTTCTTTTTTTTTTTAACTTCTTTGCAGTTGAATACTTTAGAATTTGTTAATAAAGGAAAAAATCTCTTTCTCTTTTTAAATTTAAAAGTGAAAAGTGATTTAAGAATTTTTTTCTTAAAAACCTTTCATGGGCTTAACTGGGGATTGAAGAGTGTTAATTCTTTTTTTGACTCTGGAGTTACTTATATGTGCAATGTAGCATAAGAATAGAATAATTAGGTATCTTCATTATTTAAAAAAGTTACTATCTATAAGAGATAAAGTTGAGTTTCTTTTAGCAATATGTTGTATTATCACATAAATGTCATCAAGGGAAACAAATCTTAGAAAAAGCATTCTGACAGGACAATCTTAAATTATAGAGAATAGTGCAACTTTAGGAAGTATACATTCTGGTGCTATTTAGTTGGGTTAGGTTAAGTACACTAAAATAATTTGTTTTCATTTTCTGCCTATATATCATATTCTAGAATACGTATAAATAATAGTATTTTTATAAGTTGGCATTTTTGTTATGCTTCTCATGATTTTTTTTCCCTTTCCTTAACAAAGGTGCTGTTATCAGAATAGTCTTCTGGGTATAAATTAAAAATGACTGAAGTTCAAGCAATGGTAGAATTCTCTGTGGAACTAAACAAGTTCTACAATGTGGATTTGTTTCAGAGAGGGTATGTATTTCACTGTGAAAATGATATATTTTACATAAAATGTACAGTTTAAATTTAAATTTAATTACATGTTTTTATTCCAGCATATATAAGGAAAGCAATGAACTATATTCAAGTAATTATTTTCTCACATAAATTTTATTTATTAAATAGATACATGAATTTAATGATAATGCTGGATATCTTGAACCTGTGTTTATGAATTTGTAGTGAGCCTTAAGAGGACTTTAATGTAAATGTATAAGGTCTAATTTTTGCTCTTTAAAATCTTATAGTATATTGGGGAAAAAATAAGGCATCCATACAAAACAACTAAACAGAAATACAAAGCATACATGATGAAGCTTATTTCACTTGATTTTTCTATATCAGTGAATGTAGTTTTATAATATCATTTTTAATTATTAACTATTACACTGTAACATGTTATAATTTAACAGTCACCCACTGTTGGGTATTTCATTTGTTTTCATCTTTTCACTGTTTCACAAAAACACTGTAACAGTAGTCTTTATCAGTAGTACCTATAAAGCAATTTAATAACTTCTTGGCCTTTTGGCTAAGATCAGTAAGTATATATAAGAGGTGCTCTAGGAATCAACAGAAAGACATATTTCTGATTTAGTATGTAAGAAAAGGCATTATGGAGGGATAAGATCAAAGTATAGTTAAGACTTGGATAGGCAAAGGATAAAGTGAAAGATCGTATTTGTAGAAGAGAACGGTATGATTCAATACAGCCACATGAATCAAGTGTTGGAAATAGAAATGAACGTGTTGTTTTTAAGAATATTTAGGGGCCAGGCATGGTGGCTCACCCTGTAATCCTAGCACTTTGGGAGGCCGAGGCGGGTGGATCACCAGAGGTCAGGAGTTCGAGACCAACCTGGCCAACATGGTGAAACCCTATCTCTACTAAAAATACAAAAATTAGCCAGATGTGGTGGTTCATGCCTGTAATCCCAGCAACTTAGGAGTCTTAGGCAGGAGAATCACTGGAACCCAAGAGACGGAGGTTGCAGTAAGCCAAGATTGAACCAGTGCACTACAGCCTAGGCGACAGAGCAAGACTCCATCTCAAGAAAAATTTAAAAAAAATTTTTTTTAAAGAATATTTAGGAAATTGGATATTTTCTAGAAGAATTACAGAAGAAAGTAGTACTTTGTTCTTTATTTATCTGCATTACTATAGAACAGTTAATTGAATACCTGTAACTATTATTACTTTTCTTAATCATATACTGCCACCATTTCTTTGTCAGTACTATCTGAGGTTTCAGGCTTCCACTGGTGGTCTTGGAGTTTATCACCTGAGTGTAAGGGGGGACTATTGTAGGTAGTGAATTGAACCTTTTATCATTATGAAAAGACACTGTTTATATCCTAGTAACTTTTTGCTTTGAACTATTTTGTCTAATAATATTATAACGTCAGCTTTCTTTTAGTTAATGTTTACAAGATACATCTTTTTCCATTCTTTCACTTTCAGCCTTTCTCTTTCCTTGTATTCTGTATTAGTTGCAAACAACATGTAATGGGATTTATATTTTTCATTTTCATTTTCTAGGGCATTTTTTGTGTTTTAAGTGGAACATTTAATCCATTTATATTTAATGTAATGGCTGATTTATTTGTGATTATATTCATTCTTTCTTATTTTGTATTTTCTATGTCTTCTCTTCATTTGCTCTCCTATACTCTTTTGTTTCATGTTCTGATCTTTGCCAGTATTTCAGGCTTATTCTTCAAGGGGACATTTGCCTTTGCCAGGTTCTTAGGGCATTACCAATCTAGGGCTAACTTTTGTTTCTTTAATGAAAAGTTTCAAACATAAAAGTATAGTAAACACACAGCTGTCAGCTAGCCTCAGTTACCAAAGTTTTTTCTTCCTATTTCACCTGTTGTTTCCCCCAACTGTTTTTTCAGTATGTATCTCCAACAGAGAAGGACTTTTGTTTTTAACATATTTGTAAAATCATTGTTGTACTTAAATGAATGTTTAAAACAATTGCTTGATATCAAATAATCCAGTGTACACGGTTCCTCAGTCATCTCATAAGTGTGTTCTTAATTATTTGTTTGAATCAATATTCACCCCAAAATTCATAGCTTGCATTTGGTCAATATGTCTCTTATGTTTTCCAAAATTTATAATTGATGGTTTAATCTGAAGGATTGATTAAATTCCAAGAGTTTTTGAGACGAATCTTCAAGTGATGCTATGTACTTCCTATTGCATTGCATCAGAGGACATGTAATTTCTGACTTTCTCTTTTTTGTGATATGATTGATTCAGGTATTTTATCAACCTCATGGACCCATTAAACAGTTCCATATCACTTAATTGATGGTACCCATTGATGATCTTTACCTAGAGTCGTTATTTTACTAGGGGTTATAAAATGCAGATATCCAGGGCTGGGCGCGGTGGCTCACACTTGTAATCCCAGCACTTTGAGAGGCTGAGGCGGGCAGATCACCTGAGGTCAGAAGTTCGAAACCAGCCTGGCCAACATGGTGAAACCCCATCTCTACTAAAAATACAAAAAATCAGCTGGGCTGTAATCCCAGCTATTCAGGAGTCTGAAGCAGAAGAATCACTTGAACCTGGTAGGCAGAGGTTGCAGTGAGCCAAGATTGCACCATTGGACTCCAGCCTAGGCAATAAGAGCAAAACTCTGTCTCAAAAAAAAAAAAAAAAAAATGGAGATATCCAAATTCTGTTATTCCTTATACATTTATTACCTGGAATTCTGTGAAGAATTTTGCCTCATTATTTGGTTATTCTGACATATAGTTTACACAGAAAAGACATAATAAATGTTTTATTATTTCTCCTTAGTTACTTGTTTTCAGACTATTTTGCTGTTGCCGTAGCGTATTGCACGTACAATCACTTTTTATTTTGTGCCAATATGAACTCATGGATTTTCAACATATTTACTGATAATATTGTGTCACTATCAGCCAGGCGCGGTGGCTCACGTCTGTAATCCCAGCACTTTGGGAGGCTGAGGCAGGTGGATCACCTGAGGTCAGGAATTTAAGACCAGCCTGGCCAACATTGTGAAAACCCTTTCTCTACTAAAAATACAAAAATTAGCCAGTGGCACACGCCTGTAATCCCAGCTACTCGGGAGGCTGAGACAGGAGAATTGCTTGAGATTCAGAGGCAGAGGTTGCCATAAGCTGAGCTCGCACCACTGCACTCCAGTCTGGGTGACAGAGTGAGACCCTGTCTCAAAAAAAAAAAAAAAGAAAGAAAAAGAAAAAAAATATTGTGTCACTATCCTTTCTGATGCTTAGAGGGAGCCTTTCAGTTTGGTTTCTGTGAATTTCCCACAGGACAGTCTAAGCAGTGTTTGATAATTTTCTTGTTTTCTATTATGATATAGGTGTTGCAGACTCTTGTACATTCTTTGATCCAGACCTGGAGTCAGCCAAGGAGTCCTGGTTCCTTTTATTAGGAAATAGTACTTAGAAATCATAATGTATACACTGAAGGTACACATTTTGGGGTCATTTCTTCTAAGTCCTTTCAGTTAACAGCATTAGCAAATACTTTGTTTTTTATTTTATTTTTTTTTTTGAGATGGAGTCTCACTCTGTCGCCCAGGCCAGAGTGTACTGGCACGGTCTCAGGTCACTGCAACCTCCGCCTCCTGGGTTCAAGCGATTCTCCTGCCTCAGCCTCCGGAGTAGCTGGGATTATAGGTGCTGGCCACCACACCTGGCTAATTTTTGTATTTTTAGTAGAGATAGGGTTTCACCATGTTGGCCAGGCTGATCTCGTACTCCTGACCTCATGATCCACCTGCCTTGGCCTCCCAAGTGCTGGGGTTACAGGCATGAGTCACCATGCTCGACCACAAATACATTTTTAAAAGAAAAATACATGATTAATGTATACTGATATTTCCAATTCTAGTTTAAGTTTACAAGGATTTTACTTTTTTAATTTTATGTTTGTGTCTCTTTTTACTTATAGAGAAAATCTTTGTTCCTAGTAATGTAGATCATTACTTACTTTATGTATGTGTGTGGACATTTCTGTGTAGAATAGTTTCAAAATAATACAGCATTACCATCAAGACCATAAATATTGAAAATTTCTTCATGATTCTTTTTTTTTTGCCAAGATATATCCCATGAGGAATAGGCAGTCAAAATACTGTTTTAAAAATCACTTGAAGTAATTCTCTGTGGAATTACAATCAAGTAGACATACATTACGTTTATTTGTTTCAGGGTTGTTTAGGGATTGACATTTTCTTTGTTTTATAATTATATAAAAAATTTACATGGGTCCAAAATCAAAACTCTGTAAAGTCCACTATATTGAGATAGATCTCGTTTTGATCCCTGTACCTTCTCTCTCCTCATCCCATAGATAACCATTTTGTTTTTATTAGTTTTTGGTATATCCTTTTATTTTTTTTCCATTTGAAAATAGAGGCAAATAAATATATAGTCACACCCTTCCATCTTACACAAAGGTAGCATAGGATACATACACTCTGTACCCTGCTTTTGTTGTTTAAAAGTGTATCTCAGAGGTCACTCCTCTAAGTGTGAGTGATTAACATTCGGGTGGTAACACCTGAATCCATCATATCACAAAAAAAAGAGACAACCAGACATTATATGTCCTTTGATATAATACTGTAGGAAGTACATAATCAAACCTTTAGCTTAACCCACCAATTTTAAATTTACAAAAATCTAAGAGATATGTCACATTCCTTTTTACAATTGCATTTTACACCATTGTATAGTTGTACCATAGTTTATTCAACCAGTCCCCCTATCGGACGTTTTGTTTTTATCTTACATTTTCCAATTGCAGTTAATACTACAATATTGCAATTGCTGTTGCAACTAATACTACAATCTGCATATATCATTTAATATTTTTGCCATACTATCTTTGGGATATCTTCTTAAAAGTGGGCTGTTGAGGCAAGGGGTAAATGACACCTATTTTTGCTCTTTTTTTGCCAAATTACATTCCATATGGGGTTGTGCCATTTTATGATCTCACTAGTGCTGTGGTAGAATTCCTGTTTACCCACAGGCTTGCCAACATATTACACCCATGCGCCATTTAACTGCATTTTGGTCAGTGACAGACCGCAAATATGACAGTAGTCCAATAAGATTGTAATGGAGCTGGAAAATTCCCATCACCTCGTGATGGTAGTAGCTTTGGTAACCTCGTAGTGTGATACATTACTTTTTCTATGCTTAGATACACAGATACCTACTATTGTGTTATAATTGCTTGCAGTTTGCAGTACAGTAACATGGTGCAGATTTGTAGCCTAGCAGCAATGGGCTATATGGTATAGTCTGCCTGTGTAGTATAATCAGCAGGTTTGTGTAAGTACACTACATGGTTCACACAGTGACGAAATCAATCTAAGGATGCATTTCTCAGAATGTATCCCTGTTGTTGAATGAAGAGTGACTATATTTTGTTAGATTGTTGGATTTCTGTCATTCTGATAGTTGAGAATGGATATATTTTTGTAGTGAAAATTTATAGTTTTTTAAGTTATAAGTGAAATTGAACTCTTTTTGTATATTTAGAGTCATTTGCATTTCTTTTTCTATGAACTGTTTAATCATACCTTTTTTTTCATCTTTCTGTTGGTTGATTGGTCTTTTTCATCTCAATTTTCTTCTCAATTAAGGTTTGCTGGAATATATCAACAGATGGCCTCAGAACAAAAGCAGTTTAATTGCTTTGCCTAATTCACTATGATTTTGCTTTCCTTTAAATTTTCCTTGGTAATTCCATACTATCTTGTGAGCTCTTCAATACTTTTACAGATATACTTTTTATACTTTACCTGGCATTGTCTTTTAGCAAGAGGTTGTTCTGAATAACCTAGCCGACCACAGCTCTTAACATGGAAGTGTTTTATTCTTTGATTTTTGAATTTTTTTTATCTCTTACTTCATATATTTTTTTAAATAATTAACTCATCCACATTTAAAATTTTGGGGCTGGGTGCAGTGGCTCACACCTGTAATCCCAGTGCTTTGGAAGGGAAGCAGGTAGATCACTTGAGGTCAGGAGTTTGAGACTAGGCTGGCCAATATGGTGAAACCTGTCTCTCCTAAAAATACAAAAATTAGCCAGGCTTGGTGGTACACGCCTGTAATCCCAGCTACTCCAGGGGCTGCGGCATGAGAATTGCTTGAACCTGAGTGGTGGAGGTTGCACTGAGCAGAGATTGTGCCACTGCACTCCAGCCTGGGTGACAGAGTGAGACTCTGTCTCAGAAAACAAAGAAAGAAAGAAGGAAAGAAGGAAGGAAAGAAAGAAAGAACGGGAAGGGGAGGGGAGGGGAGGGAAGGGAAGGGGAGGGAAGGGAAAAGATAAGGTAACCAGGCATGCCTGTGGTTCCAGCTACTCGGGAGGCTGAGATGGGAGGATTGCTTAAGCCCAGGAGGTCGAGGCCGCAGTGAGCCATGGTTGTACCACTGCACTCCAGCCTGGGTGACAGAGTGAGACCTGTCTCCATAAGAAAAAGAATAAAAGAAAAAAAATTATTTATCTAAAAAATTTTATACCTTTTAAAGTAGCAATAATTTTAATAAAAAATGTATTTACAATAGTAGACTGCTTTCATAAATATCAGATGAACTTTATTTAAAATAATATGTATATTTGCTTTTAGTGTTTCTTTCCCTGTATTTCTAACACCTATCACATAGATCTTCAATAAGTGATGAACAAATGGCATTTAGGGAATATAAATTACTATATGGTGTTCTAGTAGTATATATTAAATGTGGGGATTAAAAAATTTTTTTAACACTTTATTGACATAGCATCTTATAAAATTCTGCAGAATCAGTGATCACATATTTTTATGATAGGCTGTTTTAAAAGTATTTTGCTTTTTCTGTTTTTTATCCTTCCATTAATTTCTATTTTAAAAACATAATTATTACCAGAAAATCTAATTAGGAATCAAATCTAATGATTCATAGTGTGCATATTCATCAACTAAAGACGTATTTTTTCATCTAATGTTAGGTGAGATACTATCATGGTGCTAATTGTGGGAATACATAAATGGGTGGGAAAGCTACAGCCTTTGGACCAAATCTGGCTTGATACTGAGCCAAACCCAGCCACGTCCATTTACTTAGTTTATAGCTACTTTTGCTCAGCAGTAGAAATGAGTAGTCACAGCAGAGACTATGGCCCACAAAGTAAAAATATATTGTCAAGCCCTTTAAGAAAGCTGTTGACCATTGGTATGGAATATTTAGATATGGTTTCTTCCCTCAAAATGGTTAATATAGAATGGACTTTCCCTGATACATTCTAACAGAGAGGTGGCTTTCTTTTCATATTTAAAAAATTTTTTTGACAATTTAAAAATTGTATATATGAAGTACAATGTAATGTTTCGATGTATGTATTAAATCAAGCTAATTAACATATCACTTCACCTACTTTTTTTTTGTAGTGAGAACATTTTAAATCTATCCTTTTAGGGATTTTGAGATATACATTATTATTAACTGTGGTTACCATGCAGTGCAATAGATCACTAAAACATATTACTCCTGTCCAACTGCAACTTTGTACTGTTTGACCAACATCTCCTCTTTTCCCACCCCCTGCAATCCCAGCCTTTGGTAAATACCATTCTACTCTCTGCTTCTATGAGTTCAAGATTTTTAGATTCTGCGTATAAGTGACATCATACATTATTTGTCTTTCTGTGCCTGGCTTATTTCTCTTCACGTAATGCCCTCCAGGTTCATTCATGTTGTTGCAAATGACAGAATGTTCTTATTTTTTAAGGCTATCTGTAGTATTCTGTTGTGTATATATACTACATTTGCCATTCATTATCTAGTCATCCATTGATAAACACTACAGTTGCTTCCATTATCTTAGCTATTGTGAATAATGCTGCAGTGAACACAGGGGAGCAGATATCTTTCTAATATACTGATTTCAGTTCTTTAAATATGTACCGAGTAGTGGAATTGCTGGATTATATGGTAACTCTATTTTTAGTTTTTTGAGGAACCTCCGTAATATTTTCCATAACGGCTGTGCTAGTCTACATTCTCACCAACAGTGTGCAGTGATTCCTTTTTCTCCACATCCTCACCAAGACTATCTTTTCTGTTTTCTTTTTGATAATAGCCATTCCAATGGATGTGGGTGATTCTCATGGTGTTGATTTGTATTTCCCTGATAAATACAGATGTTGAACATTTTTACATCTCTGTTAGCCATTTGTATGTCTTCTTTTGAGAAATGTTTATTCCTGCACTTTGCCCATTTTTTAATTTGGTTATTTGTTTTCTTGAAGTTGAGTTGTTTGAATTCTTTATATATTTTGGATATTAGTTCCTTATCAGATGTATAGTTTACAAATATTTTTTGGTTTGCAAACATTTTTTTCCCAATCTGTGGGTTGTTTCTTCAGTCTGTTAATTGTTTCTTTTGCTCTGCAGAAGCTTTTTAATTTGGCGTAATCTTATTTGTCTATGTTTGCTTTTGTTGCCTGGGCTTTTGGGGTTATATCCAAGAAATCATAGCTCAGAACAATGTAATAGAGCTTTCCCCTTGTGTTTTCTTCTAATAGTTTTGCAGTTTCAGGTCTTATGTATAAGTCTTTAATCCATTTGAGTTGATTTTTTATATGGTATGAGATAAGGATCTAATTTCACTCTTCTGCCTGAGGATATCCAGTTTTCCCCACACCATTTATTGAAGAAACTGTCCTTTCTTCATTGTGTGTTCTTGGCACCTTTGTCAAAAACCAACTGACCGTAAATGTGTGGGTTTATTTCTGGAATTCTGTCCTGTTGCAGTGGTTGATGTGTTTGTTTTTATGCCAGTACCATGCTGTTTTGATTACAATTGCTTGGAAAGATATTTTGAACTCAGGGAGTGTGACCCTTTTTTTTTTTTTTTTTTTTTTTTTTTAGTCAGAATCTCACTCTGTCTCTCAGGCTGGAGTGCAGTGGTGTGATCTCAGCTCACTGCAAACTCCGCCTCCTGGATTCAAGCAATTCTCATGACTCAACCTCCCTAGTAGCTGGGACCACAGGCACATGCCACCATGCCTGGCTAATTTTTTGTCTTTTTGTTAGAGATGGAGTTTTGCCATGTTGGCCAGGCAGGTCTTGAACTCCTGACCTCAAGTGATCCACCTGCCTTGGCTTCCCACAGTGTTGGAATTACAGGTATAAGCCACCACGTCTGGCCACTTTGTTCTTTTTGCTCAAGATTGCTTTGACTATTCAGAGTATTTTGTGGTCCCATACAAATTTTAGTATTGTGTTTTCTATTTCTGTGAAAAATGGTGTCAGATAAATGCAGAGTTTTATTTAAATGTCTCCAAATTTTAGCAAACACATACTGAACACTTAACTGTGTGTAAACCAAGGATTGTGAATGTACGCTATAAATAAGACATGGTCTCTGTGCTGAGGAAGTTTAAAATGAAGCGTCTACCACTGTTTAGTATTAATTTGCTTTTATATCGTATATCTTTACATTTTAAAATAGCAATATTTTGCTTGATCTTTAGTCAAAACCTTCAAAATGGAAAGTTGGAGAGTTCCTAGAAAACTTTGCTCTCCCCTGCTTTCAAGGTTCCCACTGATTCCACTTCGATTTTTTTCTCAGTTTTCTCATGTTTTCAAGCAGTCCTCATCTTAATCTTAACAAGTCATCTAACTTTATGGAGTTTTATCATGCCCCTTTAAAGCCAAGTGAAACAATGAAGCTCTTAGATGCTTTTCTAATTCCACAGGTTGCTATCACATATAAAATAAAAAATATTGTATGTATTGTATCTGTTTCTTTCATTTATCTTTATATATACTGAGTTTCTCTTTTGGTTTTATGCCATGCTTACATTTGATATGTAAGCCTGATTTTTTTTTTCCAACAATAGTATGTTATGGGAGACTGATATAATTAGGTCAACTTTATTATTTTAATACAGATACAAATGTGGAAGTTGGGGCATTCCATATTTTTAAATATGTTTTGAAATAACTTCCTTGTTTATTTTGCTTTAGTTTTTACCAGATTCGTGCTTCTATGAAAATTCCATCAAGAATTCCCCACAGAGTAGAAGCTAGTTTGTTACATGCAACAGGTAAGCCAAGGAATATGTTCAAATTTAAAAAGTAATCTGAAACAACATTATAATGGCCAATAACTTTTCATAAATTTTTTTCTCATTACAGATATAAGATACCAAATAACATCATTATTATAACCATTATAAGAAATATATTTGGGGCCTCAGTAAAACAGACTTCATTATAGATACTCTATCTCCTTCTTAGATTTCTTACAATGAGCACATCAAAGAATGTATATTAAAGTTTCATGAAAACAAACGTAGGATTGGTATCCATTATATCATATAAGAGGCAATGTACAAAGATACACAGTAAATGGGAACATGTAATTTGACTTATGATTATAAAGGTGTTTTATGATAAAGTTTTATGGTATGCATTTTGAGGACATTTTTTAAACCAGTTTTTTTTTCTGGATTAGGTTCTCTAATTATGAAACAGAGCCAAAAGGCAATGTAGGAAGGTATGAAATAGACATGTTACAGCAGCTTTGTTAGTTACTCATATTCTAAGGAGAGACACCAGCATTAAAGGGGTTAAGTTAAAACAGCTTTCCCAATACAATATATGCTGTGTCATTACATGTAGTTAGAAAATGAACCAGTTAATGAAACATTCTAAAGAGTTATTATGTAAGCCTAATATGAAATTACTAATTTTTAAAGCATCATAAAAATAATAAAATACACTGACACTAGAGCTATGCTGAGCATAATTCAGTCCATTTTGAAATTTTAAAAAATTTGTTAGGTATTTGAAGTGTTAAGGATTGTCTTTTATCATACTGTGGATACTAAAATGTTGGTTAATGTTAAATTTTTTATTTTTTATTATTATACTTTAAGTTCTAGGATACATGTGCACAATGTGCAGTTTTGTTTACATATGTATACATGTGCCATGTTGGTTTGCTGCACCCATTAATTCATCATTTACGTTAGGTATTTCTCCTAATGCTATCCTTCCCCCATCCCCCGACCCCACAACAGGCCCCACTGTGTGATGTTCCTCTTCCTGTGTCCAAGTGTTCTCATTGTTCAGTTCCCACCTATGAGTGAGAACATGCGGTGTTTGGTTTTCTGTCCTTGCGATAGTTTGCTCAGAATGATGGTTTCCAGCTTCATCCATGTCCCTACAAAGAACATGGACTCATCCATTTTTATGGCTGCATAGTATTCCATGGTGTATATGTGGCACATTTACTTAATCCTGTCTGTCATTGAGGGACATTTGGGTTTTTTCCAAGTCTTTGCTATCGTGAATAGTGCCACAATAAATATACATGTTCATGTGTCTTTATAGTAGCATGATTTATAATCCTTTGGGTATATACCCAGTAATGGAATGGCTGGGTCAAATGGTATTTCTAGTTCTAGATCTTTGAGGAATCGCCACACTGTCTTCCACAATGGTTGAACTAATTTACACTCCCACCAACAGTGTAAAAATGTTCCTATTTCTCCACATCCTCTCCAGCACCTGTTGTTTCCTGACTTTTTAATGATCACCATTCTAACTGGTGTGAGGTGGTATCTCATTGTGGTTTTGATTTGCATTTCTCTGATGGCGAGTGATGATGAGCATTTTTTCATGTGTCTGTTGGCTGCATAATTGTCTTCTTTTGAAAAGTGTCTGTTCATATCCTTTGCCCACTTTTTGATGGGGTTGTTTCCTTTTTTCTTGTAAATTTGTTTTAAGTTCTTTGTAGATTCTGGATATTAGCCATTTGTCAGAGGGGTAGATGCAAGAATTTTCTCCCATTCTGTAGGTTGCCTGTTCATTCTGATGGTAGTTTCTTTGGCTGTGCAGAAGTTCTTTAGTTTAATTAGATCTCATTTGTCAATTTTGGCTTTTGTTGCCATTGCTTTTAGTGTTTTAGTCATGAAGTCCTTGCCTATGCCTATGTCCTGAATGGTATTGCCTAGGTTTTCTTACAGGGTTTTTATGGTTTTAGGTCTAACATTTAAGTCTTTAATCCATCTTGAGTTAATTTTTGTATAAGGTGTAAGGAAGGGAACCAGTTTCAGCTTTCTACTTATGGCTAGCCAGTTTTCCCAGCACCGTTTATTAAATAGGGAATCCTTTCCCCATTTCTTCTTTTTGTCAGGTTTGTCAAAGATCAGATGGTTGTAGATGTGTGGTGTTACTTCTGAGGCCTCTGTTCTGTTCCATTGGTCTATGAATCTGTTTTGGTACCAGTACCATGCTGTTTTGGTTACTGTAGCCTTGTAGTATAGTTTGAAGTCAGGTAGTGTGATGCCTCCAGCTTTGTTCTTTTTGTTTAGGATTGTCTTGGCAATGTGGGCTCTTTTTTGGTTCCATATGAACTTTAAAGTAGTTTTTTCCAATTCTGTGAAGAAAGTCATTGGTAGCTTGATGGGGATGGCATTGAATCTATAAATTACCTTGGGCAGTATGACCATCTTCACAACATTGATTCTTCCTCTCCATGAGCATGGAATGTTCTTCCATTTGTTTGTGTCCTCTATTATTTCGTTGAGAAGTGGTTTCTAGTTCTCCTTGAAGAGGTCCTTCACATCCCTTGTAAGTTGGATTCCTAGGTATTTTGTTCTCTTTGTAGTAATTGTGAATGGGAGTTCACTCATGATTTGGCTGTCTGTCTGTTCTTAGTGTATAGGAATGCTTGTGATTTTTATACACTGATTTTGTATCCTGAGACTAATGTTAAATTTTAGTGAATTATACATAGTGTAGAGTTTATCTTCCTGAAGACTTATTAAAATTCTCACAGAGCTCTGTTGCTTATGACAAATACACACACACACACGCATACATATATATACATGTATATGTGTATATACATATATTTTGTATATTCATTCATCTTAAAATGAAAAAGAATTTATTCTTAGCTTGGCATACGTGTTAATGTATATATTATTGCCATAATAGGTCTTCTTTTGTAACTCTACTTTCACAAAACATAGAGGTAACAAAACAAGCTGACATGACATGACAGATTTGGTGTACTCTTTTGAACATCCTTGAATGTAGTAGACTAGATTTCTAGCTCAGTTTTATCTCTTGACGTTGCCAGTTGAGAAAATCCTCAGACTTTAGTTTGTGAGATATCTTTCAAGATGGCAAGATACTTGACATATATTCCACAAGGTTAAATAGGCTAACCACTTTTAAGTAATACATTTTAAAAATGTTTGTTCCTTATTATAAAGTTTCGAGAGAAATAATGTCAAACCTGTGAGTATTAATTCATTTTGTTTTGAGACGTAGTCTTGCCCTGTCGCCCAGGCTGGAGTGCAGTGGCGTGATATTGGCTCACTGCAACCTCCACCTCCTGGGTTCGAGCAATTCTCCTGCTTCAGCCTCCTGAGTAGCTGAGACTACAGGCGTGCACCACCACACCCAGTTAATTTTTGTATTTTTATTAGAGATGGGATTTCACCATGTTGGTCAGGGTAGTCATGATCTCTTGACGTTGTGGTCCACCCACCTCGGTCTCCCAAAGTGCTGGGAATATAGACATGAGCCACCACACCTGGCCTGAATATTAATTCTTGACGACTAAACTTGTCCTTGTATGAGAACCTGAGAGATTTTTTGAGATTGAGTTCATAATTTGTACTGAAGTTAAGATTTTTGTATTTTGTTTCATTTTAATATGGAATTAATAAGGTAACATTACTTTTTAAATGTTTGGATGTGAAATTAGTCAGTTTAACCCAGAAAAATCTAATCAATGGAGAAAAAAGATAATTCTGGAAAGAGAAATGGGGAAATGGTAGAAAACAGACAAAACCAGATAAATTGTAAATTCTCAGCAAATGATTGATTCAAAGGCCAAAAGGAAGTGTGCTAGAAGAAAACATTTGCTGAATTCTAAATTTCAGTTACTATATAGTCTTACTTGTGTCAAACCCAACTATCTCCTTGTTATGTTAGGCAGATTTTGCCATTTTTTCCTTATTCCTTTTCTGAACGAATAGATTTAGAAATTCTTTACATTTACAAATAAAACATTTTAAATCATTGATTTAGCCATTAATCATTTAGCATTTCTCTATATCATACAGAGCATTGTTTCTACTTTGTTTTTCGCAGATTCCAAATAATTACCTCAGAGGACTGGAAATTTTAACCGTGCTTGGTTATTACAGATTACATTCCAAGAAAGATTTTGAATGTCAAAATAATGACTGGTGGACAAAAGTATCATTTGAAAATAAAATCTTATCGGTTAGATTTTTAGGTTGGTGTAAAGGATAGAATTAAGTGTCATAATATTTGATTTGGTTGATGTGTTTCATTAAAGACTATTTTCTTCATAATGTTAACTTATTCCTCAAGTAAATTCCTCTTTTAGTAATAAGTTACCTTGCCCTAACTTTATGGAAACATTTCTCTACCTCTGCTTATTGACTTGTGAGTTGAAGATAAGGAAGGGCATCAGAAATAAATTGTCAAAAGATTTAACAGTAACCCCTGATTACTCTTCCTAGTCCAGTGGCCCTCGAGTGACCATGCTTGCTGCTACTTGTATTACAGTTCAGTCAGGAGCACCCTTTTCAGGTGTGGTAGTGGCATTATCTTGGTTAACAATAGTTTAGAATTATGACTCTGGGCAGGAACCTCAGAGTCTATTCATTGCAGTGATCTAAAGTCAGGTGTGTCATTCAACAACTTCTGACCCTTGAGAACAGTTTATATCCTGATAACTCAGAGTGGATGCTATGTTTTAAAGGACACAGATGTACTTTATGGCAACAAGGAAATGTCCTTTCTATATTTTCATAGCATGTCACATCTTATAGATGTTTTTCCAAGGCTATTTGAGTGTTTTGCCTTTAGTAATTTATGAGCTAAGTACATGACTGAGACGTTTTTGGTCTGTCAGTGACTATTTACAGCAACAACTGAGCTTTCAGATCCAGTGAATGTTCATTTATTATTATGTTTGATAGTGACAGGGTGGTGCTACAGATTCAGTCAAGATTCTTTCCATACATAGTTTCAGGGCATGTAACCATTCAACCTTTATTAGGTTACACCTGATCTGTGCATTAACAAGAGAATATTGTGATATTTGTATTTAGCCTCATCTTATACAAGAAATGTCTTCCATTTGACATTTTATTTTCCAAATGAGTATGTTTGTTCAATGTTGTCAGTTTTACCTTTATTTACTCACCAGAAAAGTGGACATTTTATAGCTGCTCAGTCCCTTCTTTGTCTTTTGAGAGAAAAAAATATTCTAGAAAAGATAAAAATGAATTTATTTTATGGACAACCCTATTTGAACCAAGTTCCGTGATCACTATTCTTCATCAACTAAATACTGGTTGGAAAGAATTTATCTTTTATAAAAATTAACAGAAGTTATAATTCAATCTGTAGATCATTTGTATGGCAGAAATATTACATATAATTAATGTTATTCACGAAGTAATGTTATTTTGACATTATGAGAAATTGTGTCAGAAATGCCCAGATAAAGTACATTCTCTTAGCCTTTTCCTGAGTACTTACTTTTTTTTTTCCTTAGTTATGACTAGATTTAATCATTGCTGCTGCCAATTAAGTTTCTAGCTTCTGATACTCAGTTGCATATAAAAGAGTATGAAATGTAGTGATCTGATAGTTTACTAGTATATTTAAAGGAAATATCTTTAAAAATAAGTAGTTTGTGGCAGACACCAGTCTATAAAAGGGAAGCCTGTGTTTGAAAATGATAAGCTTCCATATTATATAATATGTGAAAATCTCACATATGTGAAAACATTATCTTTGTGTATTTCTTAATAGCATTATACCAGAAATTTTTAGAATATTACATACTTTAAAAGATAGCAGCCAAAATAGAAAGCACAAGAACCAGATTTTGGACAGAAGAAGAAAGAAATACGTAAAATTTCTTTCACTCTTTTTTCTCATTCTCTTTCAAAATCGCGAACTTTTGCCTGTCGTGTCTGAAATGTACTAACAAATATGACTTCTCAAGATATTTCATCTTTCAAATATTATATAAACATGTTTTATTTTTAATTCTCTAATTTATGATAACTTGTTTTTCTTGTTTGTGGTATGCAAAGATATGTGCAGAGCCTTTCCAATAAAGTGACTCTGAACAAATTGTGAGACATGCTATTTTTCCCCTGCCTGACACTATTCCCAACATGATTACCTTTTATGTGTAGGTCGTTTTCCATAGCTTTTGAATCTTGTTTCATCCTGTGGTCACCTATGATAAGGTAAATCTGGTAAAGTATCAAGTATTTCCTGCCAGTGTACCCCAGAATAGCCTCTATCTTGTTAAATGTTAAATTAATATGAATATTATAGAGAATAGTGGTTGATGGGATGTGGTGACTTATGACATGAGTCTCACAAGTGTTAGCTTGAACCAAAATAATGTTCTTCTGTCTAGATGCATTTCCTCCCCAGCAGTCTGAAAAAAAAACAGGACAAAGAAGACAGCCAACTTATTACAATATTTGAGATATTGTTTTTGCCTTCTATACCCTTCTTCTCTCGAAATTTCATTTTACAGTAGTACTAAAGAGCTCTTACAGTGTATATCTTTTTACTGTTAGTAAATTATTAGGGAAAGGTATCCTTTTCTGCCTCAAGAAATTCCTCCCATGTATTTAACTAACTTTTAACACATACATATTATTGATTTCTAGCCTTATCCTTGAACATAAATAGCTTTATATAGGATAGTTTTATTTTATCCTTTGTATTAATTTTTTACCTCTTTTCCTTAAAAATTCATTTTTTCTTTTAAGGGCTTAGATTTTCTCTATGCTTTTTATTACCTGCTCTATTTTTCTTTTAACTTTGATTTGTACTTTCATCTTAATACCTTTTCCTTCCAATGCTGAATTTTACCATAATTCATATACCTTCTGTATATTTTGAGAAAACTTTTAGGAAAAATAGTTTAAAATAATGATTTCTGTCGGTGAGTTACAGTGGAGCAGGTTGAATGGGATGGGAATTAGATGGTATTATACAGCTTATTGCAATACATTTAAATTATTTCCAGTACAAGATTATGCTGACAGTGAGAGGTTTGAGTCAGGAAATAGCTGTCATCTGCAGTAACATCAGTCATGAAAGACAATAAGTATTCATAGAACTGTTGAAAATTGATTAGTAAGAAAAGCGTTCATTGACTTTTACAACAGAGAAGTCATTGCTGGTTTTAGGAATCTGGCTCCAGTTTGAAATGTTACACAGTTTTCATAAAAAGTTTAAATAATGACTTACCCTAGTAACCATAGTATTAAGATTAAATGTATTTTGTTCAGTGTGCTTTTTAATATTTATCATCTTTTTTTCTGGAAAAAAATTTTTTTATCAAAATAATACAGCATACGGTTAAAAGATCAATTAGCCACCAGGCACGGTGCCTCACGCACTTTGGGAGGCTGAGGCAGGTGGATCACGAGGTCAGGAGTTCAAGACCAGCCTGACTAACATAGTGAAACCCCGTCTCTACTAAAAATACAAAAAAAGTTAGCTGGGCATGGTGGCGGGTGCCTGTAATCCCAGCTACTCGGGAGCCAGAGGCAGGAGAATCACTTGAACTTGGGAGGCGAGGTTGCAGTGAGCTGAGATCGCACCACTACACTCCAGTCTGGGTGACAGTGTGAGCCTCCCGTCTCAACAACAACAAAGATAAATTAGTCCAGAAAGACTTGTTGTAAAAATGATAGCTTGTTTTCTAGATGTAACAACTTTTACCCCTGTCTCTAGTCCGTGTGGTTACCTCCATATAGACATTGTCTATGGACTTCCTGTTATGATAAAAAGACTTTATCTTATTTACACTATTTCCTCGTTCCCTCTCCCTCAACCTTTTAAGAGATACTGTTATTCTCCTATGTGTTTCTGACCAGTCTCTGTAGCTTCAAACAGTATATTTAAAGCTCCGTTTTCTACTTAAGTGATCATGACAGCGCAGTGGTGTGGTCATAGCTCACTATAGCCGTGAACGCCGGTGCTCAAGTGATAATCCCACATCAGCCTCCCAAAGTAGCTGGGACTGCAGGTGCATGCCACCACACTGGGCTAATTAAAGAAAAAAAAATTGTAGAGACGGGAGTCTTACTATGTTGCCCAGGCTGGTCTCGAACTCTTGGCCTCAAGCAGTCTTCTCACCTTTGCCTCCCAAAGTGCTGGGATTACAGGTATGAGCCACCACTCCTGGCCCATAGCACTTTCTGCGTACCTCTTTTAGCTTATATTGTTAATTTTTTCTCAGAAATGGAATTCCACTAAAACAAACATCAATCACCATTAAAGAACCGTGCTTTTTTAAAAAAAATGAGGAAAAGTTAAACATATAGCTAGAGACAATTCATATTATGTCACTTATTCTTTACTGTTATCAGTAATTGAATAATCTCAACAGCCATGAATGGAAAACTCACCGTAAAGTTAGGTCCTTCAATTAAACTGCATAGATTACAAAATGGAAGTCATTTGGCAAGCCTCCATTTTGCTTTCCTCAGATTCAACAGCTTCTATCATTGCCCTTTAATTGTCTTTTTACCTGATTTAAGAGATAGTGTTACATTGCCATTTGCTTTGGCCTGCTGAAATAGGCAGTTAAGAGATTATCACATTGTACTGCAATTATTTATTTGAATGTTTCTATCCAAACTAGACTGGGAACTCTGAAGATGGGCAGAGTTCTTACTTATGTTCATGTCTCTTAGTTCCCAATACTTGAGAGACTTAATAAATTATGTTTGAATGAATATTCACTTGTTCACAAAGTAAATGAAAGATACCAGTGCTAACTGTTTAACCAAAGGAAATGGAAATGCAGATAGTGATAGAAATAAAATGTAAACTATCATGATTGAATGTAAGCGTTTAGAGGCCTCTGATTATCTCAAGTCTTTAAAACTATAGATCTGAATGTTTGTGTTAGCAGATAACTGATAGCAAAATAAAAATCAAGTCATTTGAACAAGGAAATAGGATATTAAATTAAGAAGTTAGACAAAAATTCATTTATTAAATAAATAGTTTATGATTGCCTATTATGTGTAGGACCTAAATTAAAGTGCTGAGTCCTAAATTAAAGTAGTGGAAAAGATTAATGTGGTTTCTAACTTAATGGAGTTGTTATCATCTAGCAAATAGCAAATATTAGAAAACAAAGTTTCAGATTCAAGACAGTAAACTTAGCATACACATTTAGGTCTTCTTGTTTCCCAGGGCCTTTAGTTTGATAACATTAAAGTGTAAAAAGGAATAACAGAACAATATTTCAATTATTTACTTATTTATTTATTTAATTTTTTTTGTTTTGTTTTTGAGACAGAGTCTCACTTTGTCAACCAGTCTGGAGTACAGTGGTGTGATCTCGGCTCACTGCAACCTCCGTCTTCCTGGTTCAAGTGATTCTCCCACCTCAGCCTCCCGAGTAGCTGGGATTATAGGCATACACCAACACGCCTGGCCTGGCCAATTTTTTTTTTTTTTTAGTAGAGATGGGGTTTCGCCATGTTGGCCAGGCTGATCACAAACTCCTGACCTCAAGTGATCCACCTACCTCGGCCTCCCAAAGTGCTGGGATTACAGGCATGAGCCACCATGCCTGGCCTAAAATTTTGTTATCTTAAATAACTGAAATTCTATACCATTGAACAGCAACTCCCCATTTTCCTACCCCCTGTCAACACATTCTGCTTTCTGCTTCTATGAGTTTGACTGCTTTAGATACCTTATATAAGTGGAGTCATGCAGTATTTGCTTTTCTGTGACTGGCTTATTTTACTTAGCATAATGTGCTTAAGGTTTTTCCATGTTGTAGCTATGACAGGATTTTCTTTTCTAAGGCTGAATAATATTCTCTAATATGTACATACCACATTTTCTTTATCCATTAATTTGTAGATAGACATTTAGGTTGTTTCTACCTCTTGACTATTGTGAATAATGCTTCAATGAACATGAGTGTGCAAATATCTCTTTGACCCTCTTTTATCAGTTCTTCTGGATAAATACCTAGAAGTGAAATGCTGGATTATATAGTAGTTCTATTTTTATTATTTTTATTTTTTGAGACAGGGTCTTGTTCTGTCACCCAGGCTGGAGGGCAGGGGTGTGATCCTGGCTCACTGCCCTTGACCTCTTGGGCTTAAGTAGTCCTCCTGCCTCAGTCCTGTGAGTCCCTGGGACACTACAGCTGGACACCACCATGCCCAGCAAATTTGTAAAATTTATGTTTTGTACATGTGGAGCCTAACTTGGTTGCCCAGGCTGGTCTTGAACTCCTGGACTCAACTGTTCCTCCTTCCTCGGCCTCCTAAAGTGCTAGGATAACAGGTGTGAGCCACACACTGTGTGTGGCCAATAGCTCTATTTTTAATTTCTTGAGGAATCCCCATAGTATTTTCCACAGCAGCTATACTGTTTCACATTTTCACCAACAGTACACAAGAGTTTCAGTTTCTCCACATCCATAAGGGCTGACCGTGTTCATAATACTAATATGAAGTAAGAAGTAAATGAGACAAGGTCCTTGCCTTCAAGAAATCTCTATTTCTTCTTCCTGAAAGGCTCTTTTTATCTTCGTTTGACTAATTCTTTTTCATGGTGTTTCAATTCAAATGCTATGTTGTCACCAAAGCCTTTCCTGGTTTCACAGCCTAAGTTCACCCTCATATTGTAAGATGTCATAGCACTCTGTCTTCTGTAACACTTAGTGTAGATGTAATTTACAGAATTAGGTGAGGTCAGGGAAAATGGTTGGTTTTTTTGTTCAGTCCACTTAGCTGAGAACAATCCATGGCACAAAGCAGCTATATAATGAATGTGTAACTTTGTATTATGAAATGTATTGCACATTATTTGAAGATTATGTAACACATTATTTTATTAAATAATAAAGGAACACCCAGCTACCCAACGTTTCATTTAAGAAATAGAACATCACTAGTACTGTAAAATCCTCCTGTATCCCCCTCTTGACGTTTGTGTTAATTATTCTTTTGCTTTCTTTATAGTACTATCATTATGAATGTATTTTGTCAGAATGAGTGTATTCCAAGGAAATATCTGGTTGAGTCTGAAAAAAATTGAGTGGTAAGCACAAACCCAGCTGTGTAAGATAGCATAAATACTGCTATTATTAAAAGAAGTCTCCCAAAAGAAAAGTTGAACAGAGTCTCTGGGTTATGGTATGCTTCTTTATACCTGAAAGGTTTTCAGACTCCCTTTGGAGATGTTAATGGGCAAGGTCAAGAGTGAATTGTGCAAAACTGAGAGTTTACCACTTTCAGGGCTTCTGGCAAGATTGTAATGTGATAAAATATTGGCTCTCTAACATATGGAGCAGACTGATTTGCATCTAAACTTAACATTGCCCTCCTCCAACTCTCAGGAGCAAGCCAAAGCAGAAAACTTCAGTGAAGTGAAAATAGTATCATCAGATGATCTAGGCAAGAAACTTCATTGGTACACCTTCAGATAAGCCAAGCACTGAAAAGAATCTAGCCAAGCTTTTGATCTGTCCTCAGGTTAAAAGTTGGTACCCTAGCAGCAGGGATGTTAACATATCTATCGTTTATGGCACACGAATCCAAACTACATTGGTCACTGTATACGTAAGGAACAGGATCTGTTGGGATCTTCCTTCACCATCTTCCTAGGCATTCCCTTTGCATCTCCTCTATGTTGAATCTCTTTATTTCCTAACATCTATTTTTTCTCTTTCTTGGTTTATTCTCTCAGTTTCGTAGAGCCTATAAATAGTTAACTTGGTGAGAAAAGTGGCATGGGAAATAAATATTTTGAAGCCTTCAGCATCTAAAAATCTTTTCATTCTACATTTAACAGTTGTTTGGAAGTTTAGCTAAGTATAGAATTCTAGGTTGGAAATCTTTTTTCTTTGGAATTTTGAAAATATTACTCCATTATTTTTTGGTTTGCAGCATTGCTGTGGAGAGTTCCAAAGCCATTCTGATTACTAATCTTATTTTTTTCTCCGTAAAAAATAAATGACTGATTTTTAATCTTCTCTGTGACCTTTTTCCCCTTTCAAGAATCTGGTAGAACATCCTCTTGGTAACTGGGGTTCTGATGGCACATAATGTTGTACCTTGGGTCTTTGAGTACTTCAGTTCTGAGAAATTTCTTAATTTGTTAATAATTATCTCCCATCTGTTTTCTTTGTTCTTTCTTTTTGGAAGTTCTTTTGTTTACAAGGTGGATCATCTTTACTGGCTTTCTTAAATTTTAGTTTTTTCTTCTCTTTTTTCCCATTCTCTTCTTGCTCTACTATGATATTTCTTCATCTTTATTTTTAACCCTTTTTTGAGTTATTTGCTTTTGTGCTTTCTGTCGTTTGCCCTCTCTTATTCTCTCTCCCACTCCCTTTCTCCTTCTTTTCTCCTTTTCTTCTCTCCTTCCCTCTGTCTCATCACTTCTCTCTTCATTTTAAAATCCAAGTACTCTTTTCTCTGAGTGTCCCTTTGCTATCGCAATGTTTTCCTGTTTCATGAATGTAATATCTTCTCTAAAAACAATATTCTTTTTTAAAAATTTTTTTGTATAAATTACTTTTTTTCCTCTTTGTTTTAGTCTCTAACTTACATGTTAAAAGTTTCCTTCTGATATTCGATAGGCCTCAGTTGTCTAAACATGACTGAAAGGAAGGCTGATGGGAAATTCTGAGAGCATACAGGGGACTTGTCTGAGTTTCATTTTAGGGTGATGGTGAGCCATTTGTCTAAGGAATCTTTGAAGTCAGTATTTATAGTTATTTTTCACTGGATTCAGCAGATTCTCCATGTCAAGAACTGTGAAGAATCTAAGATTATACTGTATATATCATTGAAAATTCTTCTCCATCATTTCTCATGTTTCTGAGCAGAGAGAAACATTTTATGAGCAGAGACACTGAAAACCTTCTGTTTACAGACTATCTTTTTAAGGATACGTGTGCAATGAACAGCTTTGGAAGTTATAGACAGTGTCTCTGTCTAGAACATACAGTATATTTATTTACTTTCCAGTATAATGGACAGTGCAAAAGTTAGATAGGTTTTTTTATAGCTACCCTTTTAAAAGATAGAGGTTTCCTAAGCTTAGGGTTCCTCAATTGTGACCAAAAACCCACTGTATGCATAGTATCCACTTGGCCGGCCTCCATGTCACTCTCATGGGACTTGAGGGAGTGAATACAAGGGAAACTAATATGAACAAGAAGCTCATGCTGCTTGCTATGCTGTGCATAATCAAACCTTTTGTCTTTGACCCGAGAGTCTTGTGCCTTCTGCCATCATCTATGAAACTGTGGCAGGCTAGCTTGTTAGGTTGCAAGTTTGGTAAAAATCTCAGATTTTACAGTTCTTGAAATGCCATAGAAGACTCTTGTCTGTCTCCTTCCTAGAGAGTAAGAATCTAGCTGACAGCCTTCTAGGAGCCCAGTAGAGAACAATTTTGGAATCTCTGCACTTAGTATTCAATATGCCTATGCTCATATGTTCATGTGCTCTAGGTTTTGCCAGGTGATTTTTAGGTCGGAGGACTTTGATTCTCTTCAGAGAATAAAATTCCAGACTTCTGCTAGGGTGAAGGAGGCGACGGCGACCTAGAGGCATGTAGTAGGGGAAAGAACACAGGAATCAGTTTTGTTCTGTGCTGATAGGTTCCCTTCTCAAGAAAGCATTGCCTGGCTTTTCTGTTTAAAATTGCTATCTTTTTCATCCCTCTTTCCTTTCTTTATTTTTCTCCGTACCACTTACTACTTATAACTTTCAAATGTATTATATCATTTACTTACTATATTTATTCTCTATCACACCACTTTGTTAGGATATAAGCTCTATGAGGTCGGAGATTTTTATCTCTTTCATTTTACTGTGTATCCTGAACACCTAGAGAATACCTGATACATAATAAGTATTCACTAAATATTTGTTGATTGGATGAGTGAATGAATTACTAGGAAGTTACACATCTGTTGCCTGTTGCTTCTGGCTTGAGAATAAAATTAAGATGAAGTTTATTATCGGTAAGTCACTGGTATTTCTTTTTTAAAGCTTAAAATATTGATGTCAGTTGAGGATATAGGCAACTTTCACTGAAGTCATTCCACAGCAATTTAGAATTACTGATTTTGTATACAACTTCTTATCTGGCATGAGAATTCCTTTAGAGCATTCCTAAAGGCAGCCTTCTTTTTTCCGTCTGATCATTTTTAGTATTGTTGGTAGAACCGATGGGTTTGCTGAAGAATTGGTTGTGAGGCATGGAAAAGAAGAATGACTAAAGATCACAGATCTAGTAAGTGGCAGAATCAAGACTAAAACCTAGCCAGTCTGGCTCAAAATCTATGTTCCTAACCACTGCACTGGGCTGTTTCTTGATGAGAAAAAAACAGCACCCCCCCCCCCCCCAAAAAAAAAAGAGACAAAAAAGGGGTGGCCCATGAGGTAGGAGTAGAACTAGAAATGTGTGATGTCCAGAAAGGTACATTTAGGAAGTGTATCAAGAACGAGAGAATGGGCAATATAATGAGACCTCATCTCTACAAAAAATAAAAAATAAATTTAGCCTGGCTGAGGTGAGAGGATTGCTTGAACCCTGGAGGTTGAGACTGCAATGAGCCAAGATAAGTGCCACTGCACTACAGCCTGGGCACAAAGTAAGACTCTGTCTCAAAAAAAAAAAAAAGTAGAGAAAAAACAAAAGAACAAGAACAAGAGAATGCATAGTATAGGATGGATCATAGTATCTATGTTAGATACTGATTGTAAGTCAAGTAAGATGAGGTTTGAGAGTTGACCTTTGGATTTAGCAAAGCAGAAATCATTAGTGGTCTTGATAAGAACAGTTATATGGGCTAAAGTCTGATTGGAGTATGAATTAATTATTGCTGTGTAAAAATTTATCCCACAACTTAGTTTAAAACAACAAACATTATCTCACAGTTTCTGTGTGTCAGAAATTTAGCTGCATGCCTCTGACTCAGGATCTCTCATTAGGTTATAGTCAATTACTTCTGCTATATTCACACAAATCCTACTATGCTTTTTTTTGGAGATGGAGTCTCACTCTGTTGCCCAAGCTGGAGTGCAGTGGCACAACCTCAACTCACTCTGCAACCTCTGCCTCCCAGGTTCAAGCAATTCTCCTGCCTCAGCCTCCCAAGTAGCTGGGATTACAGGTGGCTGCCACCACACCCAGCTAATTTTTGTATTTTTACTAGAGACAGGATTTCGCCATATTGGCCACGCTGGTCTCAAACTCCTGACCTCAAGTGATCTACCTGCCTCGGCCTCCCAAAGTGTTGGGATTACAGGCGTGAGCCACCGTGCCCAGCCCCTCCTATCACTTCTATCACATAGATCAACCCTGGTCCTTTGTAGGAGATTGTGCAATAGTGTGAATATCAGGAAGAGAATCGTTGGAGGCCATTTTAGAGGCTGGTTATCACACAATGAGCTGAAGAGAGAATGGGAGATGAATCAGACACACTAAATAGCAAAGGCTTTTGAGTTTTGCCAGAAAGGGGAGCAGAGAAATAGGGAGTTTGTCTAGGTGCATCTGCAGGTAGATCCAGTAGTAGAGCTTATAGAACTTCTGATTATTTTTATTTTCTCATGAAATAAGAACCAAATTTATCAGTGAGACTGAAGGCTAGGTTTGAGGAGAGAAAATAATTTATGAAATAGTCATCTAAGAATATGGGGATAAAATGGATTTGGAAAATACAGTGTGATTGCTAGGCAGCAGTAAAGACCCACTTGAAATTAATAGTCATAAATTTGAAGTATAGCCAGTCAAGATAGCTGTGTATTTTTCTCCAGGCACATTCAGTTTGTGGGTACAAGTATGGATTGGGCAGGGAGCTGGAGTTGGGATTTATCCAGGTCAATATGACAAAGCAAGAGTAGCATATATCCTTAATAGTTTATATGCAAGAGTATTATAATGATGGATCACAGGATTTAAGATGCGTAAGGAAAAAAGGAATTAAGAGAAATGGGATAATGAAATGGAGTATGGTTCATGGAATCTATCCTAAATGTAGTCAAAGGATTATTGAACTTGTGGTCTTAGAGGGTATGAACTAGAAAGACAGGTGGAAGTATGGGAGGAGAGGTTGATTGAAATTCACATTACAACAGATATTACACATGTTCTCTCTTATGAGTGGGAGCTAAATGATGAGAACATATGAATACATCCAGGGGAACAACACACACTGGGGCCTGTTGGAGGGTAGGGGGTGGGAGGAGGGAGAGGATCAGGAAGAATACCTAGCGGATGCTGGGCCTGATACCTGGGGAATGGGATGATCTGTGCAGCAAACCACCATGCACACATTTACCAGTATAACAAACTTGCACATCCTGCACATGTACCCTGAACTTAAAAGTTGGAAATTTAAAAAAAGAAATTCGGATTACAGATGGATTGCAGTCATTAGTAATATAAAAGTCTAGGGAATGATCACAGGAGTGAGGAGCTGAGAGGGTTAGAGGGCAAGAACACTTAAAAAGAGGAAAAAAGGAACCCAGGAGATCAAAAATTAGAAGGTTTACCTACATAGCTATTGAGTTCACCAAGAGTTATGGCTAGACTAGTTTTTGAAAAAGTGACCTTAAATTAGGAAATAAAGCCTTTAACAAATGAAGGCTTCCCAGGGTTTATAGAGTACAAAAATGAGCAAGATAGTGAGTAGTACTGTACTGTCTGATCACAGGACATTCAAAGCCAGTGGTATAAGTGGTTTTAGGGAGGAGAGACAAAGAATGTCTGAAAGCATCAGTAAGCAACAAAGAAGCTCCAGACCCAGTGGTAGAAGTTTTATGGAAGTATTGAGAGAGAAGCAGCATCTTCAGGGAAGAGCAATAGAGAAAACTTTGTTTCTTTAGGCAGTGGATTCTCACCTCACATTACCTGGGTGCTTTAAACAAAATTTACTTTTATTGAGTAAAATTTCTTGCCCTTCTCAGCTCTTTAACATACTCAGAAGTTGAGTTTCTGGTGTAGTTGGTTTCCCTTAAAGTATATATTTCCTGAAACATCTCAAACTTAACAGAAAAGTTGCAAGTACAGCATAAAGAATTTTTTTCCTGAACCATGTAAGAGTAATTTGTCAATATGATTGCTCCATCATCTGAAATATTTTAGTGCATCATTTTTTTCTAAAGAATATTCTTCTGCATAACTCCAGTATACCCATCAAAATCAAGAAATTAACACTGACACATTACTGTCATCTTATCCTTAGCCCCATCCAAGTTTTGCTAGTTGTCCCAGTAAAGTCCTTTATAGCAAAATGATCCAGTTCCAAATCATATATTGTAATTAATTGTTATGTCTCTTTTGTCTCCTTCATCCTAGAACAATTCCTCAGTCTTTTCTTGACTTTCATGACCCTGACACTTTTGCGGAGACTACAAACCTATTATTTTTTAGAATGTTCTTCAATTTTCATGGGTTTACAATTTCATCATGATTAGATTCATTTTATGTGTTTTTGACAGGAATATCTCAGAAGTGATGCTTGTTCTTCTTGTTACATCCTGTTAGGTGATACATGGTTTCTATTTGTCCAATTCCTAATAATGTTAACTTGGATCACTTAATTAAAGTGCTCTCTTTCCAGCTTCTCCACTATGATGTTACTCTTTTTCACTTTGCAATTAATGTCTCTTGTTTCTTAAACTTCTGATTTTTTCGTTCGCTTATTTATTTCTATCAGTATGGACTTACGGATTTCTGTTTACTCAATGGATGTTAATCCATTACTGTCATAATTTATTTTGATGCTCACTTTGTCCCAGATATGGCCAGGGGCATTCTCTTTCAGCTAGCTTCTATGCCCTTTTGTTGTGTCCCCACATTCTCTAATCAGTTCCTTACTTTCTAGTATAAAAAGATGGTCCAGATTTGTCTGTGCCCCAGCTTTGGAACCAACCATTTCTGCAAAGCTGTGAATCGTTTTAGCAGAGAATAGTGCTAAAGACTAACATTTGTGGTTGTGCTACTCCCAGACCATTTGAGTGGACAAAGATAGTGAGTACATTGTATACACCTATACATTTACACATACATATGCAAATTTACATGGCTTTATATAAATATATGGTGAAAACCATAAGTTCATATCAGTACTCTGTTTCAATCCAGTACCATGGGACTCATTCTATATTTGTATCTCCTTTCCATATGTGTACATCCTTTCCCCGATAGGTAAGAAAACTGGCTCCCCTTATCCTTTAATATATTTCCTTATTTGATCAGTCCCCTATATTTGCCAATCTCCTGTCACTGCTTCTTCTCCCACACAGATGGTCTCCTTGAACTCGTTGGGCTTCACTCCCTTATGTGGACCCCCTCCTTACCCCACTTGATCTCAGTAAGGCCTTGTGCCAGGAACTCCTTTTCCTCACTTCACTTGGATTCCAGTAGTGTGTCAGGCTGCTACTTCTGCCTACTCCCTTCTTCACTCCCACCCCCATATGGAAGTCTTTTTATGCCTTTCGGGTTCCTACACACCCTGTACCAGTCTGCTCCTCTGTAAAGACACCCTCTCCATCTAACTTGGGTTCCAACCCCCCAGCCTGAGATGCCTTCCCTTGTGGTTACCCTGTTCATCCTGCTTGGGCTCCCAGTGCCTCGCTGGAAGTCACCCCTGCACTTAGATTGCCTCCTCATCCTGCTCAGGTTCTGACAGTTTACTCTCGGCTGCCCTCCTCACTCCACACAGGCTCTGACATCAGGCCACCACCCCATGTGAATTTCATGTGGGCATTTGAACCCTGCGCTCCCTGGCCTGCAGAGGCTCCCTGCCTTTGACTGACATCCACCAGCTTATGTAGATATCCTCACTACTCCAGTTGGAGTCTTATATCCCATTTTAAGCTCCAAACCCACGTTGGTCTCTAGTTTCTTTTTCTTTTTTTTTTTTTTTTCTTTTCTTTTTGGTCCCTAGTTTCAATTGTTATTTCTGCAGCACAGGGTAATAAGATCATAACAGCAGGTAGGCTGTTGGAGTGAGATCAGTGACCCAGAGATAAAAACCAAACTTCAAATGGTAAGGACGTAATCCTCCACAAGACTCCCCTCATGTCAGCCATGAGTTTAGTGGTCTGCAAGCTACCCACAGTTGTGAAGAGGTGGCTACAAATTTGAGGGTTCCCATTATTCCCTCATGTTTGATAATTCAGTAGAACAACTCACCAAACTCAGCATAGTGCTGTACTTATTATTACAGCTTTATTATAGCAAAAGGATTCAAATCAGATCCTGTATAGGGTTGATCTGAGAAGTTCCCAGATGTGAAGCTTCCGTTGTTTTCTCCCCGTTAAGCCAGCACGCATTAACTTCCCTCCTCTCGAACATCCAGTATGTGATGATATGCAGAGTATTGCCAACCAGAGAAGCTCACCCAAACTTCAATGTTCAGAATTTTTATTAATATTTCCTTGTGTAGGCATGACTGATTGAATCATTGCCCATGTCACTCAGTCTTTAACTCTTCTCCCCTCTCTGGATTTTGAGGTTACATCACTAGGCTCAAAGCTCAACTCTCTAATCACATGGCTGGTCTTAGTGATGTGGCCAGCCCCCATCCTGAGTCATCTCTTTAGCATAAACTAGGGGCCACCAAGGATTTAGAGGCTACTTCTCAGAAACTGGAGACAAAGGCCAGCCAAATTCTTCATTCCAAGTATTTAGAGCTGAACTCCTAGCAACCAGGACAAAGGCCAACCAAATTCTTTACTATTCAGCTATGGAAAACTAAATTGCTTTCTTAAATGTGGTATACAGATCAGTTGTTAACCTCTAAAATTTCTACTTTGATATTTCCTCATTTACCTTTCAGATTAAGATGTCATGCAGTAATTTTACAATGGTTATAATGTACTTATTTATTTTCTAATCATAGAAATAAGTAAACTTTCAGAAATGTTCCAATACTGCAGTATAAATTGATAATGACACTGTAGTAATATAATCAAACATATAGTATTTTAAAGTACAAGTATTAATTTGCTTGTCTTATATTTTACTTTTTACCTGTCAATTACATATCTTATCTGTTTTAGGTATGACTTTAGCCTTTCCAGCCTCAGTTCATGATTCTCTAATTTGCAGTAAAACATTTCAAATTTTGTACAAAAATGAAGAGGTTGTTTTAAATGATGTTATGATCTTCAAAGTAAAAATGTTATTGGATGAAAGAAAGGTAAACATCTCTTCATATTAATTTATATAAATATTTTTTGTAATGCCTCAAGGTGTTATTTCTAACTTTCTATAAAGATTCAAAAAGTATCTCATAGTGTAATTTCTTTTCAGATTGAAGAAACCCTTGAGGAAATGAATTTTCTGTTATCCTTGGATCTACACTTCACAGATGGAGATTATTCGTAAGTAGCTAATCAAACAATTAAAAAACCTTTAGGCACTTATGACTGTTATTTGCTATTATTAGATTACCCATTTTCTTCTTAAAATTCATCCTATTGCTATCTTGTCTTGAACTGCATGTGTTTTCTGGGGAAACTTCATGAAAATGGTTAGGCCAGCTCTATTTTGCCCTTGCCAAATCCATGATCTCCAGAAAACAAAACCAGACAAGTTAAAGAAATATGGAACAATTTTTCCTGGCTCCTAGAAATTGCACTGTTAATACCACTACCATGAGGCATTTAAATGTAATTGAACTCTTTTCCACTCTATCACTGGCTAATCTTTCCTGATGGCATCAGTTATGCTTTCTTTAGGTAGGACTTTGTTGATATTCTGAGAGTTATCAAGACTGATGACACATACTTGACAGTTGTTGTAGTTCATTTCTGGAACCCTTGAGGAAGTTTTAGGATTGGCTACCTCCAACTTGCCCACACACCTGGACATGCAGTCATATGTTTTAGGGACAAATTTTGCTTGTGTTCATTTAAAACAAGAATCAGAGGTTCACTTAACAATTTTATTTATGCAGGTTTTTTCCCCCATCTCAAATGTAGTTTTAGCAATAATTTTCAAAAATGATATATAAATTCAGACTGCATGTGGGATAAGTAACTAAAAAGTCACATTACTAAAAGGCCTACTTTAGATGTCCTCTTCACTATCATGAGAAAAAAGTTTTTTTATATGGTAGCTACTGTTCCTCTGTAATACTTGTTCATTACAAAGAATTTCATATTGGTTTTTTTTTTTTTAACCAAGTCAGAATTCTTTAAGTGGAATAAGCTGAAATGAATTGGTAGTTCATTACCTATAGATAGTTACAATGTATGGATGGAATTTTTTTAAGTATAATTGGATGTCATTTTCATGGCATTGTTTCACATTTTTAGTATGTATAAATCTAATGACATACTAAATACCTACAGTAAGATATGTTTTACTTTTTAAAATAAGCAATAGCCTGTTTGTTTTTGAGCAGCACTTAATAAAATTTTGTAGAGTAAAAATAATTTGAAATATCTTTTGGGGTTTATTATAATAGCATGTGACCTATGTTGTACTGCAGTCTCTTAATAACAGTATTCTCTATGGGGTAAAATTTTCTTTAAGATGAGATTAACTCGTGAAGTATCAAAAGGATTCATTTTATAGGGATATTGGTGAAAAAATAGTTCATATTATGGACTGATAGGAAACAATAGGTGAGATCTGATTATCTTCTCAATTGGTATGTTTCATACTGCTTTCTAATGCAAATTTGATGCTTTAAAAATTACTTTAATTCAAAATTTTTAAAAAGTAATTAAGTAAATGGTTTTTATAGTTTCAACTACTCTATAATATATTGGCCTTTACTAAATATTTCATACTTACATGCTAATTGTTCCTTTTTACAGGGCAGATGATCTGAATGCCTTGCAACTAATAAGTAGCCGAACACTGAAGCTGCACTTTAGCCCCCATAGAGGCCTTCATCATCATGTTAATGTTATGTTTGATTATTTCCACCTTTCTGTTGTGTCTGTTACAGTTCATGCATCATTGGTTGCACTACACCAGCCACTAATAAGGTAAATTTGACTAATATTTTTGTATTAAGCCATTCTTACACTGTAGTAAAGAAATACCTGAGACTGAGCAATTTATAAAGAAAAGAGTTTAATTGGGTCATGGTTCTTCAGGCTATACAGGAAGAATGATGCTGGCATCTGCTTAACTTCTGGGGAGGCCTCAGGAAACTTACAATCATGGCAGAAATCAAAAGCGGAGCAGGCATCTCACATGGCTGGAGCAGGAGCACAAGAGTCAGGGGAGTTGCTACATGCTTTTAAATGACTAGATCTCATGAGAACTCACTCACTATCATGAGGACAGTACCAAGAGGAATGGTACTAAACCATTCATGAGAAATCTGTCCCCCTGGTCCAGTCCCCTCCCACCAGGCCCCATTACAACATTGAGGATTACAATTCAACATGAGAGCCTTCTTAATGTAGCATTTTTTATTTTTATAGTGAAAACATGTAATTTCTAAAGATAACTGAAATAATAAGGACTTTAAAAATTATAATCAAATTCAAGAGTATGGGAACATTGGCTTGATAACTTTTTTATTACAGAAGTATGAAGCCATCTTTGTCAATCCCAAATAAATTAACAAAGAAAAAATACAATCTGGAAATAACCACACAACATTGTTTATTCTGTACCTATGTTTTGTGCAATGTTATACTATAATTACTCTGGAAAAGTATGTGAATTTTTTCTTATTTTTTCTTTGCTTCTTATCCAGATAGACTACTTTTATCTTCTTAACTGTACATTATACAGTAATTCTTGCTTTCCAAGTTATTAACCAATTTTACGAATTTTTACTCAGCCTTTTAAAACTATATCATGTACCATTAGTTCAAAGGTATATAATATTCTGTATCATAATAAATGCATTGAGATAATTATTTTTTTCTGTTCATTTCCATGGGTAGACAGATTTCTTTCGTTAATGTAAAAATACAATGCAAGGTCTTCAGTTTTTACATCATCCTTGTAGTATGGGCAGCAGATGGATACTTCAAATCAGTAAATTATATGAAAGTCTCCAAATTTATTTGATTTCTAAACTGTCTGCAATTTCCGACGCACATCTGATTCTGACAATTGATATTAGGGAGGATGCTTAAGGGATATGATGGTAAGCTGATTTATCAGAAAACTAAGTAGATCATTTTGCAAAATTACCCTCAGAATTTCTGGAAGCCCAACACAATTTAACATATTGACCACAGGTAATAACCTCCTATGGCATATCTTTACATTGTTTTAAAAACTAATTGAAAGCTTCTTTCATTCTGTTGCTCTCTCATCTCTTACATGTAGATCACCTTGACCTAGTTCCTTTTAGAGCACCAGGCCAGGAAGACATATATTTCACCTGATGACTTGTTTTGCCTTCTTTATTCTATAGAAAGATCTATAACTGGTAGTTTTGCTGTCTTTTTCTTACTTCCTAGGCCTTTGAGAGGTTGTGCTAAGTTATTATAGCTTTTATAAACAGGAAGGTGTTTTTTATTACATACATAATTTTATTATAAGCTTAAAAATTTTTTGGAAGATTTTCTGAAATAGAAAATATGAATGAAATTTTTCTAACAAAGTATGTTTTTTTGAAATACAACTTTTAAATAACATACAGTATTGCTTTTATATGATTATGTGTTTGGTTTTTAATGCTAAATGTTTATCTGTTTATAAAATATATTACTCTATTTTTCTAAATCTCTTCTTTTTGAAGTTTTAAGAAGAATCTCTAATTAAACTCTTTTAACTATTTCTTTTTAAGACTTACCAAGATTATCTTCATAAAACTAGCTGTGTTTCTCTCCTGAAAAATGCGCAAACAATTCATAGGAGGTTAGCTTAGGTTATTAATGTTGCTTTTTAAGGCCCTAATTAAACGGAGTAGATATTCACATCACCATCATAGTGAGTTAAATATGTGCTGCTTCTTGCAATGCGGCAATTTTTGCCATAGGCTAATAGGAGAAAGGGGCAGCTCATCTCCTAGAGACCATTTACTGGAAGAACAAATTTTTGGCTCAGAATCAGAAGCCAAGAGGATTAACTGTTGGCTCTGGTTAGTGACTAGAAAAGAAAACAATATGCCCATAACAGCTGAGGTTGCTGTTCTTTACCTAGCTGCCATGGGCCCTTATATCTAACTCTCTCTTGCTGCTAGAACTTCGCTATAAAAGCAGCAGCATCTTTACCAGCCTTTCTGTACCTATGAATGAAAGGTCGGAAAAGGAAAGCAAGGAAAGGGGAAGGGGAAGCTTTTTGCTGGTGGTGTGCTGGTAAAGGGGTCATATCTGAGGGTAACATTTCCTACTCTATATTCTTCAACAGGTTTTTCCTGAAGTTTTATTATTGGTGGGGTTTTTTTAATCCTCCAAAAATTGAAAATTTTTAAATTTATAACGTCTTTTAAATTTTTATTTTTATTTAAAACAATTTTTATGGTCAACCCAATCTACGGACATTATATCAGTTACTTAAAGTAAGTGGCTTAGAATTTCTTTCTTTGCTTGTTTTTTATTTGAACTATTTCTTATATTTGAATTTTTTAAGTACAACTTTTATAACAGTTCTGAAAAACACATTATAGCAAGTGGAATTTACCACTTATTTGAGACTCCCTTCTTTGCTGGGATATAGACATTTTACTTTTGCAAAGCAAATGGATTTTACAAACAAAACCTGCACTCTGCTTATGGCAACATTGTTTTTCTTTTATGTGTTTTCCCTTTTGCCAAACTGTCAAACAGTTCAAATGCTTTGTCCTACTTTATCTCAAATATAGTTGTGTGTGACTTTTCAACATTCTAACAGAAATATGCTTCTTCCTCTATGGAATATAAATGTTAATACTAACAGAAGTAATTCATATAATATGTGATTGATGGTGCCTTGAAGCTGGAGGCTGGAGGATTGCTTGAGACCAGGAGTTTGAGACCAGCCTGAGCAACATAGCAAGACTTCACCTCTACAAAAAATAAAAATGAGCCAAGCATGGTGGCACATGACTGTAGTTCCAGCTGCTAGAGACTTGAATAATAAAAATTATTTTAATAGAGCTCATAGCCTTTTAGTAAAGAGAATAAAGGGAAAGAAACTTATTTTTGAGAAATAGAGGCATCAGGTAGATTTAGTAATTTTTGTGTTTCTACATTTACATGGGAGCTCTTTATTTCTGTAAATAGCATTCATATTTGATTAAGTGTTAACATTGTAAATTTGGTAACCAGTTCCGACTTTAGGATTTCCAAATTCAAGCTTGGCTTTCATTTGTTGTTTAGCCACTCTAGATCCCACCATGTTTTGTCTTTGATGTTCTTTGAGACTTCCAGAAGTCTAATTATAGCAAGCAATGTCAAACATCTAGCCCTAGTTTTTTAATATTCATTTTGTTTTTTCATGATTATTCAAATTATTTTTTACAATTACTTTAGGAATACTTTAGAACTCATAAACTTGCAAAACCCTTGCTCTTCTATTCCTATAAGATTTTCCTTTGTAAATATTTCACTTACATTCAAGTAGACTCTTATGACAGTAATAATATAATACTTCTTCCTCCAGCTTTCCTCGCCCTGTGAAGACAACTTGGTTAAATAGAAATGCACCAGCACAAAACAAAGATTCCGTGATTCCTACTCTTGAAAGTGTGGTCTTTGGTATTAACTACACAAAACAGTTATCACCAGATGTAAGAACTGAATATGTTTATAAATCTTTTCCGTATTTTAAAAGAAGTGTTTTTAACTATTTTATCTATGAATGATGTTTTCCTTTTTTTAATTATTTGAGCTCAGCAACTTATAGATCTAATTAAATGTGATCTTAAAATATTGTTTGGTTCTAATTGTCTATTATGAAAACGTGATACTTCAAAATGTTACCAGATTTAGTGGATAGACGTCTTTGACAGCCTGTGCCCTTTAACTTGTTACTATTACCCCTTGGTCCTTTAACAGAACTGGTAGAAGTATTCCAAAGGAGTCTTTAAAGAACAATTGCCAGAGCCGAGACCCAGGGTAGAGTAGCGCAGGCCAGGCGTGGTGGCTCACACCTGTAATCCCAACACTTTGGGAGGCTTAGCCTGGAGGATTGCTTGAGGCCAAGAGTTTGATGCCAGCCTGAGCAACATAGCAAGACCCCACCTGTACAAAAAATAATGGAAAATAATGGTGGCACGTGCTTGTAGTCCCAACTGCTAGGGAGCCTGAGGCAGGTGAATCGCTTGCGCACAGAAGGTTGAGGCTGCAGTAAGCTGCAGTTGTGTCACTTCACTCGAGCCTGGGTGACAAACTGAGACCCTGTATCTAAAAAAAAGAAATTAAAAAAAGAAAGAGTAATGGAAGTACAGCTATTATTATAAAAGAAAAGGGGACATACTATAAAAGCTGAGTGTGCTTCAGTCTAAATGTAATATAAAATGCTATCAAAAATAATAATTTAATCTACTTGTTATAAAAATCCACTGTAACTGAAATTACTAGGGCCACATTTCATGCTTAAATTTATTGTTTGAACAACTCTCAAATATTACCAAATTTTTTATATGTATTAGAATAAATTTAGTTGACAGATGGTTAAGTATTTTTTCTTTATTTTTGCAAGTTTCAAATATAACATTTTGTATTACTGACACTCTGTATCCTACATCTGTTTCTTGTTTAGGGTTGTAGCTTCATCATTGCAGACTCCTTCCTACATCATGCCTATCGTTTTCATTATACACTTTGTGCCACTTTGCTGCTAGCCTTCAAGGGATTGCACAGCTACTTCATTACGGTAACAGAAGAGATTCCCTCTTGTCAGAAACTAGAACTGGGTATGTTAAAAGTAGCGAGACCTATCCTACGGTTCAAATCATTCTCTTCATTCTTATATTGCTAGCTACCAGCTTTGCCATAGTTTTTCTATACTAAAACTACAGTGTTTGTGTGCTTCACTTTACTTCTCTCTCAATTCCATCTTTTTCTACCTTGATAATCACTTTTTGCAGTTTAAAAATGTTTTTCAGAATGCTAAAAAATAGCTGCTTCATGCTAAATTTGAAACGAGTCTTTTAAAAAAAAACATGTCAGTATACTGTTCCTCTTAAAATATAACCCAAAAACATGCTAGAAAGCAAATGTAATTATCTGCAGAATCATAGGAAGGTAAATTAAATCCATACTTCCAAATATTTTACAGTCTAATCAGATTGTAGGTACTTAGGGCATTTTTGTTTACATTTGATTTTATAATAGTTATCTCAGATCTCAAATTCCTTTCATATTGTTTTAGGGAATAACAACATTACTTTTTTAACATTTTAAAAATCATTTAAATTGCTTAAAAAAATCAAGCTTCAGGTTGTATCCAAAAGTGTAGTACCTGTATATATTTGTAGTACATAATAAAAAATCATATTGCCTTGATTTTGTATACCATTTGTAGTTTGCAAAATGCTTTTACATATATTATTTCACAGAAGATAAATTATTGGGATTGGCAAAATAAGTTCTTATTCAGACTTTTTATGTCAGTTTTATTAGCTTTTATTTTCAAATATTGGCTAATAGCTTATAGAAATATATTTTAATCTTTTTAGAATATATTGTTTTATAATTATGTTTTTTAATCATAAATTGCCTTTTAAAATGTACAGAATCAGTATTCTTTCTTTATTCCTTTGTTCCTCAAGGATTTCAGTCTTTTAACAATACTAGTGCACTCCCTAAAGTAGTCACTGTTACTGAACATAGTTCTTGGGTTTGAGACTAATCAGACTACTAATTGTGTTGGATTACACAGGAATTGCAAGAAAGTGTAAGAATTTCTACCCCACTTAAATTCAGCTGTAAGAAAATGCTGGCTATTGTGCCACTAACAGCAACTATTCCAGTTTAATTAATTGATTAAGTCCATTATTCAGTCAGTTCAGCTCACACTTTCTTGACTAGACATAGATATCACTAAATTGACTGTTTAGAATTCTTGATTCAGTAATCCTAATGGTTTCATAAATAAGCAATAGGAAAATACATTTGTTCTTTTTTGACCATGTATTCATTCTCAAAACAAAAATGGTAGTATGGAAAAGATAATCTTCTGATCATTATTCTCTGAAACAGTCTCTATTTTCCTTGTTACTTTATGTTCTTAGAATTCCTGTTTCCCTTAGGAAAATTCTATAGACAGCTACTACCTCAAATGTAAATTTTTAAAAATGTTCTCTTTTGAAAATGAAAGAATCAGCTGGGCACGGTGGCTCACGCCTGTAATCCCAGCACTTTGGGAGGCCGAGGCGAGTGGAGCACGAGGTCAGGAGATCGAGACCATCCTGGCTAACACGGTGAAACCCCGTCTCTACTAAAAATACAAAAAATTAGCCGGGCATGGTGGTGGGCGCCTGTAGTCCCAGCTACTGGGGAGGCTGAGGCAGGAGAATGGTGTGAACCCAGGAGGTGGAGCTTGCAGTGAGCCAAGATCGCACCACTGCACTCCAGCCTGGGCGACACAGCAAGACTCCGTCTCAAAAAAAAAAAAAAAGAAAATGAATCATTTATAGAATAGAGCTAATTTAGGCTATCACTTATCCTTAATGGAAAATTATGTTTCAAATATCTTTAGTGGTGGTTTGGAAATCAAAAACATTTTTGTAGAAGAATTATATTACAAATTTTAGTTAGATTTAATGACCAGACCACAAAACTATTATACTACCATATTAATGAAGGACAATATCACGTACCTGAAAAATAGTGTTATGAAAAGTAGTGATGTAAAGCTTAAAATCCATGTGTAATGTCATTTCTACAAAAAAAAAAAGTGTTAATAGTTTTGATGTGGAATGCTACAGTAGATTCAAGAAGGCATTATCTTATGTTCAAGAGTGCACATATGGAACCATTTCTGTCACTTACTTACTTTGGGCCTACAAACACAAAGTGGTTTCCATTCACATGGTAAGGAGATTGAAGGGAATCAGATATGGTACATGTGCCAGGAATCAAAGGTGAGATTATCCAAAAGACAAAGGGTGTAAAGGATCTCTAGGAACAATACTTCTTAACGGTGTACTTCCCTTGGGCTTTTAATGAGCACCTCCTGTGTCAGTTACTGTGCTAGGTGCTGAGGAAAGAATAGGTCCCTGCCTTTAAAGAACTTTGACTTCTCCTCTTCCCTCTTCTCTCACAGCAACAGTAGTAAGAAATCAGCTTAGCATTGGGATGGGAAGGAGAAATTCACCCAGCAAAATGGGGCTTCTTGGGGTTTTAATATATGAGATGGGCTTATAAATACCTGTATAAGGAAGATGTCCATCTGCATATAATATTAAAGTAGATTTAACATGTAATATTTACAAATGAAAAACATATGAACCACATTTTAACTTAGAAAAAAATCCTCTTTAAAAGGAAGTATGTTTATTGGTAAAATTTATAATTAGTAATTAAATAAAAATGTTTCTTCCTTTAAAGGCAAATATTTATTTCAAATAGCTTAGACCAGCAGTCCCCAACCTTTTTGGCACTAGGGACCAGTTTCCTGGAAGACAATTTTTCCACGGATTGGGGGAAGGGATTGTTTTGGGATGAAACTATTCCACCTCAGATCATGAGGCATTAGTTCAATTCTCATAAGGAACATGCAACCTAGATTCCTCACATGCACAGTTCGCAATAGCGTTCATGCTCCTATGAGAATCTAATGCCGCTGCAGAGCTTAGGAAGTAGTGCTTGCTCGCCTGCCGCTTACCTCCTGCTGTGCAGCCTGGTTCCTAACAGGCCACAAACGAGTACCAGTCCACAGCCTGGGTGTTGGGGAGCCCTGGCTTAGACGGTGTTAGCAATTATTATTAATTTATCAGTCTAACTTCAGCATGATCATGTATTCATAAGATTTTCAACTTTTTTCTGGTGAGGATGGCTTTTATGTCATGTATGTTACTTTGGGCTTAGAGATGTAATATAGGAAGTATCATAATAAAGTGCCCTTATATTTAATTTCAGAAGTTAATTACAAAATGATTGTCAACTTTATTCCAAATTATTTGCTTAAAATATTTTATCAGAAAATAAAATTCTAAAGCAAACCCAGACTTCAGTTTTAAATAAGTATATGATAGAAATAAAATTACTAGTACCTTACACAGAGATTTACTTAAAACATTTCTTGAATGAATGAATGAAATAGCACAATACAGTTTTCATTGTTATTTGAAAAAGTGTAGGCATCAACATAAAGCTTAACAGTTTTCTAGGGATTTTTAAAATCAAGATTCATCTTCAATAAATATTGGTAATATATTGTGTTGTTCTTAAACTTTACGGTTTATATTTTCCTTTCTCTTTATTGTGAATTTTAGTTTATTCTTGACTGCATCTTGTAAGAAAACATCTAAAAATACTATTAACTATTAAAAATAAGAGTATTTGTTACATATTCTAAACTATCAATGTCTTTTATTTTTATTCTAGCAAAATAAAATTGTGAACACTAATATATTTCTATAATGTACTGTTGACCAAACACCACTATATTCACCAGTTTTAATAAGTGGATACAGAGTAGTTATTGATTAAAGAATATTTCCCTTTTTACCACTTTTATTGAGTTTTCAAATAAGCATATATTTAAACTTATTAAACTTTACTATGCTTTGAAAACTTTTCTAAAATATGTTCCCTCTTTTAAAATAATGCTTGAGTTCCTTTCTGCTTTTTTGCCTTTCTCTTTTCTCCTAGATGAATGATGTACATTTTCTGATGACATATAATTAAATATTGGTTTGGTGCAAGGAGCTCTTACTGAACATGAGAGTCAGGAGTTCTGGAATTAGGTTTGGGCAAGTCACATAGCCTATCTGAACCCCAGTATCTACACTTGTAACAGCAGGGAGTTAACTCTGAGATCCCTGCCAACCTAAAATTCTGAGTCTAATAAATTAAAACATATTGGATTATGAAATGTTGAGCGACACATGCATTTAAATTAAAAAACCAAAAATATATACTCGAATGTACATCATTTGTAATTTTGATAAGCTAATTAACTAACTGCACTATCAGATAAACACTAAGTCTATTATTAACAAGCTGGAAAATTCTAGTAAGTTTTGTTATAAAAGGAGTATAGTAACTAGTGCTGTGTGCAATCCTTATGACTAGCCAAGGCCAACATGCAGCTCCTATATGAGCGTCTTCTCAGAAGAAAACAGCCACGAACACAGAAAGACAACCATCTAGGTACGTTTACAAATAGCTTAAGTAAATGATCCCTTTTAATTAATTAATTAGTATGAAATTTTGCTTTAAATTAGCATCAGATTTCATAAATATATATTTAATAATATAGTATGTTTCCACCATTCTGAAGAACTTACCTTTAAAATCAGTTTGGTTTGTAGATAAATTTTGGTTAATTTCCTAATTTGTAATATTGAAGTTTTTACTTAAGTCTGGAAATGGTAAATGCAAAACTCTCTGGCTTTTTTCATGTGTTTTTAAAAGTTTCTATGAAGAGTACTTTTTCAAAACCATGATTATTACTACAATTTGTTGGTTTAATGACATTGCCTTAAATTTGCTGTTATTTTATATTTGGCTAGGCCTAGTGATAATGAAATGTGTTTTAAAAGGAAACCAGGCAGGGTATGGTGACTCACTCCTGTAATCCCAGCAGTTCGGGAGGCCGAGGTGGGCGGATCACGTGAGGTCAGAAGTTCGAGACTAGCCTGACCAACGTGATGAAACCCCATCTCTACTAAAAATACAAAATTAGCCAGGTTTGGTGGCGCATGTCTGTAATCCCAGCTACTCAGAGGCTGAGGCAGGAGAATTGCTTAAACCTGGGCAGTAGAGGTTGCAGTGAGCCGAGATTGTGCCATTTCACTCCAGCCTGGGCCACAAAACCAAAACTCCACCTCAAAAAATACTAAACCTAGTTTTCTGCACTGCAGAAATAGAGACGAGATGGGAGGCTGAGGCAGGAGAATTGCTTGAACCTGGAAGGTGAAGGTTGCAGTGAGCCAAGATCATGCTCCTGCACTCCAGCCTGAGCAACAGAGTGAGACTCAATCTCAAAAAAAAAAAAAAGGCCGGGCGCGGTGGCTCAAGCCTGTAATCCCAGCACTTTGGGAGGCCAGACGTGGGGTGGATCAATGCAGGCTGGGAGATCGAGACCATCCTGGCTAACACGTGAAACCCCGCCTCTACTAAAAAAATACAAAAAACTAGCCGGGCGTGAGGGTGGGAGCGTGGATGCCTGTGGTCCCACCACTTGGGAGGCTGAGGTGAGAATGGCGTGAACCCGGGAGGCGGAGGCTTGTGAAAGAGCTGAGATCTGGCCACTGCACTCCAGCCTAGGGTGTGGGATAGGAGGGAGACTCCTCCAAGCCTCAAAAGGAATAGAGAAGAGAAATATCCTATCAGGATCTGCTAGGCCGCTATTTTGCTTTTGGTTTTTGGCTTTTTTTCCAGTCAATTTTCATTTATTTTTTGTTATTCTACATTTAAAAAGCAAAATAACATCAAATCACCACTATCTGGATATGTTGTACATGGTAAAGGAAATGTTCTGATCTCATTATTTTATTATACATTTTCATATATAAGTTAGACTTTTCTTGAATAGCAATAATAATTTATTATCTATAAGTATATTAAAAGTTTTCACTTTGTGTTCAATAAACCATCACAATTACTTTTTAAGAAGATTGTGAAAAGCTGTAGGAATCAAAGAGTGAAATAAAATCAGTATTTATTTCTCAATTTTCAGAGGTATGAACTGAAGGAAGTTAAAAAGCCAAAATCTTTCTCAACATTTCTCAGGTGAAAACTAACTCAGAAATATTTGAGTTATGTTAATTTTCACTAAGACTGTTAAGAGAAACTGATTTTTCTGGTCAGGAAGGAAAAAGAATAGTTGAAAATTTATTGTCATTCTTTTTGAAACATAGTATTATATTCTCATATAAAGTTACTGTAAAATTAAAGAATACATAGTATGAAATTATGGCCATTTATGACATTTTAGCATTTTTTAAGCAATTCAAATATACTTCTAATTTAAACTTTTTTATTGCCAGCCTATCAGTTTACATGTGAGTATTCTAAATAATTTTATAGAATGCAGTTTAATGTAAAAAGATCTATTAAAAAAAAAAATGGGCCAGATCTTGGTTGGGTAGAAAAATACTTGATTCAAAACTAAAACACTTTTGTTGAGGTATCTTTTATCCTTAAACCTAACATCATATTGCCATTGTCTGAGCTGTGTTATAAATATTTGTTGAATTAATGGATAGATTTAGAAAATAAATAATAGATACATGTACCCTTTGGCCTAGTATCCCCACTTCTGTTCACCTGTATCATAGAAATAACATACTAGCTAGTATGTAAAGATATAGCTACAAGCATGTTTATTTCAGTATTGTTCTTAGCGGCAAAACAGTATAAACAAAGATCAATGCCCATTATTTGGACAAAGAGTGGAATACAGAATAAATCATGATGCACCTACATCAAAGAATATTGTGTAGTCATCTTAAAACATGCTTTAGTGCTAGGTACCAGAATACTGTGGGGTAATGCTGAGAGAAAAAAAGCAAGATGCAAAAAAGTGTGCAAAATACAATCCTATTTTTACAAAACAGTGACTCCAAAACTCATATGTGTATATGTATATTATATTTGAAAAATATGGGAGGATATGCTCTAGACTGTAACCTTGGATTAGTAATAGGAGCCAAGCCCCCCCAAAATATATTATGATAATAACATCTATATATTTCTGTAGAATTGTATAAATGGGTATATACAGTATACCCTTGAATAACACCGGAATTGGGGCACTGACCCCTGTACAGTTAAAAATATTCCTGTAACTTTTGACTCCTCCAATACTTACCAACTAATGACCTACTGTTCACTGAAAGCCTTACTGATAACTCAAACAGTTGATTAATACATAAAAAGACTAGTATCTACATGTTTTTATGCAATCATGACATATTCATCTTTCTTAATTTTTTCAATATTTCTAGGCTACATAGTTTACAAGTTTCATATTCTTTCCAAAATATTTATTGAAAAATACTTGTGTATAAGTGCATCTGCATAGATCAAACCTGTGTTGCTCAAGGGTCTGTTACATATGTCACTTTAAAAAGAAAAAATAATTAAAATAGGATTTTAAACTCCCTTAAAAATCTAAGTGATTTTGAAATTATTTTCAGGACTAAGATTTAAAGTTAAATTATGCTTTTAAACATTCTTTAAGATATTGTTTGCATTGAAGTAGCTCTCACTAGTTATAATGCAAACATACCCATTTATGCAGTTAGGTTCTTCTATGTAAACATTAGAAAAATGTGTCAGAACTCTCAAAACCTTATTTCAAATTTTTAAAACTCAGAGGGTAGAATATGTAATTTCTAAGACTAATTTTCCTGATTTTTTTCTATCACAGGAAAAGATCATGAGTAATGTGAAAACAGATGTTGGCCTATGGGAGTGGTGGTTTTAATGCAGATAAGCCACTGGTTTATCTGACAGTGAAATGATTTGTGAAATCATAGCAAATTTCTTTAGTTACCAACAAGTTGGCCAAATTAGTGATCTATTTTTTGGTATATATCAATATCTAAATACAATTTTACTTGTATATTTTGTGAGTTATGAAATATATGTGTTCCATTGATTTTTAGTTAACAACAGAGTATTTGTTGTTCACATTATGTTACCGGGAGGGGTGCAGTGTCCTTGGTTCTTGTTGAAGGAAGAATTCAGCCAAGAGACACACAGCAAGGGTTATGTAGCAGAATTTATTTAAAGAGACAGTAGTGCACTCTGAAAGATAAAGCAGAGCAAGCTTCTGGAGAGAGTGAGCCAGCAGCAGCCAGTGCTGGGGGACTCTATGAAGAATACATGATTATTCATGAAAGGGCATGAGGAGGTGTCACTTGCAATCATGTTTTAGGCAATCCCCTTGGGCATACATGCTCTGTAGTTGTACATGCTAGTACACATGTTGCTTGTCTTGTTAGCATTTAAAATCTCCACCTCGGGGTGTGTTTTTTACTATTGTAATGAGCAAAAGACTATTCTAGGGTGAGTTATTGGAGGAGTGCACATGCTTCAGGGTCGTAGGAGCCCAACCACAAGGCCAGGTATAGCCAATATAGCCATCGTCCTTTTTACTGTCAGTGGGCAGCATCTCCAGGACTTCTTTGCCCAGAGGCTCCCTTGGCTGCTCATATCTGGCTGTCTCCCTACTCTTAATAATTATACTGTGGTTGTGTTTTACCATATTAATTGTGATTGCTTTTTTTTAACAAATTTAAATGTTTATCATTTTTATCATGTAGTAAACATTCAGTCTGTCTTACAAATTAGTCAGCTGATGAGTGAATTCAGGGATGTTACAGAATGTGTTCTTGCCTTTATGTGAGAAGGATCAATTAAACTCTTTCACAACAAGATTATGGGAATTTTGTATGGTTATAACTATGCTGTTACAGTTCTTTTAAAAGACCTGTTTGATTTCTACTTAAAAATTATGTGTATGTAAAGATATTTCAGACCTTAGTGTAATTCCTCCCTGCCAAAAATAAATAATTAATAAATCTTTATATTTTTTTAGTTTCTGTTTTTCCAGGTAAATATTACCATTTTAATTGTAAATCTGTGTACCTCTTTGTAGATGATTATAGCATATATTAAGTAAATCAGAGTTGTATGGCAAATATTTGCCTCAGTTTAAGAATATTTTATAGAAAAATAAATGTATTAGGAACTAACTTTATTAAAGGATCTTGATATTCATTTTTATTAAATAGCCTACACCCCAGGTATATTTTAAATGTTTCAGTTATAAAAATTGATTTTACTTGAGCATTTTAGGAATAGCTTTTGTAAAAAACGAGAAAGCAAGGCATGTGTATGTATAACACAAAATACTAAACCATACTGGAAATTATAAAATATGAAGTACAGTAAAATCTAATTATATAGTTACTCTTTTCTGTAACACAGTTGTGCAAGTTACTTAATGTATATAGTTAAGTTTCCTTGACAGTGTTAACTCTTGTGAAAACTGAAAAATGATATTTATCAGAATGTAGAATTTAATAATCACGTTACCTATATAATTAATATGTTTATGAAAATATGTTACCTTGAAATTTAATTCATTGAATGTAGTCCAGATACATCTTAATTTTCAGTTGTTATGGGAATTTTATTTATATAAATTAAATATCTAACATTGAAATATTTCCTCTACTCTTTACTCCTTCCAGAGGAAATGGATGTAGAAGCTCGACTTACTGAACTATGTGAAGAAGTTAAGGTACTTGGATTTTTTTGATTCACATCATCAAGTTATTTGAGTGGTTTCTGTTTCCTATTCTAGATATTTTGTCTATGAAAACTTAAAGTATTTATAGTTCCTAAAATGCGAAGATAAAGTGGTTGATCATTGTAGAACCATTGTAGAACCAACTTAGTTGGTCAAAATTCATTTGGCTTCAGCATAAAGTTAACTTAGCTTTTAAAAAGTATGTTATTCTTCATATAAATGAAATAGCAAAGATAATTAACTGATCAAGCTGTACATTTTCTTCTGTTCACTCAAATAATTTCTGGACACGTTTTTAAAACATCACTTGTACAAGTTTATAAAATGATACTGTTTAAAAATGAAAATTTGTTTTATTTCAGTAGATCAATTTGCTTCTCATATCATTTTTTCAGTTCACTCTTGCAATTAAATTGATACATTTGCCTTTCTTTTTCTGAGAAACTAAATGTTTTTAACTAAATGCATGTTTTACTATGCATTCACTCTTGGTCAGCTACATTAATGGAAGAAATCAGAGGCGGGAATCAAAGGAAAATATGTATTTGGTTTGGATATACTTTTGTATGTAAATTTGAATGAGGACTAGACCCATTCAAAAAGGTATTCTAAGAAAATTATGCATATGCAGGATACATAAGTTTTGTATACTGTCCTAGAGGTTTTCTCTGCAGTTCAAGTAAGGTAAATATTTTCTTTAAAAAAGTCACTAATGTTCTTATGATAATTGCTCAGAAGAACATTAAACAATCTTAAGATGTGTGCGGTTAATATGAAAACATCTGCAGTGTTTCACTGAGCTATTAAAGAAATTTTGAATAAATATACATATGATACTCCTGTAGATAATCACTAAAATATATCAGTTTTACTCCAGTCAATCATTTTAATGAGTCCAAACCAAAATCCCGCTGGAAATTTAAACCTGTTTTTAAAATCTTTTCAAGAAATGTAAAGATGGCTAAGAAAAACTTTTTAAAAAATAATGTAATTTTAAAATAATACAAATGAAGAAAGACTTGCTCAACTGGATACTAAAATATATGTAAAATAACAGTAATGAAAAGAAATAAGGTAGGATTTCTCTAAAAGAATAAAAAGACAAGTCAGTGGAATTAAACAGCACTAAAATAGTCACTATTATGTTTAATAACTAAGTGTATGATAAAATATCAGTAATGTCAGGGTCTATAACTATTGTGGTAAAGTTAACGTCATGCCATGCTATAGCAACAGTTCTAAATGGACTAAAGAGTTAAGTGTCCAAAGAAATGAGGAAGAAAAAAATTACATACATATGTAAATATAAACAATCTGATCTTGGGATATGAAATGACTCCCTCAGACAATTTTTAAAAAGGTTTTTTAAAGACCAATAAAAACCTAAGGGACAAAATAAGACATTGATGATTTGAAATTTCTTTGTAACAAAATATACTATAAATTTGAAAGCAAAGAATAGACTGGAAGAGAATATTTGCAATATTTAAAGCAGGCTAATGGTCAGTGCTCACTATATATAACATGCTCTCAAGTATCAATTTTAAAACAACACCCTTGTTAAAAAAAAAAAAAAAAAAAAAAGGATACAATGAGGCAGTGTACAAATGAGTCCTTAGCAGAATAATTTAGCTCCTGAAATGATACTCATTCTTACTGGAATTCCAACCAGGGGAATGCAAATTCTAATAGGTTATTTTTTTTGCCTATGAAATTTGCAAGAATGAAAGTGACTACTGATCTTCATTTTTTGCAAGAGTGTAGTGAAACTAGTATCTGCATACCCTGTTGGTGATGGTATAAACTGGCACAATATTTTTTAACATTAGTCCATTGATGTATTTTAAAAACACTTACATGTTGCACAATTATTAAATCTGCACAGCAGTTTTTATTTAATAATCTGTTCTACAAAAATATAAATGTGCACAAATATAAGAAATTACATCATTAATTATTATCAATTCTGATGTAGCCATTTAAAAGCATTAGGTGGATCTCTATGAAATTGTCATGAATTATTTAATTCAGAAAATATTTATTAATTCATGATGCTAGATACTGTTTTCATGCTGAAAACTCTTCAAGATATATATATATATATATTTTTTTTTTTTTTCTCGCTGTGTCGCCCAGGCTGGAGTGCAGTGGCCGGATCTCAGCTCACTGCAAGCTCCGCCTCCCGGGTTTTTACGCCATTCTCCTGCCTCAGCCTCCCGAGTAGCCGGGACTACAGGCGCCTGCCACCTCGCCCGGCTAGTTTTTCGTATTTTTTTAGTAGAGACGGGGTTTCACCGTGTTAGCCAGGATGGTCTCGAACTCCTGACCTCGTGATCCGCCCGTCTCGGCCTCCCAAAGTGCTGGGATTACAGGCTTGAGCCACCGCGCCCGGCCGCTTCAAGATATATTAATTAAAAAAAAGAAAAATATGAATAATATGATTTTGTATAGTACGTTAAAAGAATTAAAAAGCTGTTTGTGTATTTTATTGTGTTTATGTGATTATATATGAAATATTTGAAAGGATATATATATTCCAAGCTTTTAACAGTAATACAGAAAAAAAGTGGCATGGAGAGTAAAGTTTGTAAATCAGAATTTTTATTCTTTATATGCATCTATATTAAATGTTTAAAAATAATACATATGTATCCATGTATTGCTAATTAATTTTTTAGATATACATATTTAAATTTCAGTATATAAATGGATGTCGTAAACTTTAACATCAACAACCTATAACATATTATAATGTGTCTTGAGACGTGGTGAGATACAAATTCTCATACCTTGTATATCTTTTTCAGGGATTAGATTGGCAGTATGTATCCACAGCCAGAAAAATATCTCTTCTTAGTGTATACCAAAAGCTAAACAGAGGTTCATGTGAAGATTCATAATATTGTAAAATTGTTTAATAAATGCCCAGTGGTAGAATGGTTAAACAAATTACGGGATACTTGTAATCTAACTTATACAGCCTTAAAAATGATGTTTTTGGCCAGGCGCAGTGGCTCACACCTGTAAACCAGGGAAGCCAAGGCGAGCGGATCACCTGAGGTCAAGAGTTGGAGACCAGTCTGGCCAACATGGCAAAACCCCATCTCTACTAAAAATACAAAAATTAACTGGGTGTGGTGGTGGGCATCTATAATCCCAGCTACTTGGGAGACTGAGGCAGGGAGAATCGCTTGAACCCAGGAGGCAAAGGTTGCAGTGAGCCAAGAGCATTCCATTACACTCCAGTCTGGCCAACAGAGTGAGACTCTGCCTCAAAAAAAAAATAAAATAAAATAAAAAGATGTTTTTAACAAATGTTTGATGAAGTGGAAAAATGTTCATACTGTATTCAGTGAAAATTGTATGAAACTATATATTATTTTAGCTTTTGCTTTATGTATATAATTGAAAAAAACTTGAAGCCTGTACACTAAAATGAACTTTTTTCATCTTTTTTTGCTTTCTCATATTTTCTAAGTAAAGCAGCATTTTGCAATCAAACAAGCAGTGAATGTTATGGGAAAATATATATATATAAGATAATGTGATTTGAAAAAAACGCAAATGTAGCCAGACACAGTGGCACACACCTGTAGTCCCACCTACTCAGGAGACTGAGGTGGGAGTACTGCCTGAGTGCAGGAGTTGAGACTGTATTCATACCTTTGAATAGCCACTGCACTCCAGCCTGGGCCATGTAATGAGACCCTGTCTCAAGTTTAAAAAAAGAAAAGAAAAATATACAAATGTAAAGTCTTATTCCTACATTTATATATATAAAAGATCATGCCAAACTTAATTCTAATTTCCTTTGTTAATATAAAAAATTGTATTATTATTTATTTTGGTATTTATTACAAGAGATTTATGAAAACCAGAGAAATAATTTATCTATGCTTCAGGGATGCTTTTCCAACAATGAGAGTACTAAAGTTTTTCAGAACTGCAGTATCATGATCCCTAGGGAGTAAAATTAATAAGTACTAGGTATCTAGATAACCTTGCTCTCAGGAAAAATAAAAAGAGAGTTGTGTACTTTATTTATTTATTTATTTATTTATTTATTTATTTGCCTGGGTTAAAGGCCAGAAAATTGTTTCTACTTTTGTATAGACCATGCTAAGTGAAGTGTTTCATATCTTATACAATGCTATTTAATTACTCTCAGTTACTTATCCAACTCTTCTTTTTCTAAACTCCATTAAAACTCTCCTTGGGGACAATAATACTGCAAGTTTCAGCTTATATTTTAAAGTCCATATTCTTAAAAGAGACATGAAAAACTTGTTAGCTTCATTTGTGCTACATTTGTAAAACCATCTCGGGAAAAAACACAGCAGGAAATTCATCATATGTTGATGAATCTTTATTCATTATATCTTGACTCTTAGCTTCCATTCCAGCTTCTGGTATTTATAAACCTTTTCCATAAATTATGGGAGCTCTTTTTCATAGAAATGTAAACATTTTCCATAAATTCTGTAAACATACAAATGTTTTTTATAAATTCTGGAAGTTTTTTTTAATCTGAAAACTATAACTTCTCATTCACTTATTTATTCACTCAGTAAATATTTATTGAGTTACTACTATGTACGAGTAACTAGAGTCACAAAAGTGAATAGGACATGATCATAATTCCTCCTCTTCTTACTAATTTTGTTTAATTTTTGTTTAGCGTCTTCTCTGAGTTAGGCAAGGTAAATGAAAGTGTGATTTGAGTGGGGGAAGAAAAGCCTGCTGAACTGCAGACTTTAAAAAGAAATAAAAATAAACTGAGAGTAGCGGTATCATATGTGATAAGCAGCCTTTGGGGATACACACACACATACACACACACAGAAATTTATTTTTATTTTATTTTGTTTTAATTATACTTTTAAGTTCTGGGATACATGTGCAGAAAGTGCAGGTTTGTTACATAGGTATACACGTGCCATGGTGGTTTGCACGCCCATCAACCCGACATCTACATTAGGTATTTTTCCTAATGCTATCTTTCCCCTAGCCCCTCACTCCCTGACAGGCCCTGGTGTATGATGTTCCCCGCCCTGTGTCCATGTGTTCTCATTGTACAACTCCCACTTATGAGTGAGAACATGCGGTGTTTGGTTTTCTGTTCCTGTGTCAGTTTGCTGAGAATGATGGTTTCCAGCTTTATCCATGTTCCTGCAAAGGACATGAACTCATCCTTTTTTATGGCCGCATAGTATTCTATGGTATATGTGTGCCACATTTTCTTTACCCACTCTATCATTGATGGGCATTTGGGTTGGTTACAGGTCTTCGCTATTGTGAATAGTGCTGCAATAAACATACGTGTGCATGTATCTTTACAGTAGCATGATTTATAATCGTTTGGGTATATACCCGGTAATGGAATTGTGGGGTCAAGTGATATTTCTGGTTCTAGATCCTTGAGGAATCGCTACACTGTCTTCCACAATGGTTGAACTAATTTACACTCCCACCAGTAGTTTAAAAGCCTTTCTATTTCTGCACATCCTCTCCAGCATTGGTTGTTTCCTGACTTTTTAATGACGGCCATTCTAACTGGTATGAGATGGTATCTCATTGTGGTTTTGATTTGCATTTCTCTAATGACCAGTGATGATAAGCTTTTTTTTCGTATGTTTGTTGGCCGCATAAATGTCTTCTTTTGAGAACTGTCTGTTCATATCCTTCGTCCACTTTTCAGTGGGGTTGTTTTTTTCTTGTAAATTTGTTTAAGTTCCTTGTAGATTCTGTATATGAGCCCTTTGTCAGATGGATAGATTGCAAAAATTTTCTCCCATTCTGTAGGTTGTCTGTTCACTCTGATGAGAGTTTCTTTTGCCGTGTAGAAGCTCTTTAGTTTAATTAGATGTCATTTGTCAATTTTGGCTTTTGTTGCCATTGCTTTTGGTGTTTTAGTCATGAAGTCTTTGCCCATCATGCCTATGTCCTGAATGGCATTGCCTAGGTTTTCTTGTAGGGTTTTTATGGTTTTAGGTCTTATATTTAAGTCTTTAATCCATCTTGAGTTAATTTTGTACAAGGTGTAAGGAAGGGGGTCCAGTCTCAGTTTTCTGCGTATGGCTAGCCAATTTTCCCAACACCATATATTAAATAGGGAATCCTTTCCCCATTGCTTTTTTTTTTTTTTTTTTTCTTTTTGTCAGGTTTGTCAAAGATCAGATGGTTGTAGATGTATGGTGATATTTCTGAGGCCTCTGTTCTGTTCCATTGGTCTATGTATCTGTTTTGGTACCAGTAACATGCTGTTTTGGTTACTGTAGACTTGTAGTATAGTTTGAAGTCTGGTGGTGGTATGCCTCCAGCTTTGTTCTTTTTGCTTAGGATTGTCTTGGCTATATGGGCTGTTTTTTGGTTCCATATGAAATTTAAAGTAGTTTTTTCTAATTCTGTGAAGAAAGTCAATGGTGGCTTGATGGGGATAGCATTGAATCTATACATTACTTTGGGCAGTATAGACAGAATATTGATTCCTCCTATCCATGAGCGTGGAATGTTTTTCCATTTGTTTGTGTCCTCTTATTTCCTCGAGCAGTGGTTTGTAGTTCTCCTTGAAGAGGTCCTTCACATCCCCTGTAAGTTGCATTCCTAGGTTTTTTATTCTCTTGGTAGCAATTGTGAATGGCAATTCACTCATGACTTGGCTGTCTGTCTATTATTGGTGTATAGGAATGCTTGTGATATTTGCATATTGATTTTGTGTCCTGAAACTTTGCTGAAGCTGCTTATCAGCTTAAGGAGATTTTGGGCTGAGACGATGGGGTTTTCTAAATAGACAATCATGTCATCTTCAAACAGAGACAAACAATTTATCTTCCTATTTGAATACCTTTTATTTCTTTTTCTTGCCTGATTGCCCTGGCTAGAACTTCCAGTACTATGTTGAATAGGAGGTGTGAGAGAGGGCATTCTTGACTTGTGCTGGTTTTCACAGGGAATGCTTCCCCCTTTTGCCCATTCAGTATAAATAGCTCTTATTATTTTGAGATATGTTCCATCAATACCTACTTTATTGAGAGTTTTTAACATGAAGGGATGTTAAATTTTAGCAAAGGCCTTTTCTGCATCTATTGAGATAATCATGTGGTTTATGGATTACATTTATTGATTTGCATATGTTGAACCAGCCTTGCATCCCAGGGATGAAGCCGACTTGATTGTGGTGGATAATCTTTTTGATGTGCTGCTGGATTAGCTTTGCCAGTGTTTTATTGAGGATTTTCTCATTGATGTTCATCAGAGATATTGGCCTGAAATTTTCTTTTTTTTGTTGTGTCTGTGCCAGGTTTTGGTATCAGGATGATGCTGGTCTCATAAAATGAGTTAGGCAGGAGTCCTTACTTTTCCATTGTTTGGAATAGTTTCAGAAGGAATTCAGTACTAGCCCTTCTTTGTACCTCTGGTAGAATTTGGCTGTGAATCCATCTGGTCCTGGAGTTTTTTTGGTTGGTAGGCTATTAATTACTGTCTCAATTTCCGACCTTGTTATTGGCCTATTCAGGGATTCAGCATCTTCCTGGTTTACTCTTGGGAGGGTGTACGTGTCCAGGAATTTATCCATTTCTTCCAAATTTTCTAGTTTGTTTGTGTAGAGGTGTTTATAGTATTCTCTGATGTTAGTTTGTATTTCTGTGGGGTCAGTAGTGATACCCCTTTATCATTTTTTGTGTCTATTTGTTTCTTCTCTCTTTTCTTCTTTATTAGTCTGGCTAGTGGTCTACCTATTTTGTTTATCTTTTCAAAAACACCAGTTCCTGGATTCATTGATTTTTTTTTTCTTTAAGGTTTTTCATGTCTCTGTCTCCTTCAGTTCTGCTCTGATTTTAGTTATTTCTTGTCTTCTGCTAGCTTTTGAATTTGTTTGCTCTTGCTTCTATAATTCTTTTAATTGTGATGTTATGGTGTCGATTTTAGATCTTTTCAACTTTCTGATGTGGGCATTTAGTGCTGTAAATTTCCCTGTTAACATTGCTTTTGCTGTGTCCCAGAGATTCTGGTACATTGTATCTTTGTTCTCATTGGTTTCAAAGAACTTCTTTATTTCTATCTTAATTTCGTTATTTACCCAGTAGTCATTCAGGAGCAGGTTGTTCAGTTTCCACGTAGTTCTACAGCTTTGAGTGAGTTTCTTAATCCTGAGTTATAATTTGATTACACTGTGGTCTGAGAGACTGTTTATTATGATTTCCATTCTTTTGCAGTTGCTGAGGGGTGTTTTACTTCCAATTATGTAATCGATTTTAGTGCTATGTGGCACTGAGAAGAATGTATATTCTATTCATTTGGGGTGAAGAGTTCTGTAGATGTCCACTAGGTCCACCTGGTCCAGAGCTGAGTTCAAGTCCTGAATATCCTTGTTGATTGCCTGTCTCGTTGATCTGTCTAATAATGACAGTGGGATGTTAAAGACTCCTACTATTATTGTGTGGGAGTCTAAGTCTCTTTGTAGGTCTCTAATAACTTGCTTTATGAATCTGGGTTCTCTTGTATTAGATGCATATATATTTTGGATAGTTAGCTCTTGTTGAATTTATCCCTTTACCTTTATGCCCTTCTTTGTCTTTTTTTTTCATCTTTGTTGGTTTACAATCTGTTTTATCAGAGACTAGGATTGCATCCCCTGCTTTTTTTTTCTTTTTCTTTTCTTTCTTTTTTTTTTTTTCCTTTTGCTTTCCACTTGCTTGGTGAATATTCCTCCATCCCTTTATTTTGAGCCTATATGTGTCTTTGCACATGAGATGGGTCTCCTGAATACAGCCCACCAATGGGTCTTGACTCTTTATCCAATTTGCCAGTCTGTATTTTTAATTGTAGCATTTAGTCTATTTACATTTAAGGTTAATATTGTTACCTATTAATTTGATCTTGTCATCATGATACTAGCTGGTTATTTTGCCCATTAGTCAATGCAGTTTCTTTATAGTGTCATTGGTCTTTATATTTTGGTGTGTTTTTACAGTGGCTGGTACTGGTTTTCCTTTACATACTTATTGCTTCCTTCAGGAGCTCTTGTAAGACAGGCCTGATGACAAAATCCCTCAGCATTTCCTTGTCTGTAAAGGATTTTATTTTTCCTTCACTTATGAAGCTTTTTGGTTGGATATGAAATTCTGGGTTGAAAATGCTT